>NC_069675.1:101584262-101884262 GCF_023699985.2 Odocoileus virginianus
CCTTCTACAAGAGCCGGGGTGCCAAGGGCGTCGGCTTCCACGGTCGCGGCGGCAGATTCGTGCTGGTCAAGGAAATGGTCCCGGAGCTGGTGGTGCCCGAGCTGGCCGGCTTCAAGCTCAAGCCCTACGTGAACTACCGCGCCCCGGAGGGCACAGACGTTCCCCTGACAGCCAAGCAGCTCTTTCTGGAGACGGCGGCGCCGGCTATCGAGAAGGACTTTAAGGCCGGGACTTTCGACCCCGAGCACCTGGAACAGTACGGTTTTGAGCCCACGCAGGAAGGCAAGCTCTTCCAGCTGTATCCCAAGAACTTCCCGCGCTAGAAGTGGTCGGCTGCCGCGCAGAATGTGCCTGCGACCGAGGACTTGGACCTCCTCGCCCAGCCTAGTTCCGGGGTGGCGGGTGGAGAGGCGGTTTCCTCGTTTCGCTTCTATTAAAGATCTTGGCTACCGTACCGTGTTGTTTTGGGCATCTGGTCACTGTGTAAAGGAAGCACGCCACGTGTTACGTTAAAGCGTAGAGACCTAGGCGACGGTCTCAGGTTCCAGCCAAACCAGAACCCCTACCGAGAGGAAAGTAGACAATAACACATGACTCAGCTTGCAGGAGGGAGATACTTCACCAGGCAGATCCAGCCACGCGACAGCACTGGGTAATTCACCCTAGGGTTAGAGTTCACCCCAGGGAACAACCAATGAGCACATTTATGGGTCCCAAAGCAGTTTATTTTGGTGAAACTCCCCGCCTTGGGGCAAACCTAAAGATAAGGCCACACGGGAAGCTGCTGCCAAACTACTATTTCCCTAATAGTCTCTTCCCTCTTTATGTTCTGTTTCAGTGCATAATTTCTCAGATCCTAATTCTGTTTAATTGATCCTTAAGTGGAATATCCTAAAACTCTGGGGGAGGGTTCAACATTAATACACTCTGACCTGTGCTGACAGTTGTATCAGGAAATAAAGGATAGAAGCTTGTGTTTTCTGATTCAGAACACCTACCTATATTAGTGGATGCTGAGGAGTTGACAAATGCCACAGTGGCCTGTAGTTCTACATCTTCCTCCAGAAACGAGGAACTCACCTATGGGAGTCAGATCAGTCACAAGCCCAGTAGGTCTGGAGTTAAGCTGTGTCCAGGTTTAACTGAAGCCACAGTGAGGAAGCGTGACTAATCCACCATAGGACTTAACATATTTCAAGTTCATGGTATGCTAAAGCAATACACCCTTCTTTTGGTTATTTGCACAGGAGGCTATACAAGCACTTCTGGTGCCGTGATCTTTTTTAACGTTCATATAAAACGACTTCTGATATAACACAAAAACAACTTTGGTATTATAAAGTAGCTTTAAAAATTTTAGTTAAGGTAAGTAGTTGCTTATATAAGTATGAAGAACTGAAAGTCAAAACACAGGACAAGTTTGAGAGCTGGGAACCAAGCCCCTCCTCCACCCCTTGCTGCCACAGAGCCACCATTTTGAAGGGCCCAGCAGATAAGGTTTATCTGAGAGGCCAATAGCTTTTCTATCTACTGAGAAAATTCCACAGATGCACTGAGCCCCATACAGAAAACTTCATGTAACCAAAATATCAGTGAGATAGCCTGGGGACAGTTCTCAAAAAAGATAAAGATGTACTCTAGGTTTTGTTTGTGGAAATTGTCTTTTCCATGTCAAACCAAACAAGGTCTTCCCCAGCTCAGATGTTCTCCCACTTCCAGAGGTGAAGAACATGATTATAAAAGGAGCAAGTGGCCAGAAGGTTGATGTCAAAGTCTGCTGCCTCCAGATCCTGGTCGCAGTCACAGATCTTGATCCCTGAAGTAGGCAGCTGGACATCCTTCTTGTCCTCTGCAGATGGCTTCAGAGGGCCCTCTAGCTTGCTTCCGTCCTGGTGTGTGGTGCCACCCACGCCATCACTGTCAGCTAAACACTCTGAAGAGGGTGCTGGTGACGGATCTGCAACCTTCAGGGCAGGGTCCTGGTCTGCGGTTCTGGCTTCTGGGTCACTGCCAGGGAAGGACGGCTGGGTCTGTGGCAGACGGCAGAAGTAGAGCCAGGACCAGTCGATTCCATACACCAGCGAGTTGGGCAAGGGGTAGGACAGAGAGACTGCTTCCTGTTCTTCCTCTGGAGGAGACGGGAGGACACAGGAAACTTAGCCAGAGTTAATCTCATCACCCATCCTCAACAGACCCTGCCCACCCTCAAAGAGAAACTTCCAAGAGCAACCACCGTGTGGCATGCAGAGGACTGCCGAGACACAGGCAGACAAAGCAGAGAAGCGCAGACCTTCATCCTGCAGTGAATGTGCTGTGTGCCTGAGAGGAGGCATCCTGCACCATGGAGCTCCCATCCAGGGCGCCTGAGGACTCAGTGAGCCAGACAGAGGGAATGGGGTGTATCCGAAATGAAGGGAACAAGCACGCGTGAAGCACACCACAAGGAAAGCTTGGTGTGTGTGAGGAATCACACAGGCGTGGACATGGCTGAGTTGTCATCTGGAACTGGCAACATGTCAGAAGCGTCCCGGCACACAGAGCTCCCTTAGACAGTCTGGACTTGAACTGGAAAAAGGAGTCATTCACTGCCTGAGCAGTTGTCCTTGTGGTGAGTTGCTATGGCAACTCTGAAAATGATGGGCAAGACGAAAATGTCAGACCTCGTTCTGCCATTTGCCGAGAAAAGGTGAAAAGTGACACGTGACCGGAAGAAATGACGAGAGGCCCTCTGGTGGTCTGTGGCAAAGAACCTGCCTGCCAGTGCGGGAGAAACTGGTTCAGTCCCTGATCTGGGGGACCCCGCATGCTGTGGAGCAACTAAGCCTGCGCGTTGCAACTACTGAGGCCGCAGAGCTGGTGCGCTGCAAAGAGAAGCCAGTACAGTGAGAAGCCCCTACACGGCAGCTAGAGAGGAGCCTCTGTTCTCTGCAACTAGAGAAAAGCCTGCACTGTAATGAGGACCTAGCACAGCCACAAATAAATAAACGAAAAATCTAAAAAATAAAAACGACGCGGTGTCACCAAACCTGAGGTGCTCAAGGGTCCAGGTAAAGGCTGAGGCTGGCAAAAGCAGCCGCAGGAAACTTCTGGCCAGTGAGCTGGGAGTGTGAAAACTGGGGATTAGGAACCTGTTACCAGGGGAAGGCCCAGTGGCCGGCCACTCAGCCTTCAGTGGCCTGGACACCACAGCCACGTCCCCAGTGTAGGTATCGATGCCGCAGTGCTCAAAATCATGATCAGACTCTGAACCAGACTCTGAACTAGAATGAGAAGTGGAGAGGAGAGGCCAACACTGGCCTCAGGAAACAGACCAAGGATACAACCAACGCACCAGAGATCCTCCCCAAGCCAGGAAAGAAGCCTGGTGCTGAGCTCTCCCGGAGAGCACAGAGGCACCTGGCACCACCACAGAAGGAAGCTCCAAGGACACCACCCTGCCCCACGGTGTGACCATCTAGGGAGCTGGGAGGCAGGGTCGCTGGGATACTCTCACATCCAGCAACCACGGGCAGCATCCACTCGTGGTCCAGGCGGACACAGCAAGCCTCTGCCACATGGCAACGCCACACACAATGCAGCACGCCTGCTGCTTGGGGCACTGCAGCAAGAGCTGAACAAGCACGCTGGCCAGCAGGCAGGCGAAGAATTCCACGAAGGAGAGAGAGTATAATCAACACTGACCACAGCACAACGAAACAAAATCAATAATGTGGTCAAAATACAAAAAAAGTGTTTCCACCTAGGAATTCTAAAACCTTCTACTAAACCACACTTGGATAAAAGGGGAAATACAAACTTGAATCACAGAATTTCTTTATAAAAATGAAAGCGGAAGCACCACATATCAGAACCTAAAACTATGCTTAAATCAGAGAATAATTCAGACATAAAAATACTTACTACAAAGCAAACTAATAAACATAAGTGAATTGTAGTCCCAACTCAAAATGCTACAGAAAGAACTAAGGAGGCAGAAGGAGTTGACGAGGTGGAGAAGAGCAACGACACGATGATAATGGAAATTCAAACCCCACTTCTTAAAAGAGATAAAGTATACACACTGCTGACTAATCTAATTAAGGAAAGAGAAACATAAACATTTGTATATTTGTATAACTATATAAAGTAAAACAGGATAAAGAGGGAATAACTATTAGGAACTTTTGACCCCAGTAGAGACATAAAGCATAAACAAAGCAACTTTCATAGAAAAATATAAAGTTAACACAGAATCATCATTCAAAAATAAATCAGATCCAGATGGTCTTATAGGAGAATTTTCACCGCATCTTGAATATAAAGATAACCCAAATGACATATAAATTACTCAAGAGATGATAACATGAAACGTGACAGTGCCAAGTCTGCGAGGCGGGGAGAGAGAGAGAGAGAGAGAGAGAGAGAGAGAGAGGGAGAGAGACCGGACGGGGGTGCTGCAGAGTCTGGCAGTCCTTTACTTCTTACCATGGCTTTTATACCCTAAGTCAGTACATTTTTAAGGGAAGATAGTTTAACATTACATCAGACAGCAAGCAAATGTTAACCCAATAGCTACTTTTAGAATCATTTGTCTTGTGTTTTCTAATAGGGTTCCTCACCCCTCAAAGGGCTCTATGTCTATTAGGGCCTTTATATAATCAGGTTCTTTATGTTATTTTATGATTAGGGTATTATAAGCAATCATGCATATTAGTACCAAGGGCATAAATGCATTTGACAAACAAACTAAAATACCAGCAAAGGAGTTTAAATTAAAACACTCCTTTCACCCTGGATAATTCTCATAAAATACCACCACCCGGGAAACTTATTGGTTAAAGTTCTAAATTGATTCTTATTTGGAAAGAGATCAGGGAAGGCCTTCTGCCTCTGTCACAGAAATTAGGGAATAGTCTATTGAAGCAAGCATCAGAAAGACAGATATCATCTTTAAGGTGAGCGCCGGGGGCAGCTTTTCGGAATCCCTGAAAACCTGATCCGCCTTGCCTGTCAGGCTTTCTCCTCGTGACCTTGTCATGGGTGGGATCTCGTGAGCTGGCCTTTTCGAAACCCCTGAAAACCTGATCCGCCTTGCCCGTCAGGTTTTCTCCCCTTATGACCTTGTCATGGGTGGGATCTCGTGTGCCAGCTCCCGGCAAATCACAATGAGATATAACTTGACACCTGTCAAAATGGCCATCATCCAAAAGACCACAAATACCAAATGTGAGGGAGACTGTGGAGAAGAGACCACCCTCCAGCACTGGCACAGACACTGAAAACGGTGTGGAAGCTCCTCAAAACCTGCACACAGACCTGCCAACCATATGATCTAGCAATTCCATTCCTAGGTATATATCCAAAGAAAGTGAGAAAGATTCAAGATACAGGCAGCCCAATGTTCATATGTGTGTATGCCCGACTCTGAGACCCCATGGGCTGTAGCCCACCAGGCTCCTCTGTCCATGGAGTCTTCCAGGCAAGCATACTGGAGTGGGTAACCATTTCCTCCTCCAGAGGATCTTCCCGAACCAGGTATGGAAGCCACATCACTTGTGTCTCCTGCACTGGTAGGTAGATCCTTCACCACTGTGCCACCTGGGAAGGCCTCCAATGTTCACACAGACAGAAGGCAGAGATTCGCTCAGTTGTGTCCAACTCTTTGCGGCCCCACAAACTGTAGCCTTCCAGGCTCCTCTGTCCATAGAATTTTCCAGGTAAGAATACTGGAGTGGGTTGCCATTCCTTTCTTCAGGGGAATCTTCCCGACCCAGGGACTGAACCTGGATATCCCGCATTGCAGGCAGATTCTTTACCATCTGAGCCACCAAGGAAGCCATCTAATGTTCAGAGCAGCATTATTTACAGTCACAAAGAGTCAGACATGACTAAGCTGCTAAGCACAGCACAGAGACCTGGTGGTTACCAGTGAGGAGAGGGAAGGCAGGAGGGGCAATATAGAGAGAACGGATTAAAAGATACAAACAATGTGTGTGTGCGCTCAGTCGCTCATTGTGTCCAACTCTCTGTGACCCCATGGACTGTAGCCCACTAGGCTCCTCTGTGCAGGGAAATTTTACAGGCAAGCATATTGGAGTGGGTTGCCATTTCCTGCTCTAGGATATCTTCCTGACCCAGGGATTGAACCCACGTCTTCTTTTGTCTTCTGCACTGGCAGGCAGATTCTTTACCACTACGCCATCTGGGAAGCCAAGTTACAAACTAAACTATCATATATAAAATAAATACGCTACAAGGATACACTGTACAGAGACTTCCCTGGCAGTCCAGCGGTTAGGGCTCTGTGCTTCCACTGCAGGGGGTGCAGGTTCGCTCCCTGCAAGTTCCTGCATGACGTGTAACAAAACCACCCCAGAAAAGGGTATACTCAAAACATATATACTCAATATATACATGTGAAATACTGGGGTGGATGAAGAACAAGCTGGAATCAAGATTGCCAAGAGACGTATCAATAACTTCAGATATGCAGATGATTAACTACCCTTATGGCAGAAAGCAAAGAGGAACTAAAGAGCCTCTTGATGAAAGTGAAAGAGGAGAATGAAAAAGCTGATTTAAACCTCAACACTCAAAAAACTAAGATCATAGCATCTGGTCCCATCACTTCATGGCGAATAGACGAGGAAACAATGGAAACAGTGACAGACTTTATTTTCTTGGGCTCCAAAATCACTGCAGTTGGCAAATGCAGCCATGAAATTACAAGATGCTTGCTCCTTGGAAGAAAAGCTATGACAAACCTAGACAGCATATTAAAAACCAGAGACATTATTTTGCTGACAAAGGTCTGTATAGTATAAGCCGTGGTTTTTCCAGTAATCATGTATGGATGTGAGAGTTGGACTATAAAGAAAGCTGAATGCCAAAGAATTGATGCTTTTGAACTGAAACGTTGGAAAAGACTCTTAAGAGTCCCTTGGACTGCAAGGAGATCCAACCAGTCAATCCTAAAGGTAATCAGTGCTGAATATTCACTGGAAGAACTGATGCTGAAGCTGAAACTCCAATACTTTGGTCACCTGATGCAAAGAACTGACTCACTGGAAAAGTCCCTGATGCTGGGCAAGACTGAAGGCAGGAGAAGGGGATGAGACAGGATGAGATGATTGGATGGCATCACCAAAGCAATGGACATGAGTTTGAGTAAAGCTCCGGGAGTTGGTGATGGACAGGGAAGCCTGGCGTGCTGCAGTCCATGGGGTCGCAAAGAGTCGGACACAGCTGAGCAACTGAACTGAACTGTGCAGCACGGGGAATGGAGCCAAAATTTTACAGTAACTGTGAACAAAGGGTAACCCTTAAAAATTGTGACTCACCATGTTATACATCCGAAACATAATGCTGTAAGTTATCTATACCTCAATAAAAGAAAATTTTTTTAATTAAAAAAAAAAAAACTACTTTGACAACTAAAACAAAATGAAACCGTAACCAAGTGTGATTTATTCCAGGAATATATATTCCACATTAGGAAATCCATAAATAAAATTTACTATATAAATATATCCAAGGAGAAAAATAATACAGTTCAACAGATAGTATAAAAGCATTTGACAAAAAAAGTCAACAATTCCTGATTTTAAAGAATGCTCAAGACAACAGAAATTGATGAATACTAAGGACAGGGAGCTCAGACATAAGGAGTCCGCCTGTGATACAGGAGTGAAAGGGAAGTTGCTCAGTCATGCCCGACTCTTTATGACCCCACGGATTGATTATGGCCTGCCAGGTTCCTCCGTCTGGGAGATGCTTTACCGTCTGAGTCACCGGGGAAGTCTGTGATACAGGAGACTCAGGTTCAATCCCTGTGTCGGGAGGATCCCCTGGAGACGGGAATGGCTATCCACTCCAGTATTCTTGCCTGAAGAATCCCATGGACAGAGGAGCCTGGCAGACTGCAGCCCACGGGGCTGGAAAGACTCAGACACGACTGAATGACTAACATTTACTTCTCTTTCAAGGACACACTTTAGTCCTTATATATCATCAAACTACATGGGAACTAGCAGGGCCCCTCTTCAAGGTCAGGAATGAGGCGAGATGGCCTCCACTCTTTTTTAAAATTGTACTGGAGACACCAGTAAATGAAGTTAAATGAGAAAATAACTAAAGGCATTCAATTTGGAAAATAAAGAATAAAACTCATCTTTTGCAGATGACACAATATTTACTTGCAAAACCCAAGGAATCAATAACAAAACTAATGGAAACACAAGTTTATAACTGGCAGAATATGAAACTACCAACAAAAAACCCAACAACTTTCAAGTAGACAATAATTTAGTTAGAAGATACAGTGAAGAGAATCCCCACCTACAAGAGCAACAAAAACATTAGATTACTGAGGAATACACTTAACAAGAAATGTACAATGTATGCACATAGAAGAAAAGCTAGTTCTTGTGGACTGGTTCAAAATTGGGAAAGGAGTACATCAAGGCTGTATATCGTCACCCTGCTTATTTACCTTACATGCAGAGTACATCATGCGAAATGCTGGACTGCATGAATCACAAGCTGGAATCAAGATTGCTGAGAGATATATCAACAATCCCAGGTATGCACATGACACCACCATAAAGGCAGAAAGTGGAGAGGAACTAAAGAGCCTCTAGATGAAGGTGAAAGAGTTGAGTGAAAAAGCTGGTTTAAAACTCAACATTCAAAAAACTAAGATCATGACATCTGGTGCCATGACTTCATGGCAAATAGATGGGGAAACAATGGCAACAGTGAGAAATTTTATTTTCTTGGGCTCCAAGATCACTGCTGATGGTGACTGTAGCCATGAAATTAAAAGACACTTGCTCCTTGGAAGAAAAGCTATGACCAACCTAGACAGTGTATTAAAAGGGAGAAATATCACTTTGCCAACAAAGGTCCATATAGTCAAAGCTATGGTTTTTCCAGCATTCATGTATGGACATGAAAGCTGGATTGTGAAGAAGGCTGAGCATCAAAAAATTAATGCTTTTGAATTATGGTGCTGAAGAGACTTTTGAGAGTCCCCTGGACTGCAAGGAGATCCAACCAGTCAATCCTAAAGGAAATCAACCCTAAATGTTCATTGGAAGGATTGCTGCTGAAGCTGAGGCTCCCACACTTTGGCCACCTGATGCCAAGAGCTGACTCACTGGAAAAGACCCTGATGCTGGGAAAGATTGAGGGCAGGAGGGGAAGGGGGCGACAGAGGATAAGATGGTTGGATGGCATCACCGACTCAACGAACATGAGTTTGAGCAAACTCTGGGAGATAGTGAAAGACAGAGGAGCCTGGTGTGCTGCAGTCCATGGGACCACAGAGAATCAGACAGGACTTAGTAAATGAACAACTGCAAAAAGATACAGGAACAGATATGAACAAATGGAAAGGTATCCCTTTTTTTGAATAAGATCCCAGATGATAAATAAGTCAGTTGGAAAGTTGATTTGTATCTAACACAATCCCTATAAAAAACTAATATGCATTTTTTTTCTGGGACAAGCTAAGTTGACACTCAAGTTCAAACATAAGAATAGTCAGGAAGTCCTTGAGAAAGACCTAGAGAAGGCAGTAAGCCCACTGTAACAAACACACTAAATGTTTCCATGGTTAAAGAGCAGGTGTGAACACATCAAGACAGCCAGAGGGGGCAGAGGAGAAGACAAGAAATGCAGGGTCCACACAAGCGCCAGAAGTGCCTGCGCACAAGAGCTGGTGTCTTGAGTCCCGGGGGTGGGGGCGGGGGAGGATGGGCTTCCAGGAACAGTGTCGGGACAGTTCCACATACCACACAGGAGGACTCGCATCAAAATTCTAATTATAAAAAGACGATTTGCAACAGTATGAGAAAACACTGATGAATTCCTTCAGAATTCATCTAGCTGTGTTTAACTAGGATTCAAAAATCTAGACTCAATGAAAAAACCTATAAATTTGATTACATTTGAAAAAAAAAAACCCAACTTTTGTATGGGAGGAAAAACACTATAGGCAAAATCAGGGTAAGAAAACAGAAAAATTATTCCCAATATAAATCAAAAATTAAGGGCTGATGCCACTAATACAATGGGCTAGTACACAGGAACTCTTTAAACCAAGGGAGAAAAAGACCAGGATTCAGAGAGAAAAACAAGCAAAAGACAATTCAGAAAAACAGGAATATAAAACCAGCCCTTCAACAAGTGAAAATATATTCAGTTTCACTCCTACTTAGGGACATGCAAATTCCAACTACTGTGAGATGTCATTTTCACACCCATCAGACTCAAAACTCCAAAGCTGGTGACACATTCTGCTGGCAAGGCTGTAGGGAAGCAGGGTTCTCATCTGTGGCTGGTGAGATGATGAAATCTGACAGATAACAGTCTGTGGACCCTGCAATCCCACATGTAGGCAGTAACCCTGAAAATACACCTCCAACAAGCAGAAACACAAATGCAAAACAACATATATGAAGCATTATTTGTGATTATAAGATATTAGAAATAACCCAAATACTCATATAGAAAATTGGAAGAAAAAACTAGAGTATACCCACTAAATGGAGTGCTATATAATTTAAAAAGAAAAAAAGACAACTCTATGAACCAATAAGGAGAGATTTCCATGATGTGCTTTAAAAGTGAAGCAAACAAAACACGAATTTATACAGAACATCTTTTGTGCACCAAAGGAGAAGTATGGATATACAAACATACAGGCTAATTTTTGCACAAAGACACAGAATTGTAACAAAAACCTCATGGATAGGTTACCGACAAGAGGTCAAGAGGTAAGCGGGAGCAATGCCAAGAGGAGGACAGGTATCTCTGCTGCTGAGTTGCTCAGTGGTGTCCGACTCTGCGGCCCCGTGGACTGCGGCACCCCAGGCTTTCCTGCCCTTCACCACCTCCCCAAGTCTGAGCATGCCTTTTAACACATCTTTTTTTTCTTTTTTTGGCTGCACCGTGGCACGCAGGACCTTTGCTCCCCTGTGTGAGATTGAACATACGCCTCCTGCAGTGGAAGCACAGAGTCTTAAGCACTGGACCGCCAGGGAAGTTCCTAATGTAATTTTCATCTCTAGAACATTGTTAATGATTTTATACATTCAAAAGAAAAATTAAATCGATGAGGATGAATAAAAACATCCTTTTAAAAAAAAACGAACCTAACTGTATTTCAAATATAATTGCCATACAGAAGAAAAAACAACTCCAATCCAAGTAAATTCTGAACACGGTACACTGGCTAAATCAAACTAATGGAACAAACAGAACGGCAAGAGCACCTGGACCCACTGGAGTGTGTAGGTTTGCTCGTGGTGTGGCGGCGGCAGCCCACAGGCTCAGGCACATGAGTAAAGGCTTGCTGGGAGCCAGGCAGACACAGAACAGGAGCAGCAGAGAGAAGCCTGCGGTGCTGGAATAAGCCAGAGGTGTCAGCAGGAACGCGTGTTCTGACTCACACGCGTGTACACACAGAGATCCATGTGCACAGACACACAAGCATGAGCATGCATGTATGTACAGACGCGCAGACACACACGCATGCACACACACTCACCGCTAAGAGGACCCAGGACTTCGTACAAACGCGCACACACACGCATGTACACACACTCACTGCTAAGAGGACCCAGGACTTCGTACAAACGCGCAGACATACACGCATGCACACACACTCACCGCTAAGAGGACCCAGGACTTCGTACAAACGCGCACACACACGCATGTACACTCACCGCTAAGAGGACCCAGGATTCGTACAAACGCACAGACACACGCATGCACACACACTCACCGCTAAGAGGACCCAGGACTTCGTACAAACGCGCACACACACGCATGTACACACACTCACTGCTAAGAGGACCCAGGACTTCGTACAAACGCGCAGACACACGCATGTACACACACTCACCGCTAAGAGGACCCAGGACTTCGTACAAACGTGCACACACACGCATGTACACACACTCACCGCTAAGAGGACCCAGGACTTCCCGGAAAAACAGCTTGTCCAGGGTGTGGGAGAGGGAGAGCCCAAAACGAACCCAGAGCAACCGGAAAGCGAGCTGTCACCTTAACCACATGACCAAAACCAACATCAGCAACAAAGGGACAAAGTGGCACCTCGCGGCTGTTGACCCCCTCACTCGGAGGGCAGAGCGCCACTTCCGGGAGGCCCGACACCAGCGCATAACCTACAGGACACACACTGCAGACACACAGCCACGGACAGACTGACCGCAAACAGCACCCGGGAGGAAGTGTGAGTGCCTCTCCTAGGATCAGATGACGGAGGCTTTAAAACAACTGTGACTCAAGATAAACAGGGACGTCCTGTGATGAGAAGGGTCAACACATCAGGAAGACACACAACCACGAGCAGACATATACACACCTAAGCAGCCCCCAGGTCTCTGAACAAAACCTGAGAGAGATGAGGGAGGAAACAGACAGAAATCAGCAACGACAGTCGAAGCAACTGTAGTCCAGTTAAAACCAGAACAGCGCTCGAGACACCGACTCCCCACTTTCAGAAATGAACGACCAGATAGATCACCAAGAACAGACGCTGAGCCCGCCCCCGACGGGAGCAGAGCACGCGGGCCTCCCCGGACGGACCACAACCAGGCCACAGTGAGTCCCAGTAACCCTAAAACTCGAATCAGTAACAGAAGTTCAGGATGTTCTCAAAAATGTGGAAATTAAACAGCACACTCCAAGGTAACCAATGAGTCAAAGAAGAAATGACAAAGAAATTGGAAAATACTTTTTGAGATGAATGAAAATAAAAATACAACATACCAAACCTCATGGGACACAGAGCAAGCAGTGTTCAGAAGGCAACCTGTCACTGTAAAGCCTACACTACGAGAGAAGAGAGGGCAGAGGACCGCCGGGGCGTCCACAGGCCAAAGGGCAGCGACCCGGCAGGAGCAGAGCCGGGGCTCAGACGAGCAAGCCTACAGGCGGCCACCGCGGGCCAGAGACGGCGGGGAGCGCGTGGGGGTGCGGCCGCCTGCTCCCACCAAGGAGGGGACAGGACCCCGGTGCCGGCGAGGATTGAGGACAAGAGCAGGGTGGGGGTTCAAGAAAAGAAAACGTGAGGGACCCCTGGTGGGAGGAAGGCCAGGGCCGCCTGACGGTTCCGGCCCTGCTGGTTCTACCCAGAGCAGGAGGAAGAACCGGGGCAGCAGCTGAAGCGTGTCTGGAACGCAGGCCGCTGAGCCAGAACTGTCCGCAGTGGTGACCGTCCCGCAGGCCCAGGTGGGGCTGGGGGTTGCTGGGTGCACAGGCACCCAGATAACGGGGACGAGCAGGCGAGGACCGTGGTTACAGAGCAGCGGCTGCAGCTGAGGCTCGGGAGTCACCCTGACGGCAAGGCCGGATGAGCCAGGACGTGTCAGGACAGAGGAGGAGCCCGGTGGGCAGGGGTGGGGAAACCGCTCACCTGCTGCCGTCTGGTAGTTGATGATCGTAAAGCCGCCGTGCATGCAGGCCGCTAGGAGCAGGTCACGGTGGAACGGGTGCCACTTGAGCCTCCACACCCCGCCCTGCACAGGCACATCAGCCAGTGGCCGCCACAGACTCCGCATGTCCCAGAGGAGAACATGCTCGTCATAGCTGCAACCCACGAATCTCAAGCAGTGTGCGGGAAAGCGGGGCTCCGGGGGCAGGGTACCCCTCCCAGGAGACCCGGACCCGCCCCTCCAGGACGCAGTCCCTCCCTGAGCCCCTGACACCCACACTCTGGTTCAAAGAGCAGCCCGGTCTGATGCCACAGTGGCCGCAGGGGGAAGTGGTACCACGGCTGGGACTCACCTTCCCGTGGCCAACACGTTCTCACGGTGGGGGCTGCTCTGGATGCTGCACACGCCCATGGAGTGTCTGCGGGGGGCGGGGGACTGAGCAGGTACCCCGCAGCTCCCCAACAGAAGCCGGGGGCGGGGCGGGGTTGGGCACGGCGGCATGGGAGGGCTGGCCCCATGAGGACTCACCTGCGGCTGCTGAAGGCGGCTGTGCCGGGTGTCCTGGTGTCCCAGCCCTTCAGGAGGCCATCGTCCCCACCTGCACGGAAACAGAGCCCATCCCCCTGGTCAGGAGGCACGCTGTGGATGCGCACCGGCCATTTCTCGGGAGCAGTCACGCCCGTGAGGACGTTCCCACACGGGCAGGCTGCCACAGGCAGGCCAGCCCCAGAGGCAGCCACCCGTGCACCATCGTGTCTTCACACGCTGCAGAGAAGGGAGAAACGGGGGCCACACCTGCAAGAGAAGGGCAGGAAGAGTCACGGGTCCAGAGCGACCAGCCACGCGGACTCAGCCCTTCCGACTCCTGCCGCCCAGAGCCGGCGCAGCTACATCCGGGCGCTTTAGGACAGATGTGTCTGCAGGAGTTTCCGCAGACACCTGCAACTGGCGACACATTTCCGTGTGTTTTAAAGAGAAAGGTCCCTTGTAGCCTTGCAGTGAAAGGGCTTCTTTTGGGGAAACCAAAGGGACAGGAACAAGAGGGAGCTGGTGCCCAGACGCACAGCCAGTCTCTGAAGAAAAGCGATGCCGAGAGACGGGCGTGACATCCTGAAGGAAGACGGGCAGGGAGGACAAAAAAGAACAAGCCAGTCACATGGCCGACCACACCAAACGCGCCCCCTGCCCACCCACCAGCATGCCCCGGGCGCACCACAGACGGGGATGGGGTGAGTGTGACCTGTGTCCTTGGACTGGCAGAAGCCACGATCCCAGCACTGAGCTGCGGGTGAGCCTCAATACAAGCTGCCACTCCGTGGCAGATCCGTAAACATAACTGCTGTGGTTTCTCTGCACACCGGGCTCCCTTCTCTCACACTCCACGGGCTCCACCAGGAGCTCCTACTGATCTACCTTCGTGCAGCAGTTTCCCACCCTTGCTCCTCTCCACTGCCCCCACCTCATTCCTCCTCTGTGTGCAGCAGGTCTCTAGCCTACACCCTCACCCCCCTGCAGTCTACACTCAACACAACAGCTAGGGTTGTTGTTCAATCACTAAGTCGTGTCCAGCTCTTTGTGACCCCATGGACTGCAGCATGCCAGGCTCCTCTGTCCTCCACTATCCCCTGGAGTTTGCTCATATTTATGCCCAGAGTCCGTGATGCTGTGTAACCATCTCATCCTCTGTTGTCCCCTTCTCCTCCTGCCTTCAATCCCTCCCAGCATCAGGGTTTTCCAATGAGTCAGCTTTTTGCATCAGGTGGCCAAAGTACTGGAGTTTCAACTTCAACATCAGTCCTTCCAATGACCATTCAAGACTGATTTCCCTTAGGATGGACTGGTTGGATCTCCTTGCAGTCCAAGGGACTCTCAAGAGTCTTCTCCAGCACCACAGTTCAAAAGCACCAAATTTTTTGTGCTCAGCCTTCTTCATGGTCCAACTCTCACATCCATATATGACTACTGGAAAAACCATAGCTTTGACTATACGGACCTTTGTTGGCAAAGTGACATCTCTGCTTTTCAATACGCTGTCTAGGTTTGTCCTAGCTTTCCTTCCAAGGAGCAGGTGTCTTAATTTCACAGCTGCAGCCACTGTCCTCAGTGATTTTAAAGCCCAAGAAAATAAAGTCTGTCACTGCTTCCACTTTTTTCCCCCATCTATTTGCCAGGAAGTGATGGGCCCAGATGCCAAGATTTTTTGCTTTTTGAATGCTGAGTTTTAAGCCAGTTTTTTCACTCTTATCTTTCACCTTCACCAACAGCCTCTTTAGTTCCTCTTCATTTTCTTTCATTAGAATGATAAGGATCCTCTTAAATTTTAAAATGTAAGTCAAAAAACATTCCTCTGTCCAACACCCCGCAATGGCTCCATTCCACTCTGAGCAAATGCCGGCGTGTTCCCGGGGGCCTCAGCCCAGCACCCTGTCTCTGTGACCCCGCGCCTCCTGTTGCACACTCACTGCTCAAGACACACAAGGCTCCACACCAGGACAGTCTGTGCCGCCCACAGCACCCAATACCCTTGCCTATCCGACCTTCCTCTTCCCAAAGTGCGTTCACCACCAAGTGTAATATACGTGGCATTCCTTATCTGTCTCCACCAAGCGCTGGAAGCTAAGTGAAAGCAGGGACTTTGTCTTCCTAACAGACATCTCCCAAGCCCCTGGGACAGTGCTTGGCATGTGGTAGGTGCTCAACAGACGCTTGTTGGATGAATGAATTGATCCTGAATTGTTAAAACATTGTCTCACTCCACAGTGGCTTGAATTAGCTAAGCCTCAAAGCAGAAGAATTAATCCATGAACGAGAGCTCAAAAAATCAAGTCTTTACTGTTCTGTGTCTGTTCAAGGGTACAACAGCAAAAACTCCAGGAAAGATCCCCTTTCGGGGAAAATAAGCATTAAGCACAAAATCTTAAGTGATCTGAGGACATCCCTGACCGTCCAGTGGTTAAGAATCCTCCTTGCAATGCAGGGGATGCAGGTTCAATCCCTGGTCAGGGAATTAAGATCTCATGTGCCTTGTGATGTGACGAAAAATTAATACGATGAGGACAGGGCGCCATGAGACCAACGGCGAGGGACTGAACCTGTAAAATGTTTCTAAAGACAAGATTTTAAGCTGGGCCCTGCCAGAAAAGTAGAATTAACCTGTGAAAAATTAAACTAGGATTAAAGAAAACACAGAATAGTTGAAGAAAAGAAGACTGAGAGCAACAGCAAGGAAGAATCACTCAAAATAGGGCCAGGCAGGTAGGCACAAACCCAATCACATAAGACCCAAGGCCCCGCTGGGTACCCTGGGTGGGAGCTGCAGAAGGCTCAGGACCGAGCGAGGGAGAAGCTCACGTGTTCAAACACCTGCTCTATCCTCGAATGGGAGGCTGCGCATAAAAGGTCGAGCATGAACGCAGGCAACTGCCCAGGGCTCTGCCATGACCACAGGATGGGACCGTGGTCCTGACAAGTGGAAAGAGAGGAAGAGAGATACAGCCAATTCTGAGAAATGCTCAGAAGACAAAACCAAGAAACAGGCTCTCAGGAGGGGCAAGCGGATGGAGACATCTGATTTGGGTGCCCAGACCTTGTCCCGGGGCCAAGGCATTCAGGAGGCGCGGGGCGCGGCAGGGCCACACGGGAGCACAGGCGCGGCCGGAGCCCCGTGGAGAGAAGCTCGGGCAAGCACCCCAGCATGAGCGCGGGGAGCTGGCAAGACAACGCAGCCAGATCTCAGAAGAAAGGTCTGCGCCCACCAGCGAAGCGCAGTGTCTGTGGAGGAGACACGATAACCGAGTCGGGAGAGCAAGGACGCGGAGCCAGAAAAGGCTGCGGGCGGGACCGCGAGCACAACCGTGAGCACGATTTCGAGCGCGCCGGTGCGGGACCGACCCGCAGGGCAGAGGGCACGCTGGTGCGGGACAAGCCCACGGAGCGGAGGGTGCGCTGGTGCGGGACCGGCCGGCAGGGCAGGGGGCGCGCTGGTGCGGGACAAGCCCACGGAGCGGAGGGTGCGCTGGTGCGGGACCGGCCGGCAGGGCGGGGGGCGCGCTGGTGCGGGACAAGCCCACGGAGCGGAGGGTGCGCTGGTGCGGGACCGGCCGGCAGGGCGGGGGGCGCGCTGGTGCGGGACAAGCCCACGGAGCGGAGGGTGCGCTGGTGCGGGACCGGCCGGCAGGGCGGGGGGCGCGCTGGTGCGGGACAAGCCCACGGAGCGGAGGGTGCGCTGGTGCGGGACCGGCCGGCAGGGCGGGGGGCGCGCTGGTGCGGGACAAGCCCACGGAGCGGAGGGTGCGCTGGTGCGGGACCGGCCGGCAGGGCGGGGGGCGCGCTGGTGCGGGACAAGCCCACGGAGCGGAGGGTGCGCTGGTGCGGGACCGGCCGGCAGGGCGGGGGGCGCGCTGGTGCGGGACAAGCCCACGGAGCGGAGGGTGCGCTGGTGCGGGACCGGCCGGCAGGGCAGGGGGCGCGCTGGTGCGGGATGAGCCTGCACGAGGCTCCAGGGCCTCCGCGCTTGTGGTGAGCGCGGCATGCCACCAGCACCCAGACAGGAGACGAGGCCTCGGCTGCTCTCGGCCTCTGCGGATTCCGCAGCCCTCCACCGTCTTCCCTCAGAGCCCCGTGCCCTCCGCGGCCACCAGGGTGGAGGGGCTCCCGGCGCCCACGTCACCACCCAGCCCACACACGCCACCGCTCTCCACAAACGGCTGGAGGAATCACCCCCTTGGCCTGTGTCTCCTCTGCTTCCTCCCGCCCCTCACCCTCAGCAAGTCTTCAAGGGGGCGCTCAGCGGAGGATACCGACCTGAGTACACGACTTCCGTCTGCCAGTAATTGAAAGCAGCAACCCAGGCCTCAAACCGATGGGCCTGCCACGTGACCACAGCCTGCAGTCCGGGCCCCGCCTCGCTGATCTTCAGGAGGTGGAGCTGCCCTTTGGAGTCGCTGCTAATGATTTTCAAGGGCTGGTCACTGGCCCTGGACACAGGGAACCAATGGAGAATCTGGCTGAAATCGATTCGCTGCCCCAGACTCCTCACCTCTTGTGGTTCCTAAGCAGGGACACTTTATGCCCCCAAGACACAGCAGAGAGAGGCTCTCTAGGCGCTGGTATGTGAACAAGCCTCCTATGAGGCTTGCCAGGGCAGAAACTGAAGCTGCCATGAGCTTGTCAAAATAAACTAGGGTCGCCTTTCCCCGGTGAAAACACGCCCCCTATTTCTTTCACGATAAAGACTGGCAGTGACACTCCCAGGCATGAGAGCCACAGTCACGGCCAGCAAGGTGGCTTTCCTTCTCTCTCTCACACGAAATAACCAAGACCTAGGCCCACCACTGCTGGCTCTCACCTTCCGGCTTTCCCAGTGGACCAGTCCAAGGACAAGGCCAGACACTGCTTTTCCAGGGCCAAGCGGGAGCAGGGCTGCAGTGTCCAAGTGTCCTGCTAGAGAGAAGGAAGCCGTCACAGGGGAACGAGCGGCTCCAGCCCCCCAAGGAGACCACTGTCTACTCCGGCAGACATGTGTCCTCAGGCACCCCTGCAGAGCAGAGCCCGAGGACACTGCAAAACCAGCTCCAGCCCTCCAGGAGCCCTCACCGCCGAAGGAGGACCTGCCCACACACGAGACCTCAGGGGAAGCAGGTCTCTCTGCTGCCCAAGCCCTCCTGGAGACTAGCGCAGCGCCCATGCAGCCTCTTGGAAGCACTGCTGCTATGTGTTCCCATCGCCCAGGGCCTCCAGGGACAAGACAAAGGGAACTTTCCTCTAACTCGCTTCCACAGGACACAGCCAGCCATGGAAACGCCGTTTCTCTGGGCTTGACTCTATCTGCAGGGTCCCAGCAGCTGTGATCTCTCCTGGGTTTTCCTACTCCTGCCTCCAACTCTGGTTCTGAGCCCAGTCCTCCTCAGGTATTCCTGCCATCTCTCCTGAAATAGGGCTACTGCTCTCGGCAGGTTGGAAGCAAGGCCGTCCTCACCAGCGCTCACTGCCATGGACCCGAGGCCAGCTGGACCTGCTCCAAGGCCCACTAGCAGCACCTGCATCAGCGCTTCCCCCTCCACTCCCCTCGCCCGCTGAGTCAGGATGTGGTCAGGGCTACTTCTTCCACCTGTTCCCGTCCCCCAGCATGTGGGCACTTTACAAATGTGTGCCATGGGATTGCTGTCAGCTGCCTGGGGTACGACACAGAAGAATCACCACTAAGTTGCTCAGCCGTGTCCAACTCTTCGTGACTCCATGGAGTATAGTCTGCCAGGTTCCTGTCCATGGGACTGTCCAGGCAAGAAAATTGAAGTGGGTTGCCATGCCCTCCTCCAGGGGATCTTCCTGACCCAAGGATCGAACCCACGTCTCCTGAATTGCAGGCGGATTCCTTACTCACTGAGTCGTGTTTGCGGAGGCCCAGAGGAATCCTATGCTCTCTTAATTATCAATGATAAACACTTCAACCCAGAAAACACTGCTCTTCCCAGCCCCAGCACCGTCAGCCCAGGAATGCTGGCCCAGGCTTTCCTCATATGGTGTTCAGGTCCCGTCAGGTTAAAGGACCTGCCTGTCGCTTCAGCTCCTCTGCTAGTGACACGTAACGTGTCTTCCTCTTGGAGTTAGATGTAGAACCCATGAACTTAAAAAAGACTGTGTGCTACCTTAGAATGTTTCATGATAAAGTTCGCCACTGAACAGACCATCCTAGAAAAATGTTCGTCTCAGCACAGCCTCCCTCCATGTTCCTTGCACCCCTCACTAAGCCTGGCCCAGTCACTAACCTCAGATGGCACCAAGCGGAGGAGCTCTATGGACCCAGAAGCATCTGCCACGCCCAAGAGGGGATGGCCGGCCACTGGAACGTGACACCTAGGAGAGAATGCACGTGCCAGTCAGAACACAGGATGTGCCCAGAGTACAGGAGAACAACAGGCACCCCCATGACTCACTGTTATAGATTTCAGCTCCAAAACCAGTTTGGAGCCTACAGTTCTGTTCCTACAAGATCCTCCAGTTTATGAAGCAGAAAACCAGCACTGCTTCCCAGACAGACCGACAGTACCTGTACGGCTTGGAAACTGAAAAAGGAAATGAGCCCCAAGTTTACAGCAGCCTTCACAGGCGGGAAAGACAGGATAGGAAAGAAATGAACCCCAACTTCATTCAGATGCCTCCCTGTCTTGTTGAATGCTGCCAGGCATCAGGCTCCTCTGACTAAACAATCAGGTTTTCATGACAAATTCCAACCAAGGGGGACTGTTACCGAACATGTACCATTTCATGTCCAGGATCGCAGAAGTATCTCTTCTTTGGACTTCAACCAGGGGGCAAGGAGAGCTGTCCTCATTGCAACTATACAGGTAGAGACGACCCAAACGAATTGGAGGCTCGTCAACATCCAGTTCACTCTACAGAAAAAAGCAGATGTGTTCTCTGAATACCTTAACAGATACTGAGGAGCCCAAAGGATGGGAAAAGGGACAGGGAAAGAAGAGGTGTGCCAAGACTCGGGAACTCTCATTTTCTGAGCTGGAGAAACGTCTTTTCTTTTGTATATGATTAACGAGTAGGTGGATTAGGATAGAATGCTTCTTCTAAACGGGCCAACAGAAAGGAGCTGTGGTTAGGATTCCCACGGGACAGTTTGCCTGCCTAGGACGGTCCCAGTGCCAGCTTTCACTCTTAAAAGTGCTTAGGTTTGGATCCACATAAGTGGATCCTTTCAAGGCATTAGGTAGAGTTCCTATGACATCCCCTTTTCTCTTTGCTCTAGACTTCACCCATAACCTGGGCCATGCCGGCAAACAGACGACATTCCGCTTTCAGGACGCCGTTCCTACCCTACATTCCGGCCACAGGCCAAGGTCGCGTCCACCCCATGTGGCTCCACACGAGATGTCTCCATTCCAGCCTCACAGCTGCAGACCAGAGAGGTCTTTACGCTAGCGGTCGGCTCTGCCTCTCAGGAGCCTCTCCTCGCCCTTCTCGAGAGGAGCTCAAATCTGGGACCCTAGCCGCTTGGGAACGGCCACTTGGGGTCGCAGACCGCCCGAGGCCCGAGGCCCGCGCACCTGGCTCTCCCGGTCGGCGGGCCGGTACTCCGGCGTCCACAGCTGGTAGGTGCCGCACGCCAGCAAGTGCCTGCAGCCCGGCAGCGGGCACCACTCCACCGAGTCCACGGTGTGCTCCGTGTCCACCGCCTGCAACAGCTGGACGCGGCCATCGGCCCCCGCGCGCCCCGATGACGCGGCGGCGGCCGTGGTGGCGGGCAGCGCGTGGCAGAGACGGAGTAAGGTATCCACGTTGACAGCGCGGAGCGCCGGCGCTCTGCGACTGGGCCCGCCCTGCCGGGAGGACGGCACTGCTTCTACTTCCGCCGTCGACGCCAGGCCTCCTCCGGGGAGGGACTTCTTGCCCCACGGGCGCCCCAACGAGGCCGCGTTCCCGCGCCCCCTGCTGGCCGACGGACCTCAACCCGTCCCGCGTGCCCTGTGCGGCGGCGAGGCCGGCCTGGGACCGGGCACCCGAGCGTCCGGCACGGAGTCACCTGAGGGCTGGACTCTGAAAGGGGAGCAGAGGAAAGCAGGGCGTAGAGGTGTGCATGCCACGGGCCTGAGCCTTCGGGGAGCAGAGTCCAGGGTCTGACCCAAAGGGCCTGGGCACGGGCTGCCCTCCTCTCCCTGGTCATGTCCACCGCAGGGCGCTAGCTGCCTGAGGGCAGTTAAGTGCAGCGCATCAGTGGACGCAGAAGTCCTGCCAGGACAGCAGAGAAAGGAGACAGGGTGGGCCCCAAGGCCCCAACTGTGAGCAGGAAGGTAAACAGAGGACACGGAGAAGAGACAGCGTCTGTGCCCATTAGATATAGGATATAGAGGAGGGGGACCCAGCACACTCACTCTCTGACTTGGAAGACTGAGTTATGTGCTGGCACCATTCAACAAAGCCAGTGAACTCTACAGAACAAGTCTGGGGAAGGCACGTGTTAGATATTGTCATGAACTGAATGCGGTTATTGTTCAGGGGCTAAGTTGTGGTCTAGAGACTCTAGACCACAGCCCACCAGGATTCCCTGCCCTTCACTATCTCCCAGACTGAACTGTGTCCTCCCTCAAAGATATGCTGAAGTCTTATCTGCAACATCACAGAATGTGACCTTCGGAAACAGGGTCTTTACAGAAGCCATCCAGTTAAGATAAGGTCATTAGTGTACCCCTAATCCAGTATCACTGGCATCCTTAAGAGATGTGGTCTATTACAGAGAAGCCTGGGAGGTATGTAGCCTCTGCAAGGTAAGGACTGCCTGAGGCCACTGGAAGCTGGGAGAGCCTGGAGCCTTCAGAGGGAGTACCGCCCTGCCCATACCTTGACCTGAGAGACTGGTGTGCAGGACCTAGACCCTACATGGTTTTAAGCCACCCAGCTTGTGTTCCTTTGTTACAGCAGCTGCAGGAAATGGTACAAGACTGAGATCCACATGGAGACCTGGGTGGTTAGCCTGTGGTTTCTGAGGTGGTTTCTATGGCTAGAAAAAATCAGCTGTTCAGATGGCAGCTGAAGCAGAGTAGAAAGGTTGGTCAGGAAGCAGGAGGACACCCTGAAGTGGCTGAGCCACACACCTTGATCTAATCAGGTGCAAAAGACAGTCAGGCCAAGCAGCCCCCTGCCTCACTCCTAACAGGTAAGAGCCAGGAATGCTGAACTTTCAGTCGCTCTCAGATGTGTGGCTACAAAAGTCAAGAGGGCGGGGCCGTCAGCAGAGCAGAGCCAGGGGCCAGACATCCAATAAAGGACAGGGGAAGCAAGGGGATACAGACAGTCTGTGGGCCCCGGGGCACCTTCCCGGGGCAGCCGCTCCAAAGGCCTTGGCAGTGAGAGCAAGCCCTCAGCCCCACAGCCACCCTCTCAGCTCCCCCAGGCCCTGCACCAGCCCAGACTCAGAGTCTAAGCAGCAGCACAAAGACACAGCACCACCAGCAGGGGACAGCCACCAGCTTCGGCCCCACTCCTGCAGCCACAGTTGACAGCGAGCCCCAGGGCATGGCCACTCCAGGTGAGCCAGGAGTCACAGCAACAAGCACCCGAGGTCAGCACACAGTGTGACGTCCTCCAGGCCAGCGAAGACTCCAACACTTCCATTCCAGTGGAATTTTCTGAGGACTAGCTAACCACAGGGGAGTCAGTGCTGGTTGGGGAACATAGGCCAGCTAGAGGGCCAAGCTGGCCACTCCCCAAAGGACACAAGGCAGGACACACAGCCTGCAGGCTGGGGCGGGCGCTCATCCCAGGAGCCTGGATCTGAAGATGAACTGAGCACATGTGGCCCCAGATCCCAGAACACTGGCCCGCACAGCACTCCCCAAGCCTGTGCCCTGGCCAGAGCTGACCTCAGGCCAGCTGTGAGCTGCAGGACTGCCTCTTAGAATCATATATATCCTCTTCCCCGATGGTTTTCTAAGCCCCCTGGCGGTCTGGGGGCACCTAGAGCAGACCCCCTTGCAGCAAAGACTTGAACTTGGCTGACCTCCACATCAGCTAAGTCTTCTCAGCAAAAACCCGTGGGCACGTGGGGTCCCTTCCCCTGAAGGAAAGCCCTGCCTCAGGGCTGGGACTGAGGTGCCCGCCTGCTCCCCACATATTGCTAGCACCCATCTCCCCAGTCCTGTTCTCCAGACACACTGCCCAAGAAGCCTCCAAGTTCTGAAAGGCAGCCACGGAAAGTTCAGCTCACAGACCAAAGGCCACCCAGGGCTGGCCCCAGTCAGGGAGGCACACGCAGGGTGTCCCAGGAGACAGCGGGGAGCCTGTGGGGCCACGTGGGGCCGGGGGCGAGCCAGGATGGTCCAGGGTCCCAGCCACAGCCGCGTGTGGCCCCTGGGGGGCTCAGCAAGGTGTACAGGACGCTGGGGGCCCAGGCCAGCTCCAAGTCACAGGGGCCCCCACCCTGAGCCCCCAGGAGTGTGGGTGACAGCGGCGGCCCCTAACGGGCCCAGATGGGCCAGTGTCTCCTCCCTCCCGCCGCCCAGGCTCAGGGCGGAGTGCAGCCTCACCATCTGTGGCCGCAGACGCCGCCTGAGGCAGAGAGCAGAGCGCGGCCAGGGTGCGGGCGGCCCCACTTTACTGTGCCTGCTGCCCCCCGCCCGCCTCAGCCCAGCCGCCCAGTGAGCGTTACAGCAAACGACCCGATTTGTACTTCTGAACCCTCCCGCCGCCTCCCCCCCCAAAAAACTGTACATGAGTTTACAAACATATTAACATATAAATAATGAGAAGCGTCCGGCAGGCCCTCCCAGCTGTCTCTGCTCCGAGCCTCTGGCTGCTGGGCGGGGGCAGGAGCCAGTGCAGGGCGACCCCCAGGCCCGCCGCCGCCGGGGAGCCGAGAGCCGCGCGGCCGCCGCGTCATCGCTCAGGCTCCAGCTCGTGCGGGAAGGGGCGCCGCTTCTCGCGGCAGTGCTTCTTGTGGGCCGGCCAGTCCTTCTGCTGGCACTGAGAGCCACAGTAGCGTGCCACCTGGCAGCGTCCGCAGATGTTGAACTCCCGGAGCTGAAAGGACACAGAAGAGCCCGCTCCGGTCACATGCGGACCTGGGGGGCCCGGCCGCCTGAGCTGCAGCTGGAGGGCCTGGCTGCGGCCGGGCAGCCCCCAGGGGAGAAGCGCAGCCCCGGGCGGCGGCCTGCACGCACCTGCTTCTCTATCATGGTGCAGGGAGGGTAGTGGCACTCGTAGTAGGTGCAGGACGTCTCCTCCTCCTCCACGACGTCCCCGTTGGCGTTGTAGTACCGCGTCACGTTCAGCACCGGGAACTGCTCCTCTATGGGGTCGGTGGGCAGCTGCTGAATGGCCAGCCAGTATAAGCTTTGCTCCCTTAACCAAAGAAACAGCGTTTCAGGTCACCTCGGCCAGAAAGGGGACCCCAGGGTGGACCAGCTGCCTCCCCTTCGCAGGATACCCCCTCCCCAACAGTGACCAACAGTCTGACTGTCCTTTGGCCCACTGGTTGCATGGGATCCCCTCCCCATAACACCCAGGATTCAGCCTGTTTCTCTTCTCACGAAAAGGCACAGGGAGGGCTGTGTATGTCTTGCCCCTCGGTCTTCCCAACACGGTGACAGCCAGGCACACGACGGGCATGGAGACCGCATGGTCTCGGCCCCAGGCTCAGCCAGCCTGGGCAGCACCAGGCCACCTCCCTTCCTGCTCGTAGGCCCAGAGGTGCTCAAATCTGCCCCCGGAGAGACCTGGGGATCTGGACGACCCACCCTCTAGGTCTGCAGTTGCTCGCCATCCTCCCGACTGCTTCTCTGCCTGGACGGGGCCAGAAGCTCGTACATGCCCACACCTGCCCCACCGCCACAGGTACAGGTGGACGGGGCAAACCCGAAGCAAGGAGCAGCCCACCCCTGGGGCTGGCCTTCAAAGGAGGTACCTGCTGCCCCGCAAGAGCAATGGGGCGGGTGGTCCATGCCCTCCAACCTGCCTGCTGTCTCTGGAGGCCAGGCCGAGAGGGACTTGACTAAAAATGGAAGGGTCTGGCACAGCACTGGAAATCTGCCCCACGTGCGCGCTCAGCCGTGTCCGACTCTGCGACCCCACAGACTACAGCCCGCCAGGCTCCTCTGTCCCTGGGATTCTCCAGGCAAGAGCACTGGAGTGGGCTGCCAGGCCCTCCTCCAGCGAGTCTTCCCGACCCGGGACTGAGGGATGAGCCTGCGTCTCCTGCGCTGGCAAGTGGCTTCTCTACCACTGAGCCGCCTCAGCAATCTGCTGTGCTTCACTGGAAAAGAGTGAAAACAAGGCCTAAAGCTAACACGCCAAGCGAAACTCTCAGAGAAAACACAGCACAGAGGCCTCACAGCATCAGATATGGCAGTGATCTTGGATATAACAGCAAAGGCACAGTAACAAAAAAAAGATTTTTGTGAAAAAAGATATGAAAATTCAAGTATTTTGTCCATCAAAAGAAACAGCAGAATAAGAAGACAATCTATAGAATGGGAGAAAACATTTGCAAACCATGTATCTGATAAGGGATTCATAGCCAGAATAAAGAACTCTGCAGCTCAACTAAAAAACAAACCAGCAAGTTTTGAACAGAGATTTCTCTGAAGACACACACAGGGCCAAAAAGCACATGAAACGATGCTCAACGTCACTGGTCATCAGGAAGACACAACTCAAAACTGCAGTGGGACCGCCGCGCACTCCTAGGATGGCTGCTATCAAACCGACAGAGACCACCACATGCTGGCGAGGACGTGGGGACCCTGGGACCGCCGGGCACCGTGGGAGGAGGCAGAACACGCTGACGCCACGGACGACAGCATGGAGGCTCCTCACAGACTGAACAGAGCTGGCGGAGGATCCTGCAACCCCACTTCTGGGCGCACTCTCAGGAACCGAGAGCAGAGACCAGAAGAGCTCTTTGTACAACTGGGTTCACAGCAGATGAAGGAGGAGGCAGCCCAAGTGCCCGACGATGGGGAGTGGATAAACCAAGTGTGCTGTACACATACACACGTGCTTTCCGAGCTCTTCAGTGAGGTCCTAGAAGACCGAGAGGAGGGGAGGTTTAGTCCCAGCCAGCGTTTGAAGACGGGAAGGGAGGAAACTGCCCCTTTGCTCAGAGCACCTTCCGCCTGGCTGGGCCACCCCGTGCCCACTGGGGTGAGGCCGGGACAGCAAGCAGGGGTGCGGGCCTGGCAGGTGTGTGCTGGGACCCCCCAGTCACAGGGGCTGATTCCCACCACGAGCCACCGGGCAGAGGTCACGGATGAGACAGGAGGACATGTGATGCTGCATGACGGGGAGCTCAGGCTGCCCTCGGGACGGCTCTGTCCCAGCACATGCAGGACTGTGGACAGGCTGACCGCTGCGGGCAAGCCACAGCAACCCCGACCAGCTGGCTCCTGGGATGACCAACAGTGAGGGACCTTGGGGCAGGGCCCCAGGCCAGTGTAAAGCAGAATGGGCCGTCCCTCCAGCGACTGCAGTGGTCAGTGGCAGAGCCGGCCCAGGCCCACCCTGGTCCCGTGCGAGTGCTGAGCCACCAGCCTGCTGACCACTCGCCACCACTACACTTGTCCTGATGACACAGCCTTCTGCTTTGGGGTGATTTTTTTTTTGCTGTGCCATGCAACTTGTGGACAGGAATAGGTGAATTTAATTCAGATGACCATTATATCTACTACTGTGGGCAAGAATCTCTTAGAAGAAATGGAGTAGCCCTCACAGTCAACAAAAGTCCAAAACGCAGTACTTGGGTACAACCTCAGAAACGACAGAATGATTACAGTTCGTTTCCAAGGGAAACCACTCAATATCACAGTAATAATCAAGTCTATGCCCCAACCAGTAACACTGAAGAACCTGAATTTGAACAGTTCTAGGAAGACCTACAAGACCTTCTAGAACTAACACCAAAAAAAAAAGATGTCCTTTTTATCATAGAGGATTGGAGTGCTAAAGTGGAAAGTCAAGAGATTCCTGGAGTAACAGGCAAGTTTGGCCTTGGAGTACAGAATGAAACGGCAAAGGCCAACAAGAGTTTTGCCAAGAGAACGCACTTGTCACAGCAAACACCCTCCTCCAACAACATAAGAGACGACTTTACACATGGACATCACCAGATGGTCAATACTGAAATCAGACTGATTATAGTCTTTGCAGCCAAAGATGGAGAAGCTCTATCCAATCAGCAAAAACAAGACGGGGAGCTGACTGTGGCTCAGATCATGAACTCCTTATTGCCAAATTCAGGCTTAAATTGTAGAAAGTAGGGAAAACCACTAGACCATTCAGGTATGGCCTAAATCAAACCCTTTATGATAATACAGTGGAAATGAGAAATAGATTCAAGGAGTTAGAGCTGATAGACAGAGTGCCTGAAGAACTATGGACAGAGGCCTGTCACACTGTGCAGAAGGGAGTGACTAAAACCATCCCCAAGAAAGAGAAATGCAGGAAGGCAAAATGGTTGTCTGAGGAAGGCTTACAAATAGTTGAGAAAAGAAGAGAAGTGAAAGGCAAAGGAAAAAGATATACCCAACTGAAAGTAGAGTTCCAAAGAAAAGCAAGGACAGACAAGAAAGCCTTCTTAAATGAACAATGCAAAGAAACAGAGGGAAACAACACAACGGGAAAGACTAGAGAGCTAGTTAAGAAAACTGGAGACACCAAGGGGACATTTCATGTAAGGATGGGCACGACAAAGGACAGAAATGTCAAGGGCCCAACAGAAGCATAAGAGATCAAGAGGCTGCAAGAATACACAGAACTATACAAAAAAAGACCTTCCTGACCCAGATAATCACGATGGTGTGATCACTCACCCAGAGCCAGACATCCTAGAGTGCAAAGTTAAATGGGCCTTAGGAAGCATCACGATGAACAAAGCTAGTGAAAGTGATAGAATCTCTGCTGAGCTATTCCAGGTCCTAAGAGATGATGCTGTTAAAGTGCTGCACTCAATATGCCAGCAAAGTTTGAAAATTTAACAGTAGACACAGGACTGGAAAAGGTCAGTTTTCATTCCAATCTCAAAGAAAGGCAGTGCCAAAGAATATTCAAACTATCATACAATTGCACTCATTTCCCATGCTAGCAAGGTAATGCTCAAAATCCTTCAAGTGAGGCAACAGTACATGAACTGAGAATTTCCAGATGTTCAAGGTGGATTTAGAAAAGGCAGAGGAACCAGAGATCAAATTGCCAGCATCCGCTGGATCATACAAAAAGCAAAGGAACTCCAGACAAATATCTACTTCTGCTTCACTGACTAAAGCTAAAGCCTTTGACTGTGTGGATCACAACAAATGGGAAAATTCTTCAAGAGATGGAAATACCAGACCACCTGACCTGCCTCCTAAGAAACCTGTATGCTGGTCAAGAAGCAACAGTTAGAACCAGACATGGAACAACAGACTGTTTCCAAATTGAGGAAGGAGTATGTCAAGGCTGTATATTGTCACCCTGCTTATTTAACTTATATGCAGAGTACGTCATGTGAAATGCCAGGCTGGATGAAGCACAAGCTGGAATCAAGATTGCCGGGAGAAATATCAATAACCTCAGATAGGCAGATGACACCACTCTAATGGTAGAAAACAAAGAACTAAACAGTCTCTTGATGAAAGTGAAAGAGGAGAGTGAAAAGGCTGGCTTAAAAGTCAACACTGACAAAACTAAGATCATGGCATCCGGTTCCATCATTTCATGGCAAATAGAAGGGGAAAAGAGTGGAAGCAGTAACAGGTTTTATTTTCTTGGGCTCCAAAACCACTGCCAACAGTGGCTGCAGCCACAGAAGTAAAAGATGCTTACTCCCTGGAAGAAAAGCTATGACAAACCTAGAAAGCATATCCAAAAGCAGAGACATGACTTTGCCACCAAAGGTCTGTAGTCAAAGTTACGGTTTGAAGAATTGATGATTTTGAACTGTGGTGCAGAAGACTCTTGAGAGTCCCTTGGAAAAGAAGGAGATCAAACAGTTAATCCTAAAGGAAATCAGTCCTGAATATTCATTGGAAGGACTGACGCTGAAGGTGAAACTCCAATACTTTGGCCACCTGATGCAAAGAGCCAACTCAATGGAAAAGACTCCAATGCTGGGAAAGATTGAGGGCAGGAGAAGGGGGTGACAGAGGATGAGATGGTTGGATGGCATCACCAACTCAATGCACATGAGTTTGAACAAACTCCGGGAGACAGTGGAGGACTGAGGAGCCTGGCGTGCTGCAGTCCGTGGGATTGCAGAGTCACACAGGACTTAGTGATTGAACAAGAACGCAACCTGTGGGTTCTAAGTTCCCCAACCAGGGTTCAAACCTGGGCCCCCAGCAGTGAAAGTGCCAAGTCCTAACCACTGGATCACCAGAGAATTCCCCAACCTTCCTTTTTGTTGATGAAAGAACCGTCCTATCCCCAGCAGAGCAGGTAAGTGCTTCAAAACTAGCAAAGTCCTCAGGCCACTGATCACTGCTGAGGAGCCCGCGCGCGGCCCCGGCGGCCGCTCCGGACAACTCCATCTGGCTTTGTGGCTTGCCACATCTCAGCAGGGGAGCGAACAAGGGTCCTATTTTTGCTTCAGCTAAATTGGGCTCAGTTTCTGTCACTTGCAACCACAAGTCTAGACTACCATAATCCCCAGGAGGAGAAGAATCCTAACTAACTGTCATGAGGCTCAGCCTCCTTCGAGAGACGTGTGAGGGCACCTTAGACAGGATCAGACTCTAACACTGGAGTCTGGACCAAGGAGAGGTGAAGGCTGCCCAGCTGACCTCTGAGCCACTGTCCTGCTTCCATGAGAACAGGACAAGACCTGACTGTGTGCACAGGGGCGCTCCCGAGACAGGGACGCCTGCTGCATCTCCGGGCAATCTGCCCACCTACACAGGACCAGACAGACCCCACAACCCGTCCCCCATGAGAGCCAATTCAGAAGACTGACCCAGAAAAACAATCATCAGGACGTTCTCCCCCCCCAGTGAAGAGGAACCCCACACCTTGAGGGGAGATGACCAGCATTCCCAAACCCACAGAAGCCTCAGAGCACAGAGCCGACCCAACCCCTCTCAGCAGTAAGCTTGAAGGGGCCACATCGCCAGGCCCCAAGAAGACCCACCTCTGCTTGCTGGAGGTCTCCTCGGCTCTGGGCCGCCAGCCCCACGGCACCAGCTGCAGGTTGTCCAGGCGATTGTCCACAGTGACGGCGTTGAGATGCACCACCTGAAACCCAGGGGCAATGCCTCCCCTGTGCCGCTCCCTAGGAAACAGTGTTCCAGACAGGCTCCCTGACCTCCATGTGCCCTGAAGAGTCCTCAGCACATCCATGTGGCCCGTCGGGAGCACGGCTGCTGAGGGGAACCCAAGTCTGCCAGTCTGTGGCCCAAAGGGGACAGCGCAGCCCCTGGACTTAAGTGCTAGGCTGCAGGGAGCCAAGGACGGAACCCCAAACCATCTCACACACAGCCTGGGGGACACCCCTGAGTGGCCCCAAGTACTTCGGAACCTCAGCATTCACACAGAAGAGAGAACGGCCCTTCCCTATGTCCCACCGACAAGCTCAAAAGGGCCTAGGAGGGGCCAGACCCCACCCGCCTCCAGAGGCGCCATGGTCTGAGTGCTCAGAGCAGGAAGGGCACACGGCTTGACTCTCAGGCCAGCCTGCCAGGGCCAGAGGACATAAAGCAGCCATCCTCCCAGTTAGTAGCAATGACAAAGAAGTAACTAGGAGACCTGGGGAAGGTACCATCTGTCGATGAGGGCAGAAGGGTCTCTGTCTGCCCAAGTCCCTTGCACTGCAGGGCTGGTGCAAACCCAGAAGGGGAATATGCAGCTTGGAAACACCCACCACAGCAGCTCATGAAGGAGCCTTCCTGACCCCCTTCCTCGGTTTTTGTCAAAGGCGTATGCAAATATCTTAGCACCATTTCCATCTGCGTCTACTTCCATCCGGGCCTGAGAAGAAACAAGGAAAAGCTCTGTTAAAAAGCCTGCAATTCTCAACAACATTCCAAATTCCTCTTAGAAAAATGATTGAAACAAACAAGCCAGAGGGATAAATGCCAGGCCTATTCCTGGGACCCTGGTGGTGTCTGGAGGAATCCAGACACGTGGCATGGAGAAGTACCTGCCTACATGAAGGCAAAACACACTTAAGAACCACTCTTTGCAAAATACTGTGGACGTGGACACAGAGAAATACATCTCCCTACCCTTAAAAAAAGGTCCCTAATCCAGTAAAAAAGATAAGTCCCGGAACAAGTAAGTGTAAAAGGGTGAAGGCTGAGATAGGAGTGGGGTGGGTCCGCAGGGTGGAGGGAGGAGCAGGCAGGTGAGGACTGGAGCCCAAACAGCTTCGCCAGGTAGGAACAGAGGCACTTGGCCCCTGCGGGAGGCCAAGGCTGAAGAGAAGGTGGGGTGGCCCTGGACAGTCTCCCTGGGCACAGCAGCTTATCCGACTGAACTCAATCACAGACCTGGCACAATCTGACTCTTTTGTGGGAAGAGCCTGCAAGCAACATGGAAGTGAGTTAAGACAGCAAGCATCAAAGAGGTGGTGGGGGTGCTCCACACTGCCAGCCGGGTTCCCTGGAGACCAGGGTCCTGGACAGGGCTTCACCAGCCTGCTTGAGCAGCTCAAGTGCAAGGGCTTGCCTCACATCACAGGGACGAAAACCCAGCCCCCATGACCCTCCTGGGCACAACCGTGGGCAGGCCAGCAAAGGAACAGAATCCTTACCTCAAACGAGTAGCCCTCCACCAGCGGGATGTCTTGCTCGTCTATCAGTGTATACTTGGTCTGGAAATTAACGTTTCAAGACATTACATTTGGAGTCAGCACAAAGCACTAGTGATAAGCAGGAGTAGCCCTTTGGGCTCAGAGAGGCAAATCCACGATGAAGGCAGGCAGACGTGCCAAAGGCCGCTCCTTCCCCACTCAGCACGGCGCACAGTTGTGGCCAGGCTCCACCTGTCATCTGCTCACGACTAGCCATGAGAAGTGCCACAGAACTGCCCAACCACTAAGCTGTGTGTTTCAATGTGTTGATAAACCCAGTCCAAGACCACGATGTCACAGAAAGAGGCAGGGCCCTGGGACTGAAGCAGAATATCCAGAAGGTCTCAACTATCTCCGCACACAGGTGCTCACGGAATTGTTCTTCCTATCTCTTCCTCTAAAACGTTCCAAGTAAAAGTTTTAAAGGATGGCATTACTGCAAATGACCACTGAGTTGCAGAGATCTCAGCGCTAATAAGGAGCCCACCCTTTCGTAGTTAGAAAGTCACTGCCCCTTGCGGGAAGGCAGGAAGCGGTCCCCGAAATGGACCAGTCGCACTTTCGCTTGGAGAGCTTTTTACTAGCATCTGAACCGGCTTTATCTTCATCTGACTGCCTCTGCTCCTCTCTCCCACCAGAAGCTTCGGCCGCTGGTGATGGGAACCGGGTTCCCATCCAGGGTAAGGTCCGTGGCTGGTTCAGCTGCACGGCCGGCCGGCTCCTGGAAACAGCCAAGCCTCAATGCCCACAGGTGCCAGGAAGCCCCAGCCTCGAACACGCGGAGGGCGGGGCCCGGTAAGGGAGAGAAGCAGAGGGAGGCCCCACTCGGCCGAGGCTAAGTGAGGCACAGTCCGACGGGGCCGCCGCGAGCAGCCCGAGCCCTGCTCGAAGCTCACTACGGACCCGCAGGGGCCAGCGGAGAGCGAGCGCGCTGCCCCGGAAGGGCCTGCGCTCCTCGCGGCCGCAGGCACAGCCGCAGCCCCCGACCCACGGCGCACGGCCGGAGCCGGCACTGGACCAAGGCTGCCCCAGGAACCAGGCCGCCGGCGAAGCTTCGGGCCTGTGCCCGTGTGCCCCGCCGCCCTGGCCGGGCCCTGCGCCCTCAGCCTCGCACCCCCGACTCCGACTCCCAGACCGCGCCCGCGACCCCCAGCGCTGCTCAGCCCCTAGCCTCACACCAGCCCCGGCCCTCGGCCCCGGCCCAGGGCACCACGCCTCCCGCCCAGCCCCGGCCCCAAGCCGCGCCGCGCACCTTTCCGGCCACCCGGCCGAGCCGCACGATGCCCAATTTGAAGTCGGTCATGGCCGGGCCTGCGCTCGGCCGGCGGCGCCGCTCCCTCGGGAGGTGCCGGGGCGGGGCCGCGGCGCGCCGGGCGGGCGAGTGGGGGCCGGGAACGGGGCCAGGCGGGCGGGCGGGCGGGACGAGGCTGGGCCGGGGTCGGGCCGCCGCCGCCGGGCGCCCGCCGGACCTGCCACGCGCCGCCGCCGCCGCCGCCGCCGCCGCCGCCACCACCGCCGCGCGCACCTCAGCGAGCGGGGCCGGGGGCGGGGCGCGCGGCGGACACACCCCCGCCCGCCGCCACTCGGCCAATCGCGCGGCGCGAAGGGCGCCGGCCGGCGCGCGCCGCCACGCCGCAGCCAGTGGCGGGAGAGCGAGTGCGCAGGCGCGCTGGGACGCCGCGAGCGCGCGGGGGAGGGGCGCGGCCGGGGGCGGAGCCTGCTCAGCCGCCCCGCGCTACGTCAGTTTCGCGGGAAGCTTTGTGCCGGAGGCAGCGCCACCCGCTAGCAGCGCAGACCCCCGAGCTCGGCCTCGGCCCGCGCAGCGGGCGGTTTGGCTGGGCAACCTGGGCCGTACGGGCCCTGCAGGTCGGGGTCCGTGCGGGGCTGGCTGCGGATCCCTGTGAATAGTCCGTGGACAGAGAGCAGGAGGCCGGGGTGGATTTGCGGATCCGGAGGCCCGGGGCCCCTATGACTGCGTGGCTGGATCCAGTGCCCTAGGGACGTGGGAACCCAGCGAGCGCTGCTGGCTGACCGGGCACCGGGCCGCCCTTCTCCCTGGCCGCCTCCGCGCAGGGGCCGGGATCAGGATCCCATAGCCCATGCTTGTGCTACACGATCCTTCCCTGGGCTTCGAGAAGGGGCGCAGAAAACCCTGCTCCAAATCCTTCCCGAACAGGAACTCCCAGACCTGGCGATTCGGGGTGGTGGTGGTGGGGTATACCTGTCTCCTGGCAACCACTCCATCTGGCCCTCACCCCCAACCCCCAATGAAACCGCTCTACACCAGTGCGCCAAGCAAACTGGAAACCCCTCCCTGCTCCTGTTCTAGCGAGGGAGACAGAAAAGGCCAATGACCAGCGAGTTACACGCCTTGTTAGAAAGTGATCAACACCGTGGGGAAACAAGTAGATCAGCATTAGGGAGTTGGAGGTCCGGGGAAAGTGGGGGCAGGTTAGATCTCACTGCCAAGTAACTTGAGCAAACTGAGAGGGAGCGAGGAAGTGAGCCACGTGGGCTCCAGGGGAAGAGCATCCCCAGCAGAGGGAAGAGCCCAGTACCGAGGCCCTAATCTGGCATTTTTGAAAAGTGGAGGTGGTCTCTCTGAGCTGATGAGTGCATCAGAGCAACAGGGTACATAGCCAGAGAGGTGGAGGTTGGGAAGGATGTAGGGTCTGGTGAGGACTGTGACTTTTACACTCAGAAAAGTGAGCCATTGGAGGATTGGAAAGGAGGAATAGCTTTTTAGTGCATCATGGCAGCTGATGCAGACAGTGAGGGAAGGGTGGAAGCAGGCAGGATGTTTAGGAAGCTAATGCAAACTTACCCAACTAAGAAATGATGGTGTTGGGGACACCTCTGAGGGCAGTGTTTTGTAGCAGTGGGGATAGCCCTGGTTATGCTGCAGTAACAAACAATCCTAAATTCTCAGTGGCTTAGCAAGATAAAAATATATTTCTTCCTCATGCTACAGGTTAGGATTATAAGGCAATTGAATACATGAGTATAGATTGGTGTTCACTAGCATATTTGTTGTACTTAAAGCCACACAACTGGATGAGTTCACCATGGGAGGAAATGCAAGTAGAGAAAAAGAGAGGGAAAAGATTGAGCCCTGGGTATTCTCATCCTAAGGGGGAAGGGAGGCTGGGAGGAGGAGCTGGTACAGAGAATGAGGATGCCAGGTAGGAGGGAAGCCAGGGGAGGGCAGTGGGCCAAGCGATGACAGTGCTAGGCTGAGAAGGAGAGGTCGGCCTTGCCCAGTGCTGCCGAGAGATCCCAGGTGGCGGGCACAGAGCACACCAAAGGGTGCTGGCCACCTTAACAAGTACATAACGGAGGGAGTAAGCCCGACCGAGGGGGCTGAGGTTGAGCGGAAGGGAAGGCCTCGGGCGACTACTTTCCTAGGGTGTTCTGGCCGAAAGGAAGCAGAGAAACGACCAGAGCGAGAAAGAAAAGGCAGGTCCGGAGAAACTGTTGGTTTTATGGTGGGAAAGGAAACAGCATTCCGCCAGTGGGAATGAGCCCGTGGAGGAGAAGGAGGTGAGCCAGTGCCTGAGAGGAGCATGTGAGGGCTGGCCTGGAACTGCTCAGGTGGCTCAGCTCAGCCACAGCTCCAAGGGGCGTCTGAGCTGAGGGATTTTGGATGTAGGAAGCTGGGGGGTTCTCCTCTGATGAGAAGGAGGCCATCAGTTGAAGGTGAGAAGGGAGCTGGTCCCAGGAGAGAGGACAAGGAGGGAGCTAGGAGAAGACGACAGGGGGCTCAGCAATGTCAGCTGCCCAGTCAGTGTAACTGCGTTTCTCCAGCCTATTTAGGCTGCTCCTGAGAGAGCAAGGCGAAAGAAGGCTCAGGTGATCCCGGGCGAGTGTGGAGAGGTGAGGGGGACAGAGGGAGGCGTCTAAGAGAGTCTGGTCCCCGTGCTTGCCCAGGGCACTCAGGGGGCTTCGGAGGATCGCTGATCGAGGGGGTGAGCAAAGACGGAAAGGGATTCAGAGCCGCGCAGACTCACGAGGGGCTACAGGTGCAGGGGATGCTCGGGTCTCTGTGATCTGCTGTTGTGTACAACCCCCCACCCCCGACCACACTTCATGGCTTCCAACCACATCAGCTTGTTATTTTACACAATTGTGTGACTAACAGGGGATCTTCTGTCCCACCCAGTGTCAGCGGGCCCCTCCTTCATTTGGAGTCAGCTGAGAATTCACCTGGAGCACATTTTTCTTCCATGTGACCTGCCCTGGGTGGGGTGTCCTGTTATTTAGCCGGGAGAGCTGGACCGCTCACCCCGTGGAGGCTCTACTCTATGTGACAGGTCCTATTGGACCTCTGCTTGAATCTCTCTTGCTAGTATCCCGCTGTCCACAGCAAGCCCTGCAGGCAGGCCTGGAATCCGTGTGGGAGGGGTGCGCACAGCAGCAGGAGTTCTGGAAACCACAGCTTATGGCGGGGCGGGCACCAGTGGAACAACCTGCCTGCCACCCATCCACACTCTGGCCCCTGATGATTCACGTTCCTCCTGCATGAAGACCCCAGAACCACACCTCACTTCTGCTCTTGGCTTATGACATGCAGCAAAGCCAGAAGCAAGTTATCTGTCCCTGCAAGACCCGTATTCCATGGGGAAGCACAGGAAAAGTAAATAGACACCCGGTTCAGAAAGGAAAAGAGGGACGTACCCTCTGTAGCCACGGGCACTGGGCAGGGTTGAAATGCAGCAGACGCTGTCACAATGCTCCTTTAAGGGCTCCTGTGCTCTGGCAAGTGATTCGCCCCCCCCCCTTCCGGGGTGGGCTTTTCCCTCTGCCTCTTGGCCCTGCCCCTCAGTCATCCTCGCTTTTCCACGGGGAAATGTTTGCAGCCTAAGTAGCTTCCTCAGCCTGCTTCTTTCCTGGAGAAAGTTGAGGGCCAAGAAGCATCTTTTATTTTGAATATCATCCATTTTAATTTAAACAGATACAACCGTTAAAAAAAAAACTGCAGATTTTCTAGGTATCAAATTATAACACGTTTTGTTAGACAAAAGCCACCCGGCAAATATCTTTGAGAGGCTCCTCTCTGCTGTGAACGTCAAGGTCACGCCGTGTGCTCAATACCTCTGGACGCTTGGAAGCCCTTTCATGTGGCTCAGAGCATCTGTGAGGGTCCCCTCCCCGGGATCTTTCAGCAATTCTAACAAAGGGTCATATACCACGCCCTTGATTTCTTCTAACCCTGAAGTTGTGTTTTGCTGGCAGTGCCCTGGATTTAATCTTCTACAGCATGCCATGTCTTACCTTGAGGACCTTTGCTGCCTGGAAAGACTGGGATTGAGAAATAATTTTATTTTCCAATTGTAAGACCTGACTTGAAATATTTCCTCCAGCTTCTGGTGGGACATGGAACATTACTTATTAACTTGATTTGTCTTTGCTTTGTTTTACTTTAGCATAAATGACTGAAAGAAACCGTCGGCCCCTGTCTTCCCTGCTACCACAGCCGGTGGTCTTCCGCTTCCCCACGGATCCCTACCCAGCCCTGCCCTTCTCTGTCCTTCACTGGTGATGGATGTCCTCACCGCCTGCCAGGTTCGCCTGCTGCCTGGCTCCAAAGAGTCACATTTCAGAATGTTGTGATTGGCAGCATCTCACTTCTAAGTGTCAGTGTCTGATCCGATTTGTGCTGCTGCATAATAAACAACCCCAAAATTCAGTGGCTTAAAACAGCTATTGATTTTCTAGTGACTCCATGGTGAGATTGGGTTCCGCTGGTTGACTCTCCTGCTGATGGCTGGTGTGCCCCGTTTGTCTCAAACTGTCACCATCAATTCAGTTCTTTCTCTCCAATACCAATCCTATGATTGTTTCTTTCTTTTTTTTTTTTTTTTTTTTTGGTGGGGGCGGGGGGCAGCGCTCTGACTCACAGCTTATGGAATCTTAGTTCCCCAACCAGGGATTGAACCCCAGCCAGTGATCTACCTCTTCTGACTGTTTTGACACACATAAACTGGTAGAAAGTTCTGGGACTTCAGAGGCCAGGTCTGAGGACAGGCAGCTTCATCGTCCTCTTGGGGGCCTGCCCACAGGTAATCAGTCTCACTACCTGGAAATCCTCATTCTGTGCAGACACCAAAGCAAATCATATGGGGAGGCCTCAGGGAAGGGGAACCTGACCAGCCCCCTGCCATCCCAGCCACACGGGTCAAGCTGTCAGACACCAGCAAAAAGAACATCTAGGACATTCTAACCTGGACAGATACCACACAAAATAGAAGAGCCTTTTGGCTGAATGCAACCTAGTTCTCAGTTCGTTCAGTTGCTCAGTTGTGTCCGACTCTTTGGGACCACATGGACTGCAGCACGCCAGGCTTACCTGCCAATCACCAACTCCTGGAGTTTACTCAAACTTACATCCATCGAGTAGGTGATACCATCCAACCATCTCATCCCCTGTCACCTCCTTCTCTTCCCGCCTTCAATCTTTGCCAGCATCAGGTGGCAAAAAAAAGAATCCTCTTTTCCAAGGAGTCACTTCTTCGCATCAGGTGGCCAAAGTGTTGGACTTTCAGCTTCAACATCGGTCCTTCCAATGAATATTCAGGACTGATCTCCTCTAGGATGGACTGGTTGGATCTCCTTGCAGTCCAAGGGACTCTCAAGAGTTCTCCAGCACCACAGTTCAAAAGCATCAATTCTTTGGCACTCAGCTTTCTTTACAGTCCAACTCTCACATCCATACATGACTACTGGGAATACCATAGCTTTGACGAGATGGACCTTTGTCAGCAAAGTAATGTCTCTGCTTTTTAATATGCTATCTAGGTTAGTCGTAGCTTTGCTTCCAAGGAGCAAGCATCTTTTAATTTCATGGCTGCAGCTACCATCTGCAGTGATTTTGGAGCCCCCAAAATGAAGTCTCTTACTGTTTCCATTGCTTCCCCTCCTATTTGCCATGAAGTAATGGGACTGGATGCCATGATCTTAGTTTTCCGAATATTGAGTTTTAAGCCAAAATTTTCACTCTCCTCTTTCACTTTCATCAAGAGGCTCTTTAGTTCTTCTTCTTCACTTTCTGCCATAAGGGTGGTGTCATCTGCGTATCTGAGGTTATTGATATTTCTTGTGGCAATCTTGATTCCAGATTGTGCTTCATCCAGTCCAGCATTTCACATGATATATACTGCATATAAGTTAAACAAACAGGGTGACAATATACAACCTTGAGGTACTCCTTTCCCAATTTGGAACCAGTCTGTTATTCCATGTCCAGTTCTAACTGTTGCTTCTTGACCTGCATACAGATTTCTCTGGAGGCAGGTAAGGCGGTCTGGTATTCCTATCTCTTTAAGAATTGTCTGCAGTTTGTTGTGATCCACACAGTCAAAGGCTTTGGCATAGTCGATAAAGCAGAAGTAGATGTTTTTCTGGAACTCTCTTGCTTTTTTGATGATCCAGCAGATGTTGGCAATTTGATCTCTGGTTCCTCTGTCTTTTCTAAATCCAGCTTGAACATCTGGGTGTTCGTGGTTCACGTACTGCTGAAACCTGGCTTGGCGAATTTTGAGCATTACTTTGCTAGTGTGTGAGATGAGGGCAATTGTTCCGTAGTTTGAACATTCTTTGGCATTGCCTTTCTTTGTGTTTGGAATGAAAACTGACATTTTCCAGTCCTGTAGCTACTGCTGAGTTTTCCAAATTTTCTGGCATATTGAGTGCAGCACTTTAACAGCACCATCTTTTAGGATTTGAAATAGCTCAGCTGGAATTCCATCACCTCCACTAGCTTTGTTCATAGTGAGGCTTCCTAAGGCCCACTTAACTGCGCATTCCAGGATGTCTGGCTCTAGGTGAGTGATCACACCATCGTGATTACCTGGGTCATGAAGATCTTTTTTGTACAGTTCTTCTGTGTATTCTTGCCACCTCTTAATATCTGTTGCTTCTCTTAGGTTCATACCATTTCTGTCCTTTATTGAGTCCATCTTTGCATGAAATCGTCCCTTGGTATCTCTAATTTTCTTGACGAGATCTCTAGTCTTTCCCTTTCTATTGTTTTCCTCTATTTATTTGCAGTGTTCCCTTAAGAAGGGTTTCTTATCTCTCCTTGCTATTCTTTGGAACTCTGCATTCAGATGGGTCTATCTTTCCTTTTCTCCTTTGCCTTTCACTTCTCTTCTTTTCTCAGCTATTTGTAAGGCTTCTTCAGACATCCATTTTGCCTTCTTGCATTTCTTTTTCTCGAGGATGATCTTGATCCCTGCCTCCTGTTCAATGTCATGAACCTCCGTCCATTGTTCTTCAGGCATTCTATCAGGTCTAATCCCTTGAATCTATTTGTCACTTCCACTGTATAATCATAAGGGATTTGATTTAGGTCATACCTGAATGGTCTGGTGGTTTTCCCCACTTTCTTCAACTTAAGCCTGAATTTGGCAATAAGGAGCTCATGATCTGAGTCATAGTCAACTCCCCATCTTGTTTTTGCTGACTGTATAGAGCTTCTCCATCTTTGGCTGGAAAGACTATAATCAGTCTGATTTTGGTGTTGACCATCTGGTGATGTCCATATGTAAAGTCTTCTCTTGTGTTGTTGGAAGAGGGTGTTTGCTATGACCAGTGCATTCTCTTCGCAAAACTCCGTTGGCCTTTATCCTGCTTCATTTTGTACTCCAAGGCCAAAATTGCCTGTTACTCCAGGTATCTCTTGACTTTCTACTTTTGCATTCCAGTCTCCTATGATGAAAAGGACCTCTTTTTTGGGTGTTAGTTCTAGAAGGTCTTGTAGGTCTTCATAGAAACATTCAACTTCAGCTTCTACAGTGTTACTGGTTGGGGCATAAACTTGGATTATTGTGATATTGAATGGTTTGCCTTGGAAATGAACTGAGATCAATCAGTCATTTTTGAGATTGCACCAAGTACTGCATTTCAGACTCTTTTGTTGACTATGAGGGCTAGTCCATTTCTTCTAAGGGATTCTTCTCTGCAGTAGTAGATATAATGGTCATCGGAATTAAATTCCCCCATTCCAGTCCATTTTAGTTTGCTGCTGCTGCTGCTGCTGCTAAGTCACATCAGTCGTGTCCAACTCTTTGTGACCCCACGGACTGTAGCCCACCAGGCTCCTCTGCCCGTGGGATTCTCCAGGCAAGAGTACTGGAGTGGGTTGCCATTGCCTTCTCTGCTATTTTAGTTTACTGATTCCTAAAATGTCTATGTTTACTCTTGCCATCTCCAGTTTGACCATTTCTAATTTACCTTGATTCATGGACCTAACATTCCAGGTTCCTATGCAATATTGTTCTTTATAGCATCAGACTTTACTTCCATCACCTGTCACATCCACAACTGGGTGTTATTTTTGCTTTGGCTCCATCTCTTCATTCTTTCTGTTGTTATTTCTCCACTGATCTCCAGTAGCATGTTGGGCACCTGCCAACCTGGGGATTTCATCTTTCAGTGTCCATATCTTTTTGCCTTTTCATAATGTTCATGGGGTTCTCAAGGCAAGAATACTGAAGTGGTTTGTCATTCCCTTCTCCAGTGGACTGCATTTTGTCAGAACTCTCCACCATGACCCATCCATTTTGGGTAGTCCTACATGGCATGGCTCATAGTTTCATTGAGTTAGACAAGGCTGTGGTCCATGTGATCAGTTTGATTAGCCTTTTGTGATTGTGGTTTTCCTTCTGTCTGCCCTCTGACAGAGAAGGATAAGAGGCTTAGGGTGAAGATAAGGGAGGTTCCTGTTGGGAGAGACTGACTCAGGGGAAACCAGGTCTTGTTCTGATGGGCAGGGCCTGCTCAGTAAATTTATAATCCAATTTTCTGTTGATGGGCGGGGCTGTGTTCCCTCCCTGTTGTTTGACCTGAGACCAAACTATGGTGGAGTTAAGGTGAACCCTTAAGATGGCAGAGTAGAAGGAGGTGTGCATATCTTCTCCTGTAAGAATTCCACAATTACAATTCAGTGCAGGACTGCCAGTTCTAACTGTTGCTTCAACATGGATCAACATACTGGTTCCAAATAGGGAAAGGAATACATCAAGGCTGTATATTGTCACCCTGCTTATTTAACTTATATGCAGAATACATCAGGAGAAACACTGGGCTGGATGAAGCACAATCTGGAATCAAGATTGCCACAAGAAATATCAATAACCTCATATATGCAAATGCACCACCCTTATGGCAGAAAGTGAAGAAGAACTAAGGAGACTCTTGTTGAAAGTGAAAGAGGAGAGTGAAAAAGTTGGCTTAAAACTTAACATTCGGAAAACTAAGAATGGCATCTGGTCCCATCACTTCATGGAAAATAGATGGGGAAACAACGGAAACAGTGACAGACTTTATTTTGGGGGGCTCCAAAATCACCTTAGATGGAGACTGCAGCCATGAAATTAAAAGACACTTGCTCCTTGGAATAAAAGTTATGACCAAGCTAGATAGCATGTTAAAAAACAGAGACATTACTTTGTCAACAAAGGTCCATCTAGTCAAAGCTGTGGTTTTTGCAGTAGTCATGTATGGATGTGAGAGTTGGACTATAAAAGAAAGCTGAGAGCTGAAGAATTGATGCTTTTGAACTGTGGTGTTGGAGAACTCTTGAGAGTCCCTTGGACTGTAAGGAGATCCAGCCAGTCCATCCTAAGGAAAATCAATCCTTAATATTCATTGGGAGGACTGATGCTGAAGCTGAAAGTCCAATACTTTGGCCACCTGACGTGAAGAACTGACTCCTTGGAAAAGACCCTGATGCTGGCAAAGATGGAAGGCAGGAGGAGAAGGGGACGACAGAGGATGAGATGGCTGATGGCATCACAAACTCAATGGACATGAGTTGAGTAAACTCTGGGTGTTGGTGATGTACAGGGAGGCCTGTTGTGCTGCAGTTCATGGAGTTGCACAGAGTCAGACATGACTGAGTGACTGAACTGAAGTGCTGAACAACCATCATCAGGAGAATGTTGGATCCCACCAAAGAAAGATACCTCACACCAATGGGCAAAGGAGAAGCCCCAGGAAGATGATAGGAGGGGTGAAATCTCACTTAGAATCAAACCCCATACCCACCAGAGACGCTCGGAGGCCTCAAACAAAACTTTACGTGCACCAGGACCCAGAGACCCCACAGACACTGAGCCAGAACTGTGTTTCAGTGTCTCCTGCAGAGGTATAGGTCATCTGTGGCCTGCCACAGGGGCAGGGGCTCTGGGTGCAGGAGATCTGGGTCACAAAGCCTGTGGCATAAGCCTGTTGGAGGAGGTCACCATTAACCCCACATAGAGCCACCGAGCAGACGACCCACAAATTGCAGAACAATTATATCAAAGAAATTCTCATACTGTTAAGAAAGTTCTAGGACCCACAACAGATTTCCCAACCTGGGAATCTGCAAAGGACTCATAACCCCCAGGGAATTTGACTTTGGAGGCCAGTGGGATCTGATTACAGAACTTCCACAGGACTAGGGAAACAGACTCTTGGAGGGCACAAACAAAGCCTTGTGCACACCAGGACCCAGGAGAAAGCAGCAGTGACCCCACAAGAGACTGACCTAGACTTGCCTGTGAGTGTCCAGCAGTCTCCAGTGGAGGTGTGGGTGTGTGGTGGCCTGCTGCAGGGTCAGGGGCACTGAGTGCAGCAGTGTGTGCACGTGGCCTTCTGAAGGAGGTCGCCATTAGTTTTCAGAGTAAGTAATAAATTGGGGTAGTTCGTTAGACGGCGGGGACAGCCAGGGTCCCTCCCGCAGCCTCAGTCAGGGTGTCTGAGTGAGGTGGGAAGTCTGACTCTCACGTCCTGGCTTCCCCCACCCCCAGGGGATGGCTCCAGAGCAGTAGCCAGATACTGTCTGGGGAGCTCAGGCCCCTCAGGGAATGAAAGCAAAAGCTGCGAGCTCTCCTTAGAGCCTGAAAGTCATGTGGTATCTCTCTTTCTGGCAGTTCAAGCAAGTCAAGGGGTCAGGCCCATTCAACAAGAGGGGATGGCATCCACCTGCTGACGGGAGCCGCAGTGGAAAGGGGTGAGAGAAGTTGTTAGGAGACATTATTCAGACAAAAGTTAAGCTGTAGGAGAGGCCGCTGGGGAAGGTTCTCGGAGGACAGGGTCAGGGGGATAAGCACTGCATTGATAATGTTTTTTATTTTCTGTATCTTTGATGCTTTGACATCTTGAGGGCCTTGCTGGCTGGGGAGAGACTGCCCCTCCCAGGCTGGCTAATTCCTAGAGACAGCAAACAACTCAGCCTGCCAACACAGCTTTCACATGCAAACCAACCGGTTCAGAGCCCACACCCCAACCACCTCCTTTAATTGCACACCAGGCCAATCATCCAGGGCCAGGTACTGGACAATGATAGATCGCTGAAATTATTCACTACCCAATCCTCAGCTTGCGGAAACTTGCCCACCTGCCTCCTGCCCACTGAAAACACGGGCAAGGCTCTGGCCAAGCTCTCTCATCCCTCCTTCTGCTCACAGCTGACACTGGTGCTTCCCCAAGTGGCCCTGCATTGTGTGGCTTGCCCCTCTTGGGAAGTGTAAGCTTTGAACTCTTCTTTCAAGGCAGTTGGCTGTGTCTGTCAGTTTACCATAGCTGATTACAACATATCCTAGGTTCATGTTCAGATATAGGCCAGGAAGTGAAAATTGGAGGGACACCCATGCAGATTCTGAGGTCAGAATTCCAGCACCAGTGGTACTGGAGAGAGAATGACAAGGAGTGAGTCAGGCGCTGAAATCACCAAAGAATAAGGGGGGGTGGGCCTCACTTCTGAAGGTAACAGTAACAGTGCTGGGGCTGGGGGATGAATGATTGCTCTGAGAAAATGAGAGTTAAAGCTGGAAGTTAATAGGGTGAAGGGGGAAATGGTCTGTAGGCAGTCATAAAGAGTCAGGAGTTCACCCCACTTGCAGGCCCAGAGGTAGAGGCATTGTTTGAAAATAAACATTTATACTTTAGAGATGCCATGAGAAGCCTGGGTTCTGTGAGAGCAAGAGGAAAGGAATGTTTAGAGAAATGGGATGTCAGAGTGGTGATGGTGGACAGGAGGACACAGTAGCCGAGCTTCTGGCGGGGGGGAGGGGTGGGGTAGGGTCAGAGTAAGGAGTGTGCAGAGCCTTATTGGGGGCCGACTGCAGGAAATAAATGTGACCTGGGATAAAGGCCCCCTGTTTCTGCCTCCATCTCTGCAGCAGCCAGCATACCCTTTCTCCCTGTTTCCTCAAACACTTCCTTTTTGACTTATGCCATGGATATTTAGCATGTAAGGGCTTCCTACAGTCCTCACTATCCCAAACTCTTTGTTCAGGGATTCCCCCACTTGCACTTCCCTGACAGCAAAGTGTCAGACCAGCCAATCAGAGGCTCCCTCTTGCTTCATCAGAGTCCCAGGTGGGCCAGGTGGGCCTGGAGCCTGCCAAGAGCTCTGGTCTCAGGATCTCCCTGGCCCCCGGGGACCCCTCAGCCTATAAGACTAAGGCCCCTGTTTGTCGCTGGAGGCCTAGATTAGGTTTCTGTGGCTCTCATCCCCGATTCTGATGTCATCAGAGTCCTGAATAGAGTCATCAGGTACAAATAAGTCTCTGACAAATCTTTTGTCCTTCATGCCCCCCAGACTCATGCCTAGAAGTGGCAGTTCACTCGGGTGCCTAACGGGCGCCTCTGCCTCTGCCAGTCATGATTTTCTTCCAAAACAGCTTGTACCGAGGCCGGTGTCGCCATCAAAAAATGCCACCCATTCGCCGAGCAGTTCTGGACAAACACCTGGCATCATCCTGACGCCCTCCTTCCAGCAACCCGGTATTTACCCAGCCAGGAGGCGCCCAGCACCGCCTTCTCTGTCCTAAGCCCCTCACCACCCACCTCCTCGCGGCCGACCAAGCGCCCACCGCCCAGGACAGGAGCCCAGCCTGGAGACCTCCGGCGGGGCGGGGGGGACCCCTCGGTGGAGCCTGGGCTGGGGGTCGACCCGGGCCGCCCCTTGACAGGTGGGGCGGCAGGGGGCGCAGGTGCGCCGGGCTCCCGCTAGCTGCGCTGGAGCTGCGCTCCGCGGGCCAGGGCGGGTGGGTGGGGAGAGGCCGGGGGCTGGGCGGGGACCGGGCGGACCGATCCAGGCGCGGCTGGGGGCAGGGCTGGAGCCGGCGGGGGCGTTTGGGAGACCCGGGAGAAGGGAGGGCTGGGGACAAGAGTGGGAACGGCCGGGGAGTGGCCTGGCAGGCTAGGAGGCGGGGCGCGGAGACTGGGGTGCGAACGTTGGAGGGGAGGGGGCGTGGCGACTAGGGGGAGTGGCGGGGGCGACGAGGGGCGTGGCGTGGCGTGGGCGTGGGGTGTGAACGTTGGAGGGGGTATGGCGTGGCGATGATGGGGCGTGGCCTGGACGAACGGGGCGTGTCGGGGTGTGGCTGGGGGGGCGTGTCGGGGCGTGTCGGGCGGGCGAGCGGGCGGGGCTGGGAGCACGGCGGCCGCGGCGCCGGCGGGGCGGGGGCGTAGGAGGCTCAGCGCTGCCGCCCCGCAGGGCCGCGGTATGGGGCGGGTGCAGCTTTTCGAGGTCCGCCTGAACCACGGTCGCGTAGTCTACAGCCCGGGGGAGCCGCTGGTGGGGGCTGTGCGCGTGCGCCTGGCGGCGCCGCTGCCCTTCCGAGGTGGGCGCGGGGTCCGGGGAGGGCCGCACCTGCGGCGGGCGGGCGGCGCTCCGGAGCGGCCGAGCGGGCGCGGGGCCCGGGACCTGCGAGGCCGGGGGCGCCCGTCCGAGCGCGGGGAGGGCTGCGGGGCTGCTGGGAGGGCGGCGGGCCGCGGGGTGGGAGGCCGGCGCCGGGCGGGGCGGAGCAGGGAAGCCAGGGTGGCCCAGTCCTTCCGCATCTGCCCTTCCTGTCCTTCCGCCAAGGGGCGGCCAGACTCCGGGCCGGAGCTTCGAGCCCATCTGGTTTGCCGAAGGCCGCTCTGACCTGGACCCGCGACGCCTCCGACCTGACCTTCCCTGTCGGGTCTCTGATCCACTGCGCCCGGCACCTGCTGGGCCCTCCTCTCGAGCCCGGATGCGGTCGCTTTCTCCCCCAGACGCTCAGGCAGCCCCCCGAGTGTGCGGGTCCCCGGCCGGGCCGCGGGCCACTGCCCACACCCAGCCAGGCCCTGAGGGCTGAGAGGGTCTTGCTGATCCCCGCGCGCCGCAGGCCCCCGGCCCAGGGAGCATCTGGGACCCGAACCTGAGCCCTCAGATCCGGTCTCTCTGCTGGCGCAGACATCTGGGACTTTGAGACTCGGGATCCGGTTGCTGCGGCGGCCCTTGCTAGGGCTCCCTGACGGCGCCGGCCTGGTCTGCTGCCTGAGGTGTGGACGGGGCCCTGTGGGGGGGCCTCACACCCGGGCGGTGGAGGAGGACGTAGCAAGGGGCGGGGCCTCTTTCCTGAGCCCGGCGCTGAGTGTAAGGCTGTGTGGTGTGCCCGTCCTGGGGCGCTTCTCTACCTCGGGCTGATTGACCAGAACCATAGCTGCAGGGGCTTCCTTCTGGACCTCCAGGCTCGCCCGTGGGGTTAACCGTTCAGCACGTGGCGTGCCCCCTGAGGACAGAGAGCCGCTGTCCTCCTTTCTGGGCAGCTTACTGCCTCATCTTGGACAGGTGGGACACCCCCTCCCCATAACCTGTGGCCTCTTTAATGTCTCCACGCTTGGAGTTTGGGGTTGGGTTAGTCGGGTAGGTGTGGTTGGCAGGGGCTCCGCGGCTGGTGCATCTTTTCTCTGTGGCACAAGCTGGTAGTGAGAGGTGAGTGCAGCCAGCAAGGCACAGAAAGGAGGGGCAGGGCCTGTGGCCTGAGGACAGACAGACCCTATGAGATCCCACACGGAGCTCTCCACCTGGCCTGTCCCACGTAGCTGGGGTCCAGGGCGACTACAGTGGAGGAGTGGCCCGAGCTTTGTGTGACTAACCTGGGTTGGGCAGAGCCTTCCAGCCTCCACATGGTGGGTGGGATGTGGATAAATGGACAGCTGGGTCACAGCAGGCTGAAGGAGACCCTGCTGATGGTCCTGACTGTAAGGGTGCTCCCAGAGCCCTGGGACAAGGAGGAGCAGGTGGCCTCGGGCCAGAGAGGGTTTTATTCAGGCTGCCCCCCAGGGGGAGAGGGGATGCCCTCTGGCCGGGCATAGGGGTGAGAGAGGAAAGACTGTGGTTTTTTTATTTTATTTTAATTTTTTGTATTTATGGCTGTGCTGGGTCTTCACTGCTGCACGGGTTTTGCTCTACTTGTGACAAGCAGGGGCTGCTCTCTAGTTGCAGTGCTCTGGCTTCTCACTGCGGTGGCTTCTCTTGTTGAAGAGCACAGGCTCTAAGGAGCACGGGCTTCAGTAGTTGCAGCTCTTGGCCTCTAGAGCACAGGCTCAGTAGTTGTGGTGCTCAGGCTTAGTTGCTCTGAGGCACGTGGGATCTTCCTGGATCAGGCATCAAATTCTTGTCTCCTGCATTTGCAGGTGAGTTCTTCACCAAATGAGCCACCAGGGAAGCCCCCCATGGTTTTTTTAAACTTTCACTCAAAAGATACTTGTTGAACTCCTGCATCCATTCTAAAGGAAATCATCCTAAAGGAAATCAGTCCTGAATATTCATTGGAAGGACTGATGTTGAAGCTGAAACTCCAATACTTTGGCCACCTGATGCGAAGAGCTGACTCATTGGAAAAGACCCTGATGCTGGGAAAGATTGAAGGCAGGAGGAGAAGGGGACGACAGAGGATGAGATGGTTGGATGGCATCACAGACTCAATGAACATGAGTTTGAGTAAACTCCGGGAGTTGGTGATGGACAGGGAAGCCTGTCGTGCTGCAGTCCCTGGGGTTGCACAGTCAGATACGACTGAGTGACTGAACTGAAGTGAACTGAACTGAGCTCCTGCAACCAGCCAGTGATGCAACAGGGAGGCCCCGAGCAGGACATGGAGGCTGGGAGGCAGCAGGGCTCTAAGCACTTGACTGAGGAGAGTCAGTGCTGATCTGCAGTCAGCCCTGGGAGCTGATGTGGAAGACAGCTGGGGTGCTTTCCTGGAATCTGGGTCCAGCCCAGTCGCAGGGTCATGCTGGGGTCAGGCAGGGCTGCCCCGTGTTCTGCTCTCGACAAGGGGGGGCGATGCCTGGACGACCGCAGCTCAGCCCCTGGCTCTGGCGACTCATTGGGCTCTTACCCTGGGCCAGAGGCCTTTCCCACTTCCCAAGGACCAACCCAAGAGTCCTCGAGTCCCAGCAACACTGGGAGGTGGGCGCTGTCATTCCTCTGGTGTCACAGATTTGGAAACACGACAGAGGGAAGCGGCTCTCCTGCCAGAGTTGCAGTGAGAGGATGCGGCGGAGGCTGGGCCTCCCCAGGTCTGTGGGAGCTGGTGGAGGCAGGGACACACAGAGATCTTCACGGTCAGACTGCAGGTGGTGCCTAGGAGGAGGGCTGCTGGACAGGTGAGCGTGCTGGCTCAAGAAGTTCCAGAAGTCACTCTGGCACAGGATCCACATGACGGTTCTCCTTGGAGGACCGAGGAGACCTGCAGTTCCCCCTGTGTCTCCACTGTTCCCCTGCGGAGGACAGCCTGCATAGGGATGGGCCTTCTGACTCCAGGCTGGTGATGGCTCCTGCAGGCAGGGTCCCGGAAGGGGTCTCAGCCTGTTTGCAGAGGAGGCCGTGGCACGATCATGGGGAAGGTTAAATAATTCAGGCCTGCCTGGGATAACCAAAGGTCAGTCTTGTTTTTCTGGGGCCAGGTGCCACCGTGGCTTGTTCACTTTAATTCTGGAGCTGGGTTCTGGCTGAGTGCGTGCCTGGTTTCGCCTCCCTGCTGTTGGACCTGGGGGCTGTGCCTAGATGGTTTGCTGTTACGAGGAGTGTTGCTGGAGGCTCCTGAGTAAACAGGTGGGATTCTGAGGGGAACTGTTGGATCCCTGGAACCTGTGTGTAAAATTCGCACGGATCTTTTGGCTTTGTCTCCAGGCCCCTGTGTCAGCCGACAGTCTGACTCCCATAAACAAGGGTCTTTCTATTAATACCTGCTTGTAACACGTCAAACAACATTTGCCAACCTGATGGGTTAAAATGGTATGTCATCTGAGTTTTCTTGAATTCTAGTGAGGTTAAACAGCTATTCCTTTATCTGCTGCTATGCAACAGTCACCCCTAAGTAACGAACCACCCCTAAACTAAGTGGTTTAAAGCAGCCATTTTAACTCGTGCTGTTGTGAGTCAAGATTTTGGGCAGAAGTCTGCAGGGTGGTTCTTCAGCTCCGTGTCCATCCACTGGGGTCACTTGACAGTGCCCGGCCGCCACCGGGCCACCCTAGGGACCACTGCACTTCTTCCAGCATATTCTGTTGTTCCCAGTGTTCTCAGGGCAGCCTGATTCAAGGGGGGACACAAGCAGTGTAGTGTCTGGACTCCACTGGGGCGTCTTCCAGTCAGCCTTCCAGTCCAGCTTCCCCTTTGCGGTTCCCCGCTGTGTCTCCTGGGCTGTGCTGGTCTGTAGGAGTGCTGCTGGTGTTCAGACTTCCAGTGTGGGACAGCTCCAGGTCTCGCCCTCGGAGGGGACGGCTGGTGGAGCAGAGATGAGGAATTAGGGCTGAGGTCCTAGTGGTGATGCTGGGCTGGCATGGAGGCTGAGGCCAGTCGCTGGCAGTGCCAACGGGGTGGAGGGGGAGCCAGGGGTTCATGGAGGGCAGCCCAGTGCACTGTGGGTGACCCTCAGGAGGCCTGTCCCCTGTCAGCAAGGTGGGGCCCGCCTGGGGAGCCGGGGACAGAGCCGGTGCTGCTGCCTCCCCTACCCCGGGCACTTGAGACGCCACCTTCTGCCTGGTGGCTCCGTCAGGAAGGTATCAGATTCCCAGTCGCCTTCCTTCACTAATCCATCAGGTCAGGGGAGGAAGGGCGGCTGGCAGGCAGGCTAAATCTTTGGTCTTGACTCAGCTTGCAGGGAGAGGAAGGAAAGGAGGGAGCCACGGGGCTACCTGTCACCGAGTCCCCAGCCCCCGGCTTGCGGCCCTCCAGCTGTGGCGTCCCCTCCGGCGGCCAGCCTCAGCTGGGGCTGGTCCAGCCTGGGCCTTCTGACTGCAGTAGTGGGCTCTGGACTGAGCAGTTCGAGGTCCTGAGCACAGCCTGGACCGCGGCAGTGACCTGCTGCCTGGTTCCTGTCTGTGGGCTTTCCCTGGGAGCAGGGAGAAGGCCCAGCCACCTCAGTGCAGAAATCAACGCTCCTGGGCAGTTCTGGCCCAGGAGCCAAGGTGTTCCACCCTCTCGCGTGCCAGACTGCTGGTCTCCTATTTTCTCAGGCGGGTCTGACCACATTCCTGCTGCATGAGGGCTAATAGGTAGCTTCCTGGTGCCTGGAGGGGTGTCTCCCAGCCTAACTGACAGGCCTGTGAGGCAGCAGGAAGGTGGGGCTGCCCCACCCACCTCTGTTCACCAAAGGGTTCCTAAGCTTCCCCTGTAGGGAAGGGGTTTTCTCTGGTCTGGTGAGGGGTCAAGGTGCTGGGGTTTACCCAGGGGTCATCTGGGTGACCCTCGGGGCCTTCCTGTTCTGGACTGCAGGATGGCTGGAGCCCTGCACCTCAGCACCCTGGCTTGGTGGGAGCACCTCGGGATGTGGGAGAGGCAGGCGGTGTCCTCTGGAGGGCAGCCGGTCGTGTGCTGGCCTTCCCGGAGCCTAGCTGGGTGATTCTGGGTCCCATCAGTCCTGCCTGAATGCCTGTGCTGGGGCTAGGGAGGGGCCAAGGCTGGCACCTGCCTGGGACTCACACTGGCCCTGCCTTGCAGCCATCCGTGTGACCTGCACGGGGTCCTGCAGGGTCTCCAACAAGGCCAACGACTCGGCCTGGGTGGTGGAGGAGAGCTACTTCAACAGTGCTCTGTCTCTGGCCGACAAGGGTGAGTCTGGAACCCACCCCTCACCTCCTTCAACTGAGACGGGTCTGTCTGTCCCCGTACTTTCCTACCTGCCTCTGGCCTCCCCGCACTGGCCCACCCTCTCCCAGGGTTTCTCTTGGTGGCAGGAACAGGGCACTGCCTGCTAGGGGCTGGGGGCTGAAGGGGGCCAGTTCCTCCCGGGTTTGGATGGGTGCAGTGGGAGCTTGTCAGCTGCAGGGCATGCTTCTGCCCTGGGCCCTGTGATGGTGCCTTGTCCCCTCTCCCCACCTCTCTCGTGTCCTCAGGGAGCCTGCCTGCTGGAGAGCACAGCTTCCCCTTCCAGTTCCTGCTTCCTGGTGAGAGCCCGGCCCGGCCCGGCCCGGCGGTGGCAGTTGGTGAGGGCGGGTGGGAGGTGGGGGACAGTGGGACCTCAGTCCCTGCTCTCTCTCCAGCCACGGCTCCCACGTCCTTTGAGGGCCCTTTCGGGAAGATTGTACACCAGGTTCGGGCAACCATCGACACACCGCGTTTTTCCAAGGATCACCAGTGCAGCCGTGTGTTCTACATCCTGAGCCCCCTGAACCTGAACAGCATCCCAGACATCGAGGTGAGCCTGGGGCAGTGGCCTCCCGGGCGGCTCCCACCCTTGTCTGATGCCCTGTCCCTGGCACAGGTGAGGCCACCTGTGGAAGCAGCAGCCTCAGTTCTGAGCTGACCCCGGGGATCCTGCCTGCCCACACCCGCCCAACCCCTTCCCTGCCCTCCTCCCAAGCAACCCAATGTGGCCTCCACCACCAAGAAGTTCTCCTATAAGCTGGTGAAGACGGGCAGCGTGGTCCTCACAGCCAGCACCGACCTCCGAGGCTACGTGGTAGGGCAGGTGCTGCGGCTGCAGGCGGACATTGAGAACCAGTCAGGCAAGGACACCAGCCCGGTGGTGGCCAGTCTGCTGCAGGTCAGCCTCCCCATGGCTGCTGGGCCCCGTCCCCATGGGGCAGAGGAGGGGCGGGTGGCTGGCCTGCCCAGGCTCACAGGCTGGCCCTTCCCCAGAAAGTGTCCTACAAGGCCAAGCGCTGGATTTACGACGTGCGGACCATCGCCGAGGTGGAGGGGGCCAGCGTCAAGGCCTGGCGGCGGGCTCAGTGGCAGGAGCAGGTCCTGGTGCCCGCCCTGCCCCAGTCCGCCCTACCGGGCTGCAGCCTCATCCACGTGGACTACTATCTGCAGGTGGTAGGGGTCAGGGGTGGGGTGGGAGGAGGGGCCGCAGCCGGGCTCCTCACGTGCGCAACCTCCCTAGGTCTCCCTGAAACAACCGGAAGCTGTCGTGACGCTCCCGGTCTTCATCGGCAACATTGCTGTGAACCACGTCCCACTGAGCCCCCGGCCAGGCCCTGGCCTGGTGGTACCCTCAGCGCCGCCCCAGGAGGAGGCGGAGGCTGTGGCCAGCGGCCCTCACTTCTTCTCCGATCCTGTCTCTCTCTCCACCAAGAGCCACTCCCAGCAGCAGCAGCCGCCTGCAGCCCTTGGCTCTGTGCCCCACGGTGCCCCAGAACCCCGTCCTCAGGATGGCAGCCCCGCCCCACACCCTCTGCCCCCTCCCTTGTGCATCTCCACAGGTGCCACCGTGCCCTACTTTGCAGAGGGTTGTGGAGGTCCGGTGCCCACCTCCAGCACCCTGATCCTCCCCCCGGAGTACAGCTCGTGGGGCTACCCCTATGGTGAGTGGGGGCCTGGGGCCCGGCGGGGAGGGAGTGCCCCTGGGGAGGGGGTCTGGCGGGGAGGGAGTGCAGACCTGGCTGTCTCCCCGCAGAGGCCCCGCCGTCCTATGAGCAGAGCTGTGGTGGTGTGGACCCTGGCTTGACCCCGGGGAGCTGACCCCAGGCCACCTCATCTGAATGGGCGGCCCTCTGCCCTGGGACTGGGCTCCCAGGACCTCGTGCCTTCACTCCTGGCCTGGCCCGGCCCACTCAGGACCCGCTGCTACCCGCTCTTCCCGCGGCCTCTACCTCCGGACCAGCCTCTGCCCCGGCCAGCCTCCTCGGCTCCCCAGCAGTCGGCCTCTCCCAGGGGGTTGGGGCCTAGAGAGACGCGGTGTAAATAAAGTGCTTCATTTGTAGAGCTGGGCACAGTGGCCTGTTGGGCCCTCCTCTGCAGGGTCTGTGTTCCCCTCCAGTAGGGGGCATTGGGCTTCCCAGGTGGCGCTAGTGGTAAAGAGCCACCTGCCAGTGCAGGAGATGCAAGAGACCATGGGTTTGATCCCTTGGTTGGGAAGATTCCCTGGAGAAGGGCATGTTAACGCATTCCAGTATTCCTGCCTGGCGATTGCCATGGACAGAGGAGCCTGGTGGACTAGTCTATAAGGTCATGAAGAGCTGGCTCGCCCTGACCTGGGGTGTGCCCAGCCCCTCCCACTGGACACGCCCCTCGTCACACCCCGCTGGAGACGCCCCTCTCATCACCACGCCCCTCCTGCTGGCCTTTCCATGCAGGACACGCCCCCTCTTGGCCCCGCCCTCGCCCTCCTTCGTGCCCCTCCTCTCCTCTCTGGGTCCCTTATGCTTCCGGGCATCTTCGTCCGGACGCTGGCTGTTGGTCGCTTCGGGCTAAGCAGCAGTGGCGATTAACGAGGGCTGGGGCTGGCCTTTGGCCTCCTGGTTCCGCTTCACGATGTGACTTCGGAGGCAGCTTGCATGTCTGGAGCCTCAGCGTTAACTTAAAGTGGCCTTGTGATAAGGCGAGAAGGCCTCCCCTGTTCCACTTTGTTAGTACCAATCACTCCAGGAAATGCAGTTTAGACCTCGCGCGCCAGAAGAAATCCAGTCAGGGTGAGGATCCCCCAAGTCCCTTGCCTTTGCCCCCAAAATCTGTCCCTGTTGGCACCGCAACCAAGTCTAGTTCGGAGGGGTTCAGCTTCTCGACTCCCATGTGTGAACACACAAGCCCGCTCCCGAGGCCTGCAAAGGACTGTCGTCTAGGATGCAAGGAACCCAGAACAAGTAAAAATGCAGGGTTTCCCAAAGGGGCATTTTGCAGAGTCCAGAGCGCCCGTAGAAGTCCTGCAGAGCCAGGATCCTGGTGTGCTTTGGGAGCCCCTTGGGGTGGTATTATGACTTCAGGTTCAAATTCCAGCTCTGCCATATGGTGAAGGAGTCACTTTGGCTAGGTGTGTCAGTTAACTTTATGCTAAGCTCATGGGACTACGAGGGGACGAGTCGAGTGTCTTCTCCCCTCTGCACCCCACACAACATGATAGATTATTTCCTGCACATTTAATAGTCTGGAGATGGCATAGCTGTCATTCTCAAGTAGAGGGCGACACCTCTGGGTTTAGGTTGGCAGTTCTATCATCCAGGTTACCAGGTTACCTCCCACTTTCTGGGGGACAGTAGTATCACTTTTGCAAATCCCATTGGCCACCCTACCTGGAAATATGCAGGCAGCTATGTACCCTAAAACTTGACTTTACTATTTGTGGGACAAGGAGAAGATGAATATTGGAGAAAAGCACAAGACATGCTTGAAGCAGGATAACCTGTGAAATATCTACTAGAAGCTGTAGCCTCACAGTTGAGACTACCTGTTTCAAATCCCATCTCTGCTTCTCAACAGTCGTATAACCTGGAAGGCAACCCCCACCCTCTTTTATTTTGCTGACAAGACTGTGTATAAAAATGATGTCCACCTCTCAGTACTGACCTGATAGTCACAGGGACAACACGTAATGTGTCATCAGTGAGCAGGGATAATACCAGCGTAGGGTGGATTGGGCTGACCCGAGCATTGCATACTTCTGACACATTCATTTACGGTCAATATTTGCCTAGAAAAAGACTTTTTTCCACGTCTTAATTCTTATTCTTTCAACAAATATTTATTTTGTCTCCTGCATGCCTAACATTGTTCTAGGTACTAGGGCACACAAAACAAAAATCCCTGACCTTTTGGACTTGAATTCTAGTGGGGAAGACAGACAATTTGGCAATGGAATGCTATGGCGTAAAATAAGGAAGTTTTGCGGTGCAGTAGTATTTTTAAGTAGAGGCAAGAATACACTTCCCTGAAGAGGTGGTATTTAAGACCTAAGGATTGTCAAGAAGTGAGCCACAGATACCTGAGAAAAAAGTGTTTCAGAGAAGGGGCAGACTAGGGCCCAAGGCAGGAGTGGAGACGGAGATGGTGCCAGAGAGGCAGGTGCAGGCGAAGGCTAGCTTGGCTGTGCAGGCCAGAGGACAACTTCTGAGCCGCCTCTCCAGAGGCTCCAGACAAAGCTTGGGGTTCCCAGCCTGTCAGAAGTTGACTTAGGTTGCCCCCCACCCTCTAAACCTAGGAAAGGCTTCCTTGGTACTTAGGGTCGTCCACTGCCTCCTCTGCAGCTGTGGGCACTCTCAATGCCAGATTTCCACGAGATTGAACCCTCACAGCCCAGACTGATTAGCTTCTGACTTGGGACCTCCTGAGCTCCTGTTGTGAGGACCGGCCAGAGAACCGCGATATCAGTCTATGCTGCTTCTCTCAACTGCCAGGGGATGGAAGAAACAGGTGGAGCCATGCGGAGTGGGTGGCCCAGGCCAGCTTGTGTGGTGATGTCCAGTGACGGCTGCTTGGGTGCGCAGCAAAGGTCTCACCCTGTGCACAACTGGGTGGCCTGCAGGAAAGATGGGGTGATCCGAGAGGCTGCCCATCTGTGGCCACCTCCAAACTGGAGCATCTCACTCCCCTTGTATAAGCCAGGCATTTTCCTTAACCAGAGCGCCCTCCAACCCCCCGCAATGGGACACTGCCCACACTTCCCAAACAGGACACTGTCCCTAGCCAAAGCGCAGCCGTATACGGGGCATCTTCCCGAATCAGAGCATCATCCCCACAGTCCGGAAATGCCCCGGGCCGAGCACCCCGGCGCAAGGGCATTCACACTGAGACGCCTCCCCCAAGGCAGCACTGCCAACAGGGGCAGCCCTCTCCCGGGGGGCTTCACCCCTCCCGCTCAGGGCTGCTTCTCAGTGAGGACAGGTGCGCCCCACCACCGGAGCATCCCTGGCCCGGAACCGGGCCCTTCTCCCTAACCGGACGCAGCCGCAACTGGGGCACCCCTCCCACCACGGGCACAACCCCCAGCGCGGGCACCGCCCTAGGACGCAAGCCGGGGTCCGCCTCCTACGAAGGCCGACGGAACCGATGTGTGTCCGGGGTGAGAGGTCAGGGGTCCTTCCACACCCCGGCCGGCCCGCCAGAGCGCCTACGCAGAGCGAGAGGGGACCGCGCGGGCGGGAAGACCGCGACGGGCCGGCGTCCGGAGCCGCTCGGACCCCGGAAGCCCGCCGCGCGCGGCCCCACCCCCGCTGCCGCCGTCCACCCGGTTCCGGCCCGCACAGGCCCGCGCTGCGGACGCCGCTCCCGGGCCGCAGTGCGCAGGCGCGGGGGCGCGCGCAGGCGCAGACGTGAGCGACCGGCCCCGCCCCGCCCCGGGCCTTGAGGAGCGGGCGGGGCGATGGCGCGCGGGAGGGGCGGGGCCACGCTGCGGGCCCGGGCCATGGCCGCCGCCGATGCCGAGGTGAGGAGCGGGCCGGCGGCGGGCGCGGGCGGCGCGGGCGCGGCGGGGGCGGCGCGGGCCGGCGGGCCGGGCGCGGCGGGCGCGCGGGCGGGGGCGCGGGCGGGTTACGGGGCGCGCGGGCGGGCGCCTCCCCACCGCCGCCGCCGCGCCTCAGGCCGAGGCCGGGCCGAGGCGGCCGGGCGTCCGGGCCGCGCTGCGCGGGGCGCGCTTTGTGCGGGCGGGCGGGTGGCGAGGGGCGCGCGCGGGCGGGGCGGGGGCTCGGGGAGGGCCGTCGCCCGGCGCGCCGCGACCCCGGGCCTCGGGCCGCGACCGGGAGCTCCGCGGGAGGGGCGGAGGACAAAAGGGAAAGTGGGGCGAGCCCGCCAAGTTGGCGGCGCGGGCGACGCGAAGCCGTGCGCTCCCGGCGCCGCTCCTGCGCCCGCTGACCTTTCACTTTGTTCCGGAGAGGATGGCTGGGTCTTGAAGGAAAAGTTGGCCGGGCCGGCGCTCTTCTCCCCGGACAAAGCTGCCGGCTCCGTGGCTGTCAGAAGTACGGTCGCACGACTTCGGTTTATTTCCAGGCAGACCGCTCACGCGGGCTTTGGATGTAAAAAGTTGCCCTCCCTTTGTTAATGTTTCTGGCCTCCCCTTTGCTCGCTCTCGGGAATAGTTTTCCCTGGCTCGTGGCAGCAGAGAAAGCAAACTCTTGTAAGATGGGCCACTAGCTTCCCGCAGAAGGGAGAAGCCGGAGGGAGGCGGTGTGCCTGGGGAAAGGCAGGAACGGCGTTCTCCGGGCTGACACGGGGGACCAGTTTTGAAGAAAGTGATGACCTAGTAGTTTTTCTGTGGATTTACTCCAGGTTTTCTGTGTAGTAATAACCGCGGGGACTTCTAAAGATCAGGAAGCCACGGTGTGTGATAAGACCCTGTTACAGTAATCTGGTGTGTAGGACCTGTACTTTTATCCGGGTAATGCACCGTCTTTTAACCTTTCTTTATTTCTTTCTTGCATTTTTGGGGGGTATGGATGTAAGTAAACTGAGAACGTGCAAGGAAATTCTTGAGTTCAACGTGAAGAGTATTTGTTAGCACCTGCAACACTCAAGGAGTGTATTAGGCTGAGCAAAACGGAAAAGGTGAGTTGGAGAAGCGCCAGTCGCTTGTAGGAGAGAAGATGAGCAGCGATCGCGATACCGCTTTCTGAGCGTCTTCTGGGTCCCGGGCACCGCGGGCCCTTAGGTGAGTCCTCCCCTTCACCTTTCTCTGCTCTGTGCAGCAGGTGCTGCCATTTCCTGGTTAAGTGACGTGGGAAACGAGGTTTGGGAGCGATTGGGTGACTCGGCCCAGCCAGTTATCCAGTTAGCAGTTGTTTGGTGTCTGGCACATAGTAGGTTTTTAATTAATAATTGGTGAGCACATTGCCCCAGACGTCACTGATTCCACAGGCAGCCTTGACTGGAGGGCTTGCCCGAGCCGGTGGCAGTGGCAGCCAGTTTCTCCTAAGCCCTTACCTGTGTCCAGCCCTGCTTTAGCTGCATGAACTCCCTCATTAAAGTGTGACAGCCATTTTTGAGGTGGATGCAGTTACATCCCTGTTTGCGCGGTCGGGAACAGGCACTGTGAGGCCCCAGGCTATAGAACTTGCGCAGAAGATGGATGCAGTGGCCTGGCTGAGAGCCCCTTGAGCTCTGTGTGTGGCGGTCACTTGAAGCTGATGAAAGCGCTGGGCTTCGGTGGGTGAGCCTGCCTGTTTATTATGGAGGTGCACGTTACGGCGGGGAGGGACTTCTGGACAGTGGCTAGGCATGGGGTCAAGTGTTGCCACTAAATCACGGAAATGGTCACTGTGTCAGGGTTCTCCAATGGCCAAATGATTAAACCAGAAAGTGGACATTTGAAATTTATCTGGCCGCATATTTACTTTTTCATCTTTCCTCGAGCTAGAAAAAGGTCACCACTTTTTCACACTGAAGAGAGGCCCCCTGTTTTGTGGATTTTTGAAATGCGCTTTTGGAATCTGTCTTCCGTTCTGTGGATTACTGAGTGGGGGCTCCTTCGGTTTAGTGTGTGTTCAGGGTCACCTCAGGCTTTTGACCCAGCAAGATGCTACCTTTCAACAGGAGGGCCTTCCCAGGAAAACTCTGCATTTCTAGCAGGGTGGCTACTGTGTGTCTCTTTTGTGTTTCTTAAGAGACATGCACTGCGCATGGTTGAAAGTCAGGTAGTGTCAGAAGGTGGTAAAGAAGCTGTGTTCTCTCTAGAGGTAGCAGCCCCTTGATTCTCTTCAGCATTTACCTTATGGGGCTTCCCTGGTGGCTCAGCTGGTAAAGAATCTACCTGCAGTGGGGGAGGCTTGGGTTCAAATCCTGGGTTGGGAAGATCCCCTGGAGAAGGGAATGGCCACATACTCCGGTATTTTGGCCTGGAGAATTCTGGTTCGCAGAGACTCGGACACGACTGAGCGACTGTCACTTTCACTTTGTGTTATCAGGCAATACGTTTGTGTTGTCTTATCTTTATTCACCAATTTTAGGGGTTATCCGCTGGCTCCCGCTAAGGTCTCTGTTTTCTTGTCCTCGCTCTTGTTCAGGCGGCGCACAGTTGTGGTTAAACCCGTGTCAGGGTCTTCGTCAGTCTGATCAGGTCAGTGTTGCGCCTTGCTGAGCTGGCTGGTGGACCACACACGATTTGATTTCTTCCCTTGTACAGACATTTTTATTTCCCTGGAATTAATAATCGCTTTATTTTTCATTTGCCTGATTCCCTTTGAATCTCGGAATAATGTTCCTGCACCTTTCATTCTGTAAAGAGCTCCTTAATTCAGTTTTTTACCCCCCAGCCTTGTCAGCTCAGCAGCCGGTGCCGCAGTGCTCCTCAGGCTCCCCAGCCCAGATGGGGGCCTTGTTTTCTGGGCCTGCGTGCTGCCACCCTGGGGCTCTGCCCGCTTCCTTGCCTCTCACACTCCCTGTGTACTCACTTTTTTGGGGTGGTGGTAAACAGTCTTCAGTAGCTTCCCAGTAGTTTGCTGGGACCGAGACTTTGGGACTTGCATGTCTGAAAATGTTTTCATTCTCCTGCCACACTTAAAGAATAAGTTTGGCTGGACTTGGCATTTCAGTGTCTTATAGTCTTTGTTGTTGCTATTGAGAGCTCTGTCGTTTGATTCTTTTTTTGTTTTTTGGCTGCACTGTATGGCTTGTGGGATTTTAGTTCCCCAACCAGGAATTGAACCCAGGTCCTCCACAATGAGAGCATGGAGTCCTAACTGCTGGACTGCCAGGGAACTCGCCGGCCGGATTATTAATCGTTTGTAAGCATATTCCCACATCAAACTTTTAGGATCTTTGCGTCCTTGATTTTCCTAATTTTCATGAAATGCCTTTGTGTGGTGCTTTCTCATTTATCCTACAGGGTACTAAGTAGCCCTGGAATCTGGGGATTGAGGTCCTTAAATTTATAGGGAGTTTTTCTATTACGTGTTTGAGATAGTTCTCTACCAGTTTCTCTTTTTCCAGTTTCTTTGAATGTTGGACTTCCTGTACTTAATATTCTAATTTTAAAAGTCTTTTCATCTTATCTTTATCTTTTTGGTCTTTTTGAGAGTATATTTGATAATTTTGCAATTTGTTAAGAAATTTTAACTTCTTTCATATTACCATGTTCTTTACTGTTTTTTTTTGTTCTTTACTGTTTTTTTTTGTTCCTTTTAAAATGCCTCCTGTTCTTGTTTTATGTATACCGCATCTCTGCTTATCTCTTAATTTCAGTTTTTAAAACTGTAAGTTAAAATTTTGAAAACTAAAAAAAATTCTTGTTTCCTGCACACTTTCTGTTTCCTGCACATTCCTTTTTGCTGTTACATCTTTCGGTTTCTCTCTCTCATGCTGGAGACCCTTCTTCCAGTGTCTGGTGCTCCTTGACTGTTTATTCATCCTTATGAATAAAATGCTAAAAATGGAAAACTGAGTGTACTGGGGGGCTTGGTTCTTTGTTGCTTTCACTGGAGGGTGATGACTAACGTTTTTTGTTGGCTCTTCTCCAAATGTTACTGTCCTCTGGTTTAGTTTCCTTAGAGAGGGAGCCTGGCTGGATGGATGTTGGAGCCAGATTAAGGGGCAGGGAGGGCCTTCCCTTTGCTGAATCCCCCTGCTTTCCCTGAGGTGTCCATTGCTGCCTTTCTTTGCACCACTCACCCCAAGTGTGGTACCTTCTGGTGTCTGTAGCTGTGCAGAAGTGCTTGTCTGAGTGTGTGGGGGGCCTGGGGGCCTTCCTTGGAGTTTTGCACCACATCCCTTCTCAGACCCTTTCCATTGTCCCGCCAGTCAGCCTGCTCCTCAGCAGTGACCGCCTTACTTGGTTTCCCCTTCCTCTGCTCTGTGGAGTGATTCATGTTCCTTTCGCCTCCGTCTTCCTATTCATGTTTTGTGTAGCGGTTCCAAGTGTTTCCTAGGTGGAGTGCGCGTTTCTCTTTCCTGTTCTTGTCTTTGGCTGAATTTTGATAAGAGAAGGAGTGCAAAGTCTGTTCTGCATCCAGCAATCAGAAATATTTACAGTAAATCTTGAGAAGTTTCACCCGTACTAACAGCACAGCTATCCTGTGGAAAGGGCTGCCCATCTCAGATCTTCCCATGTAGGTTGTGGTTCTGGATCATCACAGAGGTTGGCAAGGGCAGTACATGTACCCCAGCCCTGAGGCCCAGAAGGACATCTGTGGGTAGCTTAGCTGTTGGAGACCCTACACGTGGTCAGTGCTGCATTAGGGCCAGAGCCCCGCTTCCTGCCTTTGCTTCCTGTTGTATCACAAAACCGGTTTGTATATTTGACCGCATTGTAATTGAGTTCATCTTTTAGAATAATTTAGCTTATGGGAACTGTATTTTGGGCTCTCCTCTTTAGGAACTTTATGTTCTCTGCCATTCATTGGGCTTTCCATGTGAGATGGGCGCTGTTATCTCGGCGAGGGGGTGGTTTGGCCCCAGTTGACCTTGCTCCGCAGCAGACCACACGGGGAGCTGGGGAGTGGGGCCCGGTGGCCCAGGCTTCGCAGGCGCGCCGCAGAGGGCATCAGTCCCTGGGCTGCCCACTCACTGCCCCACTTTACTTCCCTTCTGGTGTTTTTGTTTATTAAAACAGAAACAAAAACTTGTCAGCGGTTTTGGGTTTTAAAGAACAAAAATTGAAGTGGTTCTTTTAACTCTTCGAAGGTAGCATTTCCTATGTCACTTTGCCACTAACATAACTGTCAGTTGATATTTTACTTTAGAACAGTTTTTGGACTGCTTTCTGCATCCCACTTTTAATAGATTTGTAAGTTCTGATCAGGGTGTGTTTAAAGTGCTGTTTCCAAAGGGTCTGTAGGCAGTGTTGAGCCCCTTGTGTTTATGAGGTGCTAGTCTAGATACTATGTAAGAGGATATGCAAGTTTATGAGGTTGGTGTCTGGTTTCACAAAATTTAAGAGTGTAATAGAGCAAATACCAAGCAGGAAATGAGATGGAATCAGTTGAGAGTAAACAAGAACAGGCCTGGCTGCTGTGCTGATTGCTGCAGGCAGACTTGCATTGGGAAAAACTCCTTGAGGAAGATGAGTTCGCCTGAGGTCCTAAGGAGCTAAGACGTGAAATGGAAGGGCAAAGTTCAGTTGTACATTTCAGAAGGAAAAAAAATTAGGCATTTTAGCAAAGTTAGAAAAATACCACTGTAATGGCAAGAAGCAAAGAGGATCTAAAGAACCTCTTGATGTGGGTGAAGGGGGAGAGTGAAAGAGCCAGCTTAAAATGAAACATTAAAAACACTAAGATCATGGCATCCGGCCCCATTCTTTCTTGGCAAATAGAAGGGGAAAAGGTGGAAGTAGTGACAGATTTCCTCTTCTTGCACTCAGAATCATTGCAGACGGTGACTGCAGTCATGAAATCAGAAGACGATTGCTTCTTGGCAGGAAAGCTATGACAAACCTAGACAGTGAGTTGAAAAGCAGAGACATTACTCTGCCGAAAAGGTCGGTATAGTTGAGGCTTTGGCCTTCCCAGTGGTCACGTATGGTTGTGAGAGCTGGACTGTAAAGAAGGCAGAACGCCAAAGAATTAATGCCTTTGAACTGTGGTACTAGAGGACTCCTGAAGGTTCCTTGGACAGCAAGGAGATCAAACCAGTCAATCTCAAGGGAAATCAACCCTGAGTACTTGTTGGAAGGACTGACGGTGAAGCTGAAGCTCCAGTATTTTGGTCATCTGATGCGAACAGCCATCCCATTGGAAAAGTCCCTGATGCTGGGAAAGATTGAGGGCAGAAGGAGAAGAGGCTGTCAGAGGATGAGATGGCTGGATGGCACCACTGATGCAAGGGACATGAACTTGGGCAAACTTCAGGAGATGGTGAGGGACAGGGAGGCCTCGTGTGCTGCAGTATCTGGGGTTGCAAAAAGTCTGACACGACTGGGCGACTCAGCAACAGTAGCAGCTACAAGAAGAGTTGAAACCTAGAAACATAAGAATGCCGAATACTTGTCATCTGTTTATTGCTGATCTGAGCGTGCAAGTTTGTTCCTCAGGTGGTGGTGGTCAGTGACTGTGTGTTGTGTGCACTTTTCTTTCACAGATATCTCATGTGCGTGTGTCTTTTAACGTTTTCGGTAGCCAGGTGGTGTTTGTTTTATAGACGTCCCAGCTTCCTCGGTTATGAGCCGGGTGAATCTGGAGCCTTTGTACACAGTGATATTACTGGTCAGAGTGGGCGAGCGGCCTGAGCTGAAGCCGGACAGGTCACGGAGCTGGGTCACGGAGGGCCTTGTCACTGTGGTGACGTGTTGGTGGTCTCCTGAGTGCTGTAGACATCAGCGGGAATTGTTTTAGGAATTCACATTTTAAAAAGATGACCCTGGCTGCTGTGTGAAGAGTGGCTGGGTGAAAGCTGGAGGGGAGCAGGGGGCCAGTGAGCACGCTTGGCCCTGTGGTAGGTGGAATCCAGGCACACGTGTTTGAGTTTGTTTTGAGTAGATGAGTTAGTTTCATGGTTCAGATTCTAGAAATGTGGAGTGAGACATCCCCCTCTTTCACCCCGCAGGTACTTGGTTCTTCTCTTGGCAGGCTACCAGCATTGTAAGTGTTGTGTATGCAGACACGCACATGCAGATACCTTGGAACTCCTACTGTGGACCTTTTTCCGACCTGCTCAGATGTAGACGTGGTGGGCAGACACACCCCTTGTTCCTGTCCCCCGAGTCAGCTGTTGCCTCCTCATGACTGCTTTCCAGTCCACCCTTAAGTGTTTTTAAGCGGTTCTTAGATGTATTTCACATGTGAATATTTCAGTTAGTGTGAGTATTTCTTTCAGTCAGTAAACATTCAGTCACTGTTCAGATTTCTTATTCCAAGTCAGGAACAAAATCTGCTCTCCTCCTTGCCCTTGGTAGGCACCTGCTAATTCTCAGCACATTGATTCCCATGTCGCTGGTTTTCTCTTGCAGTTAAGTTTTGAAGAGATTGGTGTATTTGTCCCAGAGTTTCCCATAGCGTTAACTTTGCTGATCCCATCCTGTGATGTTGTTTAGCACGTCCCTTTGTGCTCGGTGCTCCCTGCCGCTGACGCCTCAGGTCGAGCTGCAGCCTTCCCGTAGGACAGCCGCTCGCCGTACGCAGCTCCTCAGCAGGCGAGGCGGGCGGCTGTGCTGGGAGCCCGCTGCAGGCGGAGTGCGTGCTGGATTCCCAAGGCTTGGTGCGAGGGAGAGGGAAGCGCCACACGAATGCTTTAAGCTCATTGTCTGCATGTTGAAGTACACACTTTGGGTATGTTAGGTTAAATAACATTTATTACAAATTATTTGTGTTTCTATTTCCTATTTTTTTCTGGCCACGGTGTGGCATGTAGGATCTGTTTCCTGAGCAGGGATCGAACCTGGGCCCCTGCATTAGGAGCGCAGAGTCTCAGCCACTGCACCACCGTCTGGTCCTAGTCCCCGTGTGCTTTCTGACTGTGTTGTTTAGACACTTCTGGAATGTGCCTGTGTACACTTTTTTCCTGCTGGGGGCGTATTTTATTCCTTTATATGGTAAATAATATTCCATTGTAGGAATATAGTGTGTTTTGTTTATGCATTTATCAGTTGCTCCCGTTTTTTGGCTATGATGACTAGCACTGCTATGAACAGTCATGAACAAGTGTTTGTATGGATGTATGTGTTCATTCTCTGGGGTGTCTGTCGAGGAGCGGAATCGCTGGGCCGGGGTAGCTCTGGTCAGGAACTGCTCGCCTGTGTCCCTGGCAGCTGCAGTGTCTTCCACTCCTGGCAGCAGCAACTGAGACGCCCTGCTTCTCCACGTGCTTGCGGATGCTTGTTGTTAACCGTCTTTGATCACGGCCGTTCTGCTGATTTGGGTTTCTCCGTTTGTGTTCTCTTTCTTATAGAAATGTCTGCAGAAATCCTTTGCCCTTTTCAATTAGATTGTTTCTGTGGTGAGTTGTAAACATTTTCTATATATTGAAGAATATAGATACAAATCCCTTATTGATATATGGTGAGGAAACATTTTCCTCCATTTTGTAGGTATCTTTTCAGTTTCTTGTTAGTGTTCTTTTTGAAACAGCGTTTATTTTTGGATGCGCCGGGTCTTGGTTGCAGCTCACGGGCTTTTCCCTTGTGTGGTGAGCGGGGGCTTCTCTCTGGTGCAGCGTGTGGACTTTTCATCGCGGTGGCTTCTCTCGTTGTGGAGCACAGGCTGTGGGCATGTGGGCTCAGAAGTGTAACTCCTGGGTTTAGTTCCCCTTGGCACATGGAATCTTCCAGGGCCAGGGACCAAACCCACGTGTTCTGCATTGGCAGGTGGACTCCTAATACTGGATCACCAGGGAAGTCCCTTGATAGGGTTCTTTGAAGCACAAATGTTTTTGATTTTGATGAAGATCAGTTTGCCTGTTTTCTTCTTTCGTTGTTTCTCTCTCTGGTGTCATATCTGCGAGTCCATTGCCAGATCCAGTGTTAAGAAGTTAGCACTGTGTTTTCCTCTGAGTTTTATATTATAGTTTTAACTCTTAAATTTTCGTCTGGGGTCCATTTTGACTTATATTTTGTGTATGGTGTGAGGTAGCATGTCCAACCTTATTCTTTGCTAGTGGAGATGCAGTTGTCCTAGAACTGTTGGTTTAAATCCTGCCTCCAGGATTGTCTGGACACCTTTGCTGTAAATCGATGGACCACAGATGCTGGGACTCATTTCTGGACTGAGCTGTACATTGGTTTGTGTGTTAGTACCACACTGTCTTGAATACCGTACCTGGAATTGTGGGTCCACCAGCTTCGTTCTTGTTCCTCTGGGTCCCTTGCAATTCCATGTCAGTTTTAGGGCTAGCTTGTCCACAGATGCCAGAACCTTTGACTGTGAGGATCACAATAAACTGTTAAAAATTCTGAAAGAGATGGGAATACCAGACTACCTGACCTGCCTCTTGAGAAACCTATATGCAGGTCAGGAAGCAACAGTTAGAACTGGACATGGAGCAACAGACTGGTTCCAAATAGGAAAAGGAGTACGTCAAGGCTGTATATTGTCACCCTGCTTATTTAACTCAAATGCAGAGCACATCATGAGAAACGCTGGGCTGGAGGAAGTACATGCTGGAATCAAGACTGCCGGGAGAAATATCAATAACCTCAGATACGGAGATGATACCACCCTTATGGCAGAAAGTGAAGAAGAACTAAAGAGCCTCTTGATGAAAGTGAAAGAGGAGAGTGAAAAGGTTGGCTTAAAGCTTAACATTCAGAAAACTAAGATCATGGCATCTGGTCCATCACTTCATGGCAAATAGATGGGGATAAAGTGGAAACAGTGGCTGACTTTATTTTTCAGGGCTCCAAAATCACTCCAGATGGTGAATGCAGCCATGAAATTAAAAGACACTTACTCCTTGGAAGGAAAGTTATGACCAACCTAGACTGCATATTAAAAAGCAGAGACGTTACTTTGCCAACAAAGGTCTGTCTAGTCAAGGCTATGGTTTTTCCAGTAGTCATGTATGGATGTGAGAGTTGGACTGTAAAGAAAGCTGAGCGCCAAAGAATTGATGCTTTTGAACTGTGTGGTGTTGGAGAAGACTCTTGAGAGTCCCTTGGACTGCGAGGAGATCCAACCAGTCCATCCTAAAGGAGATCAGTCCTGGGTGTTCTTTGGAAAGACCGATGTTGAAGGTGAAACTCCAGTATTTTGGCCACCTGATGCGAAGAGCTGACTTGTTGGAAAAGACCCTGATGCTGGGAACGATTGAGGGCAGGAGGAGAAGGGGACGATAGAGGATGAGATGGTTGGATGGCATCACCGACTTGATGGACGTGGGTTTGGGTGAACTCCGGGAGTTGGTGATGGACAGGGAGGCCTGGCGTGCTGTGGTTCATGGGGTCGCAAAGAGTCGGACACGACTGAGCAACTGAACTGAACTGTCCACAGATGGAGAAAGCCTTCTGTGATTTTTGTAGGGATTGCCTTGATTTTGTGGTTCACGTTAGGGAGTATTACCATCGTAATAATACTTAGTCTAATAGTCCATGAACACAGGGTGTCTTTCCATCTGCTTATGTCTTTATCTTCTTTCAGTCTTTTTTTTTTCCCTTCAGTCAGGTTAGCTATGTCAGTTTTGTTATCTCTTCAAAGAATCAGCTTTTGGCTTGATGACAATCTCTGATTTTCTTCTCTCGTTTTGTTTGGGGGTAGGTGGGCGGTTGCCGTGCCGTATGTGGGATCCTAGCTCTCCGGCCAGGGACCAAAGCTGTGTCCCGGACAGGGGAAGCTCGGGGTCCCTACTAGCGGACTGCCAGGAAACCCAATCTGTTTTGCTAGTCTCTTTTTAAACTTTTCACTCTAACCTTTGTTACTTCTGCTGCTGCTTTTGGGTTTAGTTTGCACTTCGTGAAATTGTTTTTGTGTGTGTAAAATATGAGGTGTAGGGATGAGGATTCATTATCTCCTATGTGGCTGTGCACTTGAACAGTGTCATTTACTGGAAAGACCACCCTTTGCCCCTTGTACTTCAGGGTCGCTTTGGCAGAAATGAGGAAAAGCACAGATGTGAGGCTCTTGAAGACTCTCCCATAGTAGCTCCTTTCTGCCCTCTGCCATGTTCACCACTTCAGGGTTGAAAGTGTGTCCCCCGACGCAGGCTGGGTCCCCCCTTGTAACGGGGCCAGAGGCAGGGAAGGTGGATGGGCAGCTCGTGGCATGCTGACCGCTGGTACACGGCGCAGTCCCTGTCATCCACTCCCCGCCATGTGGGACAGCCCTCTCCTCGGGGTCTGTGGTGACTGCACGTGCCAGGTGCCTGGCTCAGAGCAGGTGTGTGGATGGTCACAGCCCCTCCTCTGGTCCCTCCACACGCGCCGCTTGCTTTCCTGCGGCATGCAGAGCCCAGTGCTTGGGTTGAGGGGTGTTCTGGCGCAGAGACAGCGGTGGGAGAAGCGCCCTGGCCTCAGGGTGCCCATAGGAGGGGCGGTAGGTTTGGGGGGGGGCTTTGGGGTGTGGGAATTTTCGCAGTGGATGTCTGCTTGGTGGGCCCAGTGGACGGTGGGGCAGCTTGGCCCATCTCAGGGGCCAGCAGTGGTGGAGTTGCTGTTTTCTGGAAGTGAGTCTTGTGTGATCGGGTGGGTCCTGCTGTTGGGTCTGCAAGGGTCCTCTTGGTCACGTGAATGAACTTTGACTTTTTCAAAAGGTTTTAGTTGGGATGGAGCAGGGCACACATTTTGGCAATGTCTCGCGTTGCGTTTCCAGTGTGCATTACGAATTCAGCCTCTACTGAGTTGCTCCATGGGCTTTTCCACTCTGTCCTGACGGCTCCTCCGTCAGATGGGGCCACTGTCTCCACTTCACAGAGGAGTCTTGTCTGTGCTGCTTGCCAGATGCTGTGGAGTTTGATCAAAAGTCAGTAAATGGTGAGACCTCTTTGAAGGACAGAGGAGCAGTTCAACTCAAGTTTCCTATCCACACACTGTCTTAGCCGCCCCCTGGGATGGTGGGGGCACCGTCCGCGCTGTGTGTTGCTGCACGCGGGGCAGGCCTGGGCCCCCTCATGGGGTAAGGGCCTGCACGCGCACCCCGACCTTGCTGCGCCCATGCCTGTCCCCTTGTGTCTGGCTCTGTGTCTTGGCCTGCCAGCCGTGAGCTGTCTGAGCGTCGTGCAGAGCGCTCCCGGTACTTGGTGCATTGGACACAGGCTTCTCCTTTATCCGCATCTGTTATGTTTCTGGTTCTCTTGTTTCAGATCTTGTACTTTTGCCCTGTAACATCTGTGTGGAGGAAATGGGTGGCTCTCGTCTCCTTGTCTCACTCCTTTCTGGGGTGCAGAAGCTTCTGCAGAGCGCCCACCGTGAGAAGGTGGCCTGAGTCTCCGCTCAAGGAGCCCAGTTGGTGGTGGACAGGGCTGTGACTGCAGTCACGGTGCCTCCTGCGCGTGCTCGGCCTTGGCTCTTTGTGGGGAGGTGGGATGGCAGTGCCCCTGGGCCCTTGCAGCGGCCTGGGCAGAGCCCTGTTTGAGGGTGTGGTCCGCCCCTGTGGCCACTCTGCTCTCCTGTCGCGTGTGGGCCGCTGTGTGGACCGCCTTCCCCGGTCTGCGGTCAGACCTCTTCCTCCAGGTGTGCATCTGTTTCTTTAGGTTTTGTCTCTCATCACTCGTCGTGTTGAACTGAGGTTTAGGGTGGACCCCCCTCCTGGGTCAGAGCCCTGGCTTATGTGGCGCTCCTCATGGACGCGGGCATCCGAGGACGGAGCGGCACGGCGGGTGTTCCAGAGGGTCAGGGGCAGGAGTCATGTACATCCTCCGTCCAGGGGTGCTGCATGCTGTGGTGAGCAAGGACTTTGCTGGGAGGTGTCGTTTGGACAGGACCTGAAAGAATCCATGTTTGCTGGGCGGAGAGCCAGGGGTCTGAGAGCCTCTTGAGGGCCAGACCAGGACTGCGTCCAGCCCCCGGTGGGGAGGCTCCCTGTCTCTGAAGTGTGGTGGAAGCCGGGCACCCGAGGGTCTCATGGGGTCCCTGTGCTCGGGAGCCGGGGACTCAGCAGGACGGCGGGGTGAGGGGAGAACACACCTGACCTCTCCCACTGCCCACGGGAAGGCAGGGGCCCTTCTATCCGCCCCGAGGCTTCAGGGACTGGTCAGCAGAAGGGAGGACGGACGGAGGCAGGCTGGGCGTTGTGGACCAGGTCCGCCTACCCGCCTCGTGTCTTAGGATGGACTGTGAAGCCGTGGAATGCTGCCTGTCTGGTGTGTGAACACGCCGTGGATTTCACAGGGCACAGAAGCTGTGTTGGTAGCTTTGATGCTGTAGGGATTGCCTTGTCCTGATTTGTTTTAACTTACAAGTTAAGTGAGTGCAGACTCTTGGGTGCTCCAGTGGAGGTAGAAGTTTTTGGCGTGGATTTGAAGATCGAGGTCAGAGCTTCTAGATCCCGACATTCAGGAGCGAGTGTGGACTGTTCGCGGATGTGTTAAGGGACTCGGCACACTAGCCGCCCTCGTGGGTTTGCCTGCGTCCTCCCTGGAGCGCTGCTGGCGTGCTCTCGCTGCTTGCTCCGTGCTCTTTGCCACATCCAGGCGGTGAACACTTTGCAGGCAGCACCGCCATCTGTTCGCTCCAGTGCGGACGGCACGTGAGGAGCTTAGCACTTTTGGGCAGCGGGCCCTTCCCTGTATCGGCAGCTGTGAGCTCCGGACGGGACCCGTTGTTCACCATCCTGATGGCTTTGGTAGCCGGATGTTCTCTGGAGGGGCCTTGCAGGGGCCTTGGAGCACAGAGACGCCGGGAGGCCGGGGCAGTCCTGGGGAGCCTGGGGCGTGCGGGGGTGGGGGGCGCAGCACAGCCAGGAGACGCTGGAGGCGGCTGGTGAGCGTTGGGGCTCAGGCGAGGGTGGGAACAGCTGAGGTGCTAAGAATAGGCCTGACTGTGTGCGTCTGAAGGAAGAGCAAGCAGGGAGGCGTGGAGGGAGTGAGCACCCTCGGGAGCGCAGTGTCGTTTCTTGAGACGGGAGGGCCAGCTGCCTGGTGGGTCTTGAGAGGGGGAAGGTTGGACAGGGGACGGTGGTCCACGGAGTCCAGGAGAGAGGCTGGCCTGCTGCAGAGGAGGGTGTGGGGTGTGGGGCCCAGGTCCCCGGGGCCAGCGGCGGGGCCGGGCAGCCAGGGCGGGGGCCCGAGCGGCCGCGGGTGTGCCGGATGCCCAGAGCTCCGGGGTGCATAGGGTGGCGCGGCTGTGTGCCGCCTGTACGTGGCAGGTGCTGTCTCGCGCTCCAGATGTCCGGGGACTCCGCCACGGGACTGGGGGCGTTGGAGCCTCTTCTGCCCATCTGGGAAGGTGCTGTGCAGGGCGTCCAAGGTCAAGAAGAAATTGCAGAGGGTACTTTGGAGATGCCAGTGGGAAGAGCCACCTTCCACCCTGGTGCTGGAACACACAGAGAAGCTGAGTCGCCAGGATGAAACCGAATCTGTGCCAGGGTGGAGCGCGGGGGCTGCCGTGGGTGGGCAGGGGTCCTGCTGACCCCAGCGCCAGCCCCACCGGGGGTCAGTGCACTTTGCCGTCTGGTTTTGAGAATCCAGCAAGACGCTGTGTGGGAGTAGCGGGAGGAGTCGGGAGCAGTTGGGCGGTTATCAGCGTGTATGACTTTATACCTCGTGTGAGTGCCGTGTGCAGGGCACAGCTCAGCACGGCGCAGGGCGGTCGGGGTTCTCGTCCTTGTCCCAAGGGCACTGGCAAGCTTTGGGAGGCGGCGGCGTGGTCAGGTGTGTGTGCTGGGAAGGTCTCCCGGCCACTGTGTGCGGAGGGGCTTATGGAGCGGCCGCGGTGGTGGGGGCGGCAGTCCTGGGGAGACACAGAGGCCCCCCCCTGTGAGAGCTGATTCCATGGGTGCTGAGGAGGCTGAGGATGGTTCCTGGGCCCCGGGCCTGAGCCGGACGCTGGCTTCCGCTTGAGCACCAGACTGGAGGGTGGTGCCAGTCGTTGAAACAGGCACAGACGGGGCTGAGGTCAGCTCCAGGCACGGTTCGTTTTGGAGGTTGGAATGGTTGGATAGTAAATATTTTAGGCTTTGTGCACTATGAAGTAAAATCAAAGATAATTTCGTAGTTTTTTATTGACAAAAGTCAAAATACAATATTGACGATTGCTTTTTTCTGCCTCCCTGGTGATACAGATCTACCCCCAGAAGAGCGGCCGTTCTGGACGGGCGTTTTACCCGCTTGGGTTTGGAGTTGGTTTCCTGTCCTCAGGATCTATTGGAAATGTTCATCTGCTGATGCTGAACTTGATCAAAGATCAGTTTTCTGTCCCTCATTTTTGAAAATGTCTCCATGCTGATAGGTTTTGCCAAATGCCACAATCAGTCCAGAAACATGATCTTTTTGAACTTACAGTATTATTTGTATACCATAAACTTCACATTTGTAAAGTGTACTGTTTAGTATTTTTTTCCCTGCTTTTCGCAGCTATCACTGCTAATTCCAGAACGTTTCTGTCACCCTGAAAAGAAACCCTGTACCCATTAGCTGTCCTTTCCTCTTCCCTTTCCGCAGTCCTGGCGACTGCTGCTCCCCTTCTGTCCTCGTGGCTTTGCCGGTTCTGGTTGTTTCATAGAAATGGGGCACACGTGCATTTCCTGTTCCCTTTCCGCAGTCCTGCTGAGTGCTGCTCCCCCTTCTGTCCTCGTGGCTTTTCCGGTTCTGGTTGTTTCATAGAAATGGGGCACACGTGCATTTCCTGTTCCCTTTCCGCAGTCCTGGCGACTGCCGCTCCCCTTTCTGTCCTCGTGGCTTTGCCGGTTCTGGCTGTTTCATAGAAATGGGGCACACGTGCATTTCCTGTTCCCTTTCCGCAGTCCTGGCGACTGCTGCTCCCCCTTCTGTCCTCGTGGCTTTGCCGGTTCTGGTTGTTTCATAGAAATGGGGCACACATGCATTTCCTGTTCCCTTTCCACAGTCCTGGCGACTGCTGCTCTCCCTTCTGTCCTCGTGGCTTTGCCGGTTCTGGCTGTTTCATAGAAATGGGGCACACGTGCATTTCCTGTTCCCTTTCCGCAGTCCTGGCGACTGCTGCTCCCCTTTCTGTCCTCGTGGCTTTGCCGGTTCTGGCTGTTTCATAGAAATGGGGCACACGTGCTTGTGTTCAGTCCCTCAGTCGTGCCCGACTCTGTGCGGCCCCGTGGACTGCAGCCCGCCAGGCTCCTCTGTCCCTGGGGGTTCTCCAGGCAAGAACACTGGAGTGGGTCGCCATGCCTCCCTCTAGGGGATCTTCCCAACCCAGGGATTAAACCCAGGTCTCCCTCATTGAAGGCGAATTCTTTACTGTCTGAGCTGTCAGGGAAGCCCATGAATACTGGAGCGGGTAGCCTATTCCTTCTCCAGGCGATCTTGTCGACCCAGGAACTGAACCGGGGTCTCCACATTGCAGGCAGATTCTTTACAAGCTGAGCTACCAGGGAATTTATAAATGGAATCATAAATAAATGTCTTTTGTGATTGTCTTTCCTCGTTTAGCACAGGGGCGTTCACGTTGCAGGCTGTGTCAGCACCGGATGGTGTCTTGATGGCCAAGGAAAGGTGCGTTGTGTGGATGTAGCATGTGTTGTTTCTCTTCTTCAGTAGGTGGACTTTGGGTTTGACTGCACTTTTTGGCTGCTCTGCATATCTGAATACAAGTTTCTCTGCGGTGGACCTCTTCATTCAGCTCTCTTGGGTGTGTACCAAGCGCTGGAGTTGCTGGGTCAGACGGTAACTCAGTGTTTACCTGTTTGACTGCACTTCTTACATTCCCACCAGCGGTGGGTGAATCCAGGTTTTCCACATCCTTGCCTTCACATCCTGTGCCCACTTTCAATATGGTTTAATTACTGAGTTGTAAGAGATTTTCTGTATTCTGACCCAAGTCTCTTACTAGGTAATATGATTTGCAGGAAAAAACTTCTTTCCATTCTATGGTTGTCTTTAACTTTATGATTTTTTTTGGTGTCCTTGGAAGCACAAAAGTTTTAAATTTTGACAAGTCCAGTTAAAATTTTTTTCTCCTTTGGTCGCTTGAACGTTTGGTGCCATATAACTGCATAGTCTATGTCATGCAGTTTGTTTCTTTCTGAAGGTTTTGTAACACTGAGGTCTTCGCTCTGAGGTGCTGCTGGTATTTGATGGGAGGCAGGAGCACAGCTTGGTTCCTGTGTTTGGGCCTCTCCCGCTGGTCCGCCGCTGTTTACTGATGACTCTTCTTTCCCCATTGAATTGTGAAGGCATCCTTGTTGAAAATCAGTTGACCACAAATGTGACAGTTTATTTCTGGATTCTCAGATCTAGTTTGTATAGCTGTATGTCTGTCCTGCCGGTACCATCTTGTCTTCACTTCTCTACTCATGTAATAAGTAAAACAAATGGGAAAGTGTGAGTCCTCTGATGTAGTTCTTCTTTTTCAAGATCTTTTCAGGCTTATCTAGACTCCTGCTTCCTTATGAATTTTAGGAGCAGGTTGATACTTGCAGAAGAGACTTCTGGGACTGTGATCGGGATTGTGTTGACTGTAGATCATTTTGGGGTGTGTCCCTCTGAAGTCTTCCAATCCATGAATTCGGGTGATGTTTCCATTTGTTAAGTCTTTAATTTCTTTTTTATAAAGAAACAATTTTACTTATTTCCGTATTTTGGCTGTGCTGGATCTCCGTTGCGGCCTTGGCCTTTCTCCAGCCGTGGCGAGCGGCGCTGCCCTGGTTTCGGCGCGCGGACTTCTTGCTGCTTCCCTCGCTGCAGAGCATGGGCTGCAGACCTCGGGCTCAGGGGTCGTGGCACGTGGGATTCGTCACCCTGAGGCTCGTGGGGTCTTCAGGACCGGGGAGGGGGCTTGCGTACCCACTGGGCCTCAGGGGAGTTCTCCCGCTTTCCTGCTTGATTTTAGTATTTGAATCTTCTTGCTTTCTTGGTCAGTCTAGTCAGAGGTTTGAGTTAAGTTGAAGATGCGAGGAAGTAACTTTTGATGTTATTGATTCCTGATTGTTTTTCTGTTCCCTATTTTCTTTTCTTTTTTTTTTTCCATTTATTTTTATTAGTTGGAGGCTAATTACTTTACATCATTACAGTAGTTTTTGTCATACATTGAAATGAATTAGCCATGGATTTACATGTATTCCCCACTCTGGTCTTTTATTTCCTTCCTTTTGCTTGTTTTGGGGTTCGTTTTCTTTTTTCTAGTTTCTTAAGGTGGAAGCTTAGGCTCTTGGCATAAGTTCTTTTCTGATACAGGGGTTTAAAACGGTTCCATTTCCCTCAAAGTGTTTCTTTCCTGTGTTATTGGGTTGAGTTATGTTTCCTCAAAAGGTATACTGAAGTCCTGATTTCCCAGTATCTTAGAATGTGACCTTGTTTGGAAATAAGGTCATAGCAAATGAATTCGGATGAGGCTGGACTCGAGTAGGGTGGGCCCAGGTGTCAGTGTAACTGGTGTCAGCCTCGGAGGAGAGGATCTCGCGAGCACAGACCTGCACAGGGTGAGGACCAGGTGGGCAGTCCCTGGAGGAAGGCGACTGTCTGCCTGGAGTGCCTAGGATCTCTGGCAGGCAGGAGGCAGCTCCCTTGGAGTCATCAGCGCCAGAGCGGCCCATGGGCTTCTGGCCTCCAGACCGTGAGACAGCGGTCTCTCGTGTTGTGATCAACCCAGTTTATGGGGTTCGGTTGTGGCAGCCCTAGGAAATAAGCAAGACGTTTCCTGTGAGTTTTGATACGTTCTGGTTTTTTTGTAGCTCAAAATATGTCCTCTTTTCTTTGACCCGTGGGTTATTTAGAATTGCAGTGTTTAACTTCTCAGTGTTTAGGTATTTCCAGGACTACCCTGATTTCTTGATTTCTAGTTCCATTATGGTCAGAGGACATCCTTTAATAGCAGTGTGTTTAAATTTGCTAGGTTCTTTTAATGGCTCAGAGTCTGTCCTGTCCTTTCTCAGAGCGGGGCCTGCGCCATCCAGGCGGCTGTGCCTGGTGGGTCAGGCGGGCGTGCCCCCAGTCTCCAGTCTTCCGACCCTTCCTCCCCACCCCCTCTTTTGTTCTTTAGTGATTCTGTCGGTTGCTGACAGGGTTTTGGAATCGCCAGCTGTTCTTGCTGGCTTTTCTTTTCCTTTCCGTTTTGTAGGTTTTGCATCACGTATTTTGAGACTCTGTTGTTCAGTTCAGTCACTCAGTTGTGTTCAGCTCTTTTCAGCCCCATGGACTGTAGCACGCCAGGCTTCCCTGTCCATCACCGACTCCTGGAGCTTGCTCAAAACTTATGTCCAAGTCGGTGAGGCCATCCAATCATCTCATCCTCTGTCCTCCCCTTCTCCTCCTGCCCCTCAATCCCTCCCAGCATCTGGGTCTTTTCCAGTGAGTTAGTTCTTTGCGTCAGGTGGCCAAAGTATTGGAGCTTCAGCTTCAGCATCAGTCCTTCCAATGAATATTCAGAACTGATCTCCTTTAGGGTGGACTGGTTGGATCTCCTTGCAGTCCAAGGGACTCTCAAGAGCCTTCTCCAACACCACAGTTCAAAAACATTAGTTCTTCGGTACTCAGCCTTCTTTATGGTCTAACTCTCATCATCCAGGCATGACTACTGGAAAAACCACAGCTTTGACTATACGGACCTTTGTCGGTAATGTCTCTGCTTTTTAAATATGCTGTCTAGGTTGGTCATAGGTTTTCTTCCAAGGAGCAAGTGTCTTTTAATTTCATGGCTGCAGTCAACATCTGCAGTGATTTTGGAGCCCCCCAAAATAAAGTCTGTCACTTTATTTTTGGAAACAAAATGGGAAGTCTGTTTCCATTGTTTCCCCATCTATTTGCCATGAAGTGGTGGGACTGGACTGGATGCCATGATCTTAGTTTTCTGAATGTTGAGTTTTAAGCCCGCTTTTTCACTCTCCTCTTTCACTTTCATCAAGAGGCTCTTTAGTTCATCTTTGCTTTCTGCCGTGAGGGTGGTGTCATCTGCATACCTGAGGTTATTGATATTTCTCCCAGCAATCTTGATTCCAGCTTCATCCAGCCTGGCATTTCACATGGTGTACTCTGCATATAAGTTAAATAAGCATGGTGACAATATACAGCCTTGACATACTCCTTTTCCGATTTGGAACCAGTCCATTGTTCCATGTCCGGTTCAAACTGTTGCTTCTTGACCTGCATACAGATTTCTCAGGAGGCAGGTAAGATGGTGTGGTATTCCCATCTCTTTAAGAATGTTTCACAGTTGTGGTCCACATAGTCAAAGGCTTTAGCATAGTCATTGAAGCAGAAGTAGATGTTTTTCTGGAATTCTCTTGCGTTGTTGTTAGTTATGCATATAATTACGTTGTTATATCTACCTGTTGTTTGTGTGAAATGTCCCTCTTAGTCTCTAGCAGTATTTCTTGTTTTGAAGTCTGTTTTGGGGACTTCCCTGGTGGTCCAGTGGCTGAGACTGTGCTCCCAATGCAGGGGCTTGGGTTCAGTTTCAGGTCAGGGAACTGGATCCCATGTGCAACAACTGAGATCTGGCACAGCCAAATAAATAAATAAATAAATAAACGTTTAAAAAGTTTGTTTAGTACCAGTGTAGCCTCTTAAGTTCTCTTACGGTTTCTATTTACATTGTACACCTTTTTTTCTTGCTTTTACCTTTAATCTCATGGTGTAGTTCAATCTAAGCATGCGGTTGGATCGTTGTTTTTTTAATCTGTTGGATCAGTCTCGGCTTTTTAGTTGAAATATTTAATCCATTTGCATTTGTTATAATTACTGAAAAGGCAGGATTTACACTGTTTGGTATTTGTTTTCTGAATGTCTTACATCTTTTTTTCCTCTTTTCCTCCATTAGTTTCTTTTTTTTGGTTATTTTCCAGTGTACTATTTTAATTCCCTTATTGTCTCACTGTAGTTATTCTTTATTTCCCTGAGGATTATTATTTAATATTTTAACTTATAACAATCTACTTTGTATTATAATAGTGTTATTAAAATATTATATATCAAAAAATTTGCTCCTGGGGTGTGGAGAATGGATCGTTAGGGAATTTGGGATCAACATGTACGTGCTGCTGTATTTAAAATGGATCACCAGTAAGGGCCTGCTGTGTAGCGCCTGAAACTCTGCTCAGTATTATATAACAACCTCATTGGGAAAAGAGTTTGAAAAAGAATAAACACATGTATGTATATAACTGAATCACTTTGTTATACAACTGAAACTAATGATATTGTTAATCAACTGTATTCCAATAAAAAATAAGATACAGAAAAAATGTGCTTCCCTGGTGCCTCACCTGGTAAAGAATCTGCTTGCAATGCGGGAGACCTGGGTTCAATCCCTGGTTTGGGAAGATCTCCTGGAGAAGGGAATGCTACCCACTCCAGTACTCTGGCCTGGAGAATTCCATGGACTATATCGTCCCTGGGTTCCCAAAGAGTCGGATACGACTGAGCGACTTGAAAACTTTCATCACTTTCCTCCAGCTCCATTTCTTCTGTCCTTGTTTTGTTATTGTCATACACATTATATCTTTGTGCATTGTATCCACTTCTGCACAGACTGGCAGTGATTGCTTTATGCAGTTGTCTTTTGAGTCATGTGGGAGAACAAAGAGTTACGCCTTAAAATACCTGTATACTGTCGTTAGTATTTACCTGTGTGGTTGCCTTTTCTGGTGTTCTTTATTTCTTCCGTGTGGATTTGTGTTACTGCCTAAGTCCTTTTGTTTAGTATGAAGGAATTCCTTAATATTTCATGTAGGGTGTGTCTGCTAGTGACAGATTCTCTTTTGTTTGTCTTGGCATGCTTTAGTTTCTCTTTCATTTATGAAGATACTTTGGTGTGTCTAGAAGTCTTGGTTGACAGTCTTTTTCTTTTGATACTTTAAAAGTCATTTCACTGCTTTCTGCCCTTCTGGGTTTTGTTGAGAAATCAGTGGTTAGTCTTGTGGAGGGTCCCTTGTACATAGTAAGTTGCTTCTGTCTTGCTGCATTCAGGGTTCTCTGTCTTGGCTTTCAGCAGTTAGATTATGTGTCTTAAGTGAGGATCTCTTTGAGTTTATCTTATTTAGAGTTTGTTGAGCTTCTCGGAATTTTCTGATTTTTCTGATTGTTGTTTTCCTTTGAGTTGTGAACTTTGTGGTGAGCGTTTTGTCTGTACTGTGCGTTGTCCTCTTTCACCCTGGCTAATGTCTTTGCAAGACACACACAGCGATCGTGGGGTTGGAGCATGGCATTCGGTGTTTGAAGCCGTGCCTCGCCTCGTGTTTCTGTGATGAATTCAGCTGGCGTGGTGACCAGGTGGTGCTCGGTGAGAGGCATTTGCCTGGTGTTGCTGGGCTCTGACTGTGTCATGAAGGCAGCCCTAGATGCGTGTGGACGTAGCAGCCTGGCTGTGCGCTGCTGTGTGCGGGTCCTGGATTTGAGTCTTATGTGGTCTTTACTGCATTTAAGAACACAGAGCCATCCTTGGCGTTCAGGCTCTCCAGAAACAGGTGGTGCGCTGGGGTCTGCCAGCCTCTGGTGGAGCCCCTCTGCTTCCGGGCGCCCTGTCTTTTGTCACAACACTTACTTTATGTTTTGATTACTGGTTTCTTTATGCAAGCTTTCTTTATCATTGTTTCAGTGATGGGGCTGTAAACTTTTTTGAAAGTGGGTCTTTAGGTTTTCTTGGTTTCCCAATACCTTAACTTTACCTAGCACAATTTTAGGTGATTTCTGTTGTATAACAAATATGATAGGAGAAGGAGGTGGAATTGGCCTGTGGATGGATAGATTGAATGAGTTATTTATATATAGGTAAATTTGACCTTGGTGACCGAGGTTGAGTCCTAAAGGCCTCCATAGGAGCCCTGTGTTCAGTCACTTGTTCCTTTGTCTGTTTGTTTCTGTAACAGGCATTTCACGCCTTCTTCGTGCCAGCTTCTGATTGAGGTCAGGTGGGAATGAACGTGGTGCCCTGTCTCTGTCGAGGTCCTTGTGTTCTAGTTTGAGAAAATCTCACAGTTACACAGCTTTATTAGTTTTATTAGTTTTAATAGGTTGCTTTTAACGGAGAGAGAAGGTGTGGAAGCAGCCCTGGGGAGGAACCTGCCCGTCAGGGCGGCTGGAGGAGGCTCCTGGTGCCCCTTCCTGCTGCTGGTGGAGACCCAGCTCTCTGACTCCAGGTGGAGACCCAGCTGTCTGACTCCTGGAGGCAGGTGGAATCTGGGGGTGGGCTGGCTTCTGCACTTGTTCAGGCTGGAGTGGAGAGGTGGCTTCCACCCTCCTTCATGATCCCCAAGTGATGTTTGACCATCTGAAATTGGTCCACCCCAACTGAGATGTCCTTTACATGTGAAGTATACATTGGATTTCAGAGGCTTATTGAGATATTTTGTGCTTTTGCAGGGTACTATTTTTTTTTTTTAGTATTAGTTACATGTTGAACTGGTAACATTTTGGATGTGTATTGGGTTAAATGACATTTATTTAAATTAATTACTCCTCTTTACACTTTTTAACAGGGCTGCTGGAGAATTTAAAGTTATCCTTGTTGGTCCTACTGTGTTACTGTGGACAGTGTTGCCCTGGGCTGAAAATCTTTTTAAGTTTGTCTTGACTCTGGTCCATGTTGGAAAAGAATCCTGCAACCTGTGGGAGAAAGGCGGATCCTCCAGGGAGAGGGCCAGAGAGGAAGGGTTCCGAGTGGAAGGAGGGCCCGCGCGCCTGCCGGTGAGGGGCCCAGTTCAGACAGGACGTGCAGCTGGGACGCGGGCTGGTGCCGCCTGCCTGGGCTGGTGAGTGCCGCGGGGTGCGCGTGGCTCTCCCGTCTGCGCCTGCAGCCCTGCCCCGCGCGTGTGCTGGGGATGGCGGCTTTCGGTCCTGCTTTCTGACTCCAGCACAGAGGGGTCGGGACTGTAGGCATCTCAGCTGCTCTTCAGCCTGAACGCTCATCATCCTGGCTTTGAAAATGAGGGCATTTGTGCACACGTGCTTCTTGTTGTTGTTTAGTCCTTAAGTCATGTCTGACTCTGCAACCCCAGGGCCTGTAGCCCACCAGGCTCCCCGTCCTTCACTGTTTCCCAGCGTTTGCTCAAATTTATGTCCACTGAGTTGGCGATGCTATCTAACCATCTTATCCTCTGTCACCCTCTTCTCCTTTTGCCTTCAGTCTTTCCTAGCATCAGGGTTTTTTCTGATGAGTTGACTTTTCGCATCAATCAGGTGGCCAAAATATTGGAGCTTTAGCTTCAACATCAGTCCTTCTGATGAATATTCAGGGTTGATTTCCTTTGGGATTGGCTGGTTTGATCTCCCTGCAGTCCAAGGAACTCTCAAAAGTCTTCTCCAGCACCACAGTTTGAAAGCATTAATTCTTTGGTGCTCAACCTTTTTCATGGTCCAACTCTCTTGACCTTCCTGTAAATGAAATCCCAGTTTCTTAGACTTCATCCCACCTTTGCTGTTTCCAGGACCTTTCAGACCTACCCTTTGAGCCTGTTCAAGCAGGACACCATTGACCTGGTTGTTGCCAGCCCCCCTGGTTGGTCCTCAGCCTTCTTTACTGGCCTCTCAACAGCACGTGGCATTCACAGTCAAGAAGGAAGGAGTGATTATGTTCAGTGCTCAGTCGTGTCCGACTCTGCGCCCGCTTAAACTGCAGCACGCCAGGCTTCCCTGTCCTTCACAGTCTCCTGGAGTTTGCTTAAACTCATGTCCATTGAGTCGGTGATGTCATCCAACCGTCTTATCCTCTGTTGTCCCCTTCTCCTCCTGACTTCAGTCTTTCCCAGCATCAGGGTCTTTTCCAATGAGTCAACCCTTCACATCAGGTGGCCAAAGTATTGGAGTTTCAGCTTCAGCATCAGTCCTTCTAATGAATATTCAGGACTGATCTCCTTTAGGATGAACTGGTTGGATTTCCTGGCAGTCCAAGGGACGCTCAAGAGTCTTCTCCAACACCACAGTTCAAAAGCATCAATTCGGTGCTTAGCCTTCTTTATGGTCCACCTCTCACATCCATATATAACCACTGGAAAACCATAGCCTTGACTAGATGGACCTTTGTTGGCACAGTGATATCTCTGCTTTTTAATATGCTGTCTAGGTTGGTCGTAGCTTTTCTTCTGAGGAGCAGGCGTCTAATTTCATAACATAGTCTCTGTCCACAGTGATTTTGGAGCCGAAGAAAATAAAGTCAGTCACTGTTTCCGTTGTTTCCCCATCTATTTACCATGAAGTGATGGAACTGGATGCCATGATCTTCGTTTTTTGAATGTTGAGTTTTAAGCCAGCTTTTTCACTCCCCTTTTTCCCCTTCATCAAGACGCTCTTTAGTTCCTCTTGGCTTTCTGCCATGAGGGTGGTGTCATCTGCATACCTGAGGTTATTGATATTTCTCCCAGCAACCTAGATTCCAGCTTGTGCTTCATCCAGCCCCACATTTTGCATGATGTACTTGCATATAAGTTAAATAAGCAGGGTGACAATATACAGCCTTGACATACTCCTTTACCTATTTGGAACCAGTCTTTTGTTCCATGTCCAGTTCTAACTGTTGCTTCTTGACCTACATACAGGGTTTTAGTAATTGTGTATATTACAGATGAACCCAAATTTAAATTTTTTATGAAATTTGGGGGAAAAAACAGATGGAACTATACCAATAGTTAACGTGGATATTTGAATTATGGGATTGGGATTGACAGTGGTTTTTAAAATATTTTTTGGAATATAAGTTTTTTTAAAAATAATGAACATTTATTAGTTTTACAGTAGAAAAAAAATTAATAGAAAGATAACCCTGAGTTGAATAATGCTCTGTGGAAACAAAGCTGCCCCAAGAGATGCATGAGGTCACCCCTGCAGTGTGTGGGCCCAGGTCTCACCCCTCATCCCAAGCAGGCTGCAGCAGCACCAGCCGCCCCGCCTTCCCTGGCCCCTCAGCGCCAGCCCTGCTCAGTCCCTGGCGTCCATGCAGGAGGCACCTAACCTAACCCCCGGGTCGTGAGCAGAGCAGAACGGGGCCACCGTCACCTGCCTCCCCTTCGCCCAGTCCCGAGCACAGCGCGCAGGGCCTGAGAGCGGCAGCCTGTGGGTGGCGAGTGTCGGAGACGACAGTGCGGGAGATGAGCTGTAGAGGAGGCGAGGGGTGCTCTGTTGAGCCAGGAGGGCAACTTGTAAACATGTAAAGCGACACCATTTTCGTCTCTACTTTTTTTGTTTTGAAAAGTGGTAGACCTCCCTGGCGTCTGCCTGCAATGTGCAAGACCCAGGTTCGATCCCTGGGCCGGGAAGATCCCCTGGGAGAAGGAAATGGCAACCTACTCCAGTACTCTTGCCTGGAAAATCCCATGGACAGAGGAGCCTGATAGGTTGCAGTCCATGGGGTCTCAAAGAGTTGGACACGACTGAAGAACCTCACTTTATTTTTTATAAATATATTTTATATTAACATGCAGGTTTCTTGTTATTTTGAAAGAAAGTGGCCGGTTGTCCCAGTTCTGATTTCTGAGGCAGGAGGGAGTGGCTGTGACCCAGAGAGACAGGGAGAGACCCTCTGTGGCTGCTCCAAGCGAGTGTCAGCTGGTCTGGGCTGCGCCACTCGGGATTCCTGGGGGGCATGCTGGACAGCAGTGAGCTTGACCCCACAGAGCCTGTTTCTCACAGGGCGTTCATTCCGATGGGAGCAAGCTCCACGTTTTTGTGCTGCAGGCTTCACAGCGTTCACCTCCTTTGGTTTACTGTCTCCACTGTGCTCAATCCTTTTGTCCAATGGGGATTTTGAAGGAAATTCAGCCTTGAATGTGTTTGTTTTTCCCATGTTCTTTCAGTCCCATTATAGAGCAGTATTGTGGAAACTTTAGAAAAAAATCTCGAATCTGATTAGGAATCTAGTCTTCTTCCAAGAACCTTTCTGATTGGAAGAAAAACGTAGTGAATTTCTCTGGTGTTCTGCACATAGCCTGCACTTCTGCTTCTCACCACCAGATGGCGGCTCGTCCCGCCGCCGGGGCTGTGGTTGGCCCTCCGCCGCCTTTCTGTGGGTGGCGCGGGTCCTGGTCCCCGTCCCTCTTTGAGTCACTGCTCAGCAGGGGCCGGTCCTCCTCCCAGGAAGCTTGGGGCCCTCCTGCCGGTCAGAGGCTCGGCCCACCTCCGTCTGCCTGCTGGCGCCTGGAGGCCCTGCGGGGCCCTCCGGGGTGGACAGCGCCCCTCCCCGCCGGTGCCTCCTGGGAGGTGCTTAAGGTCCGCAGAGGGGAGCTGGTGTCTCCTCCTTCTTGATGTGTCAATCCCATCCAGCCTTGTTTTCCCTCCCGTGTTCTGCAGGGAGTGTGGAGCGGGGCTGCGGGAGCCCTGGCCCGGGGAGGTGGTCAGTTACTGGACGCTCGTGATGCCTGCTGTTCAGTGGATTGAAAACTTTCTTCTCATTAAAACACTTGAAGGCCCTTCCTGTCACGTTCGTAACCTGGAGAAGCATGCACCGGTGAGAGGAGAGAATATGACCCGATAAGACCCCGTTCCTGGGACTCCGGTCGTGCCCTCGGGAAGGAGCAGCTCTTGAGTGAGGCGGCGCTGCCCACCTGGTGCCTGTGAGAACCGTGGGGCCCGGTCCGACGCGGGTCCCTGGCGACTGTTCCCGGCGCCTGCAGTTGGTGCCGTCGGTCCAGCGTGAGACCTTCCCTGGTCTGCAGGAAGCAGTGGTACCCGCTGGGAGAGCTCCTGGAGTGCTGGTCCTCCCTCTGAGGGCCCAGTGCCCGTCCTGGAGGCAGCAGAGCCGGGCTGGGCGGGCTCTGTGTGCCGTCTCTTCACAGAGCAGCCAGTTTAGGAAGCAGCTTCTGAGTGTCTTCTGACACCAGCCAGGACTGCACTCTTGACAGGCATCTGTCAGAGAGCGTGTGGCAGTGTGGTACCCGCCCAGCCCTCTGGTCCAGTGCCCTCACTGCTCACCAGTGTCTTGAGTCCAGTCCCCCCATCGCACAAGACGCACTGTCGTCCTTGGCGGAGAGCCCAGAATGCTCCCTGCCCCCATTCCAGAGCACCCGCTTTGTTCCTTTGCTTTTCTGCCTCGTCTTAAAGAGCAAGTGCTGGTCTCTGTGGTGCAGTGGGCTCTCCTTTGTGTGGTCTTTTTGTGACTGCATGACTTATCTCTTGATGTTACAGGCCTGCATTTTGTAGTCCATCATCCCTTGAAATGTGTCCATCAAACAGTCTTGGGACATGTGTCATGGAACATGTATCCTGGGGCAGTCTTAGGCTGGGTGCTAGGGCTTACCTGGGGAAGCAAGTCCACCGCGTTTCCCCGGGTTTCCCTGTCCAGCGAGGTTGGCAGAGTTGTGGTTCCTTGTGGGGCTCAGTGCAGAGCTGGACCTTTGGGGTGAAAGTTGAGCGAAGGACATGCAGCCCAAGACCAAGACTCTGGCCTGGGAGTGCTGAGTAGCTTGATGCCATAGGTTGGCACCTCAGGGTGTTTGGCAGGCTGCTTTGGACCTGAAAATTGTTGGGCTGGCTTAGGGGTCAGCAAACTTCTTCTGGCAAGGCCATCTATGCGTGCGCCTCACGGCTTCTGATGCATGTGCTTTCTTATTTTCATACCTCACACATGCGAAAGCCGTTCTTAGCTGCTGGAAGCGCACAGGTGGGCTGGGCCTGGAGCTGGCCAGCGGCTGCTTTGGGATTCTCTGTGCTGTTAGATGTGAGCCTGAACCCGTGCACGGTGGGAGCACTGGGTGTTTTGAGAAGATAAGAGGACAGTCACAGTTTTGGAAGATGACATTTGAACTGCAGAGTAGATGTTAAGATTGAAGAGGGTTGAAACTGGAGTGAGGAAAGGAGTTAATAGATGGTTCCTGCTACTAGTGGCTTCAGGGGTTAAAACAGGAAGGGAGCAGTGTCGCCTGTGTGTGGCGAGGGGGCGTCGAGCATGCTGATGGTGCGCAGGTGTGCAGCCTGACCGAGATTCCTGTTTCGAGTACCTACCTGTCTGGTGGCGTTGGGTCTTAGTTGCGACCTCAGATTCTCTAGCTGTGCGCCAGCGCAAGGTTGCTCCGAGGTGTGTGCGCCTCAAACCTGGACTGCTCCTGCGCCCGGTGTGACTGCCGGCTGGTGGTTGGGAAGGAGCTGGCTGCCGGGGGCCGGGGCGTGTGTGGGCGGGGCCAGGCGGCTTTCCGAAGCGGACACAGGTGTGCAGACTCTGGGAGTCTGAGGTCTGCGAGTCGGTGGGCTCGGCGGGCTGGGTAGGGCCTGGCTCCGGCCTGCCCACGTCTTCAGGAATGGGGCCAGCCGGGGTGAGGGGGTGGCGGTGACGGGCTTTAACAGAAGTAAGTGGTGCTGCTGTTGTAAGGCTCTGGAGAGGCGGAGCTGCGGAGGCAGTGGTGGGTGCCTGGGCCGCCGTGGCCTGGGGCCGGGCTGTGGCGGGGCCTCCATTTGGACGGCTGGTTTTGGGGGCGACTGGCTCACAGCAGACTCTGCAGATGTGTCTGTGATGCACTTGTATGTGTCAAGCAGTGAAACTGGCTGGGGTCCGTTGGGCATGGCCCTGTCCCCTGGCTTCAGGCGTTCCTCAGCCTCCTGGGGCTGGTGGAGGGTGTAGGTGATCCCACGGCACAGGGCCGGGGCGGGGCCGGGTCCTGGGGTGTCGCTGGACCTTGCACGGGTTCGCCTGTGGTTCTGTTGCCATGTGGGTCTCTCTTGCCCCCAGACTCCCGTGAAGAGTGGGTTCCCGCCTCTGACAGACGCAGCCCGCGTGTCCTTCGTTTTCTGCGACTGCGCAGGTCTTGGCACCGTGCGCTAGGGGTCATGAAATTTCCACCTCTGTACTTGGAGTGTGTTTTTTGTTTTTTGTTTTTTAAATGCAGACATTTTAAACATAACTGCATGTCATTTAGTGAAAGAACATTAAAGTGTTGGTCGGTCGTGTCCGACTCTTTGCGACCCCGTGGGCTGTAGCCTGCCAGGCTCCTCTGTCCATGGGATTCTCCAGGCAAGAACGCTGGAGTGGGTTGCCATGCCCTCCTCCAGGGGATCTTCCCCACCCAGGGATCACACCTGGATCTCTCACATTGCAGGTGGATTCTTTACTGTCTGAGACCTAACAAAATTCCAGTAATTCACATCATCTAACCATTTTAATATTTTCCTCCAGTCTTGTCGGAATGTCACTTCATGGTTGGTTCAGATCAGCGTCCCAACACAGTCTGCACTTGCCAGGGATTCTGCTCAGTCCGAAGTGTTGGCCTGGGGAGGAGCCTGGGTCGGCGGCCTTGTGGGGCGCGGAGGTCGGGTGAAGACTCACAGCCGGGCAGGCGGCCATCGGCTCTCTGCAGAGAGGCCGGCTGAGGGGAAGCTGCAGATGATGAGGAGCCCGTCTGTTTCAGAGTCACTGAAATGCATTGTATGCGCCACTTTTGGGTATTGTGTTTTCCAAATTTCGGAACTCTCCTTTTTTTCTGTCAAGGGGAGAAACAGACAAAGGAGGGGAAAAAAATATATGTGAGATGATGAAAGGATTCATTCTTTCTTTCCCCACTGTCTTGATAATTGACTTGTGAAATTGATATGTGGTAAATAGTTTAAAATTAGGGGGTATGGGTGGGCGGGTAGCACTCTATATCCCGGAATTTTCTTGGATTAAAGACGCGTCCGGCTTTGAAAACCTGTTTGGTGCCCGCAGCCCAGCCGGCATTGGCGCCTGCATGGTTCTCGGGGAGGAGAAGCCACCGCTGGGCTGGACCCTGGGCAGAGACCTCGGACTGGGCCTGTTCTTTGTCTTACGTAAGGATACCTGAAGACCTTAGACTAGGACTTCATGATCCCTTTGTTTTTTTCCTCTGAATTTTATTTTCTTCTGTGTTCTGTTCTCTTATGAAGAAATTATTTGATTAACATTTCTGTTTTTGTTTTAGGAGTATGATTTCATAGGGCAGAGGATATTGTCTTTTGAAAATGTAAATCACCATCTCAGAATGTCAGAAACCCAGGATCTTTCTGCCTCTTGCTGATTCTCAGAGACTCAGTGGAGGGTAACTAGGTTCAGGAAGTAAGGATACAGGGTGCCCAGTTTTGTTTGAAGTTCAGGTACACTTACTAATGCTGAAACTTGACTTGTCATTTATCCAACCTTCAGATATCGCTGGACGTCCCAGTGTTGGGCAGCTGGTAGTGCCTGCTGCCCTGGTGGCTGGACCTGCACTTGGCTTTCCACGTCGGGCCTGGGATTGGATTCTCCTCACCTCCTGGGATGCTTCTTTCCCTTAGGGTTTGGTTTTACCAGTGGTTGTGTATGGGTGTGAGAGTTGGACCATAAAGAAGGCTGAGCGCCGAAAAATTGATGCTTTCGATCTGTGGTGTTGGAGAAGACTGTTGAGAGTCCCATGGAGATCCAACCAGTCCATCCTAAAGGAAGTCAGTCCTGAGTGTTCATTGGAAGGACTGATGTTGAAGCTGAAACTCCAGTACTTTGGCCACCTGATGTGAAGAGCTGACTCACTGGAAAAGACCCTGATGCTGGGAAAGATTGAGGGCAGGAGGGGAAGGGGACGACAGAGGATGAGATGGCCGGATGGCATCACAGACTCAGTGGACATGAGCTTGAGAAACCCTGGGAGATAGTGAAGGACAGGGAAGCCTGGTGTGCTGTGGTCCATGGGGTTGCAAAGAGTTGGACATGACTTAGTGACTGAACATGATTGTGGATATCGGAATCTGCCCGTTGGCATTTAAGTAAGAAACTTCACAGAGTTTTTGGTCTTTTTTCTCCAGCTACATCAGGGCCTTAGATTGGATGTGATCCGGGTGTTCCAAAGGGTAGAGTGTGGTCTCCTGGGAGAGGATGTCAGGCCCAGCGCAGGGCAGGTGTGTGTGGGGTGGCTGCGCCTTTCCCCAGGGGTGCGCTGCTGCTCCCGGTCTGCGCTGGTCCCTCCTGGGCGGACTTCGTCCCCCTCCCCGGTGCCTTTCAGCCAGGTCTGATAGGGGTTGTGCTGGAGGTGTGAAGAGTTTGAATGAGGGTCTGGATAGGCTGGTGGAGGGGCTCTTATTAGGGCATTTCAGGCATCATGGGTGCCAGCTCCAGTTTTACTGTCAGAAGCGGCAGGTCACTGTGTGAGGGCCAGGTGCAGGGTGGAGCCTGCAGTGCCTGACCGAGGATGAGGCTGGGGCCCGCCTGCTCTCCCGTGACCCCGAGGGAGTGCGCTCGGTGTGGAGTCAGGGGCTCTGGTGGTGGACAGAGGGCTGTGTCTCAGGGCTCCGGAGACCCTGCTTCTGTGAACGCGGCATCCTTGGTGTAGCCGCTACACCCCGCCCTCGACCCCAGGCCCCACTCAGGCTCTCCACTGCCTCCACCCTGTAGCTGTCTTCTGATTTGGAAGTTTGTGTGTAAAGGGCTCTTTGACTGAAGGAAGCCCCAGAATCCCGCAAGTCCCAGGCCCTGAGAAGATCCCGTTTTCAGTCTGGGTTTGCGAGGTAGAGGTGAGGTCTGCTTGCAGAGGTCCTGGAGTCTGGGCAGGCACGCTATGGGTAGCGAGGAGCAGACCGTGGGAGGAGTTGTCTTTCTGGAACCGCCATGTCTTGGCGGCGCGCTGGATGAGAGCCGAGCGGCATGTGTCTGTGTGATCACCCAGTGAGCACACACGGCTGCCTCTTCCCGCTGTGTGCAGCGCTTTTCTCAACTGTGCTCAAGTTTGTGGCTTTCGCCAACTGGAAGGTCTGATGCTGCGGACGAGGTCGCAGGTCTGGGTTCCCAGCGTTTCTGTGGGTTTGACTCTGGGTTGTGTCTGTCTCCCAGGGAGGAGGTGAAGGAGCTAGGGCCCCTCTTTCTTGGGACAGGTGGGTCTTGGGTGGAGGTGGGACAGGTGAGCAGGTGCAGCTGTGCGGAAGGAGGGGAGGAGAGTGGAGGGCTTGTCCACAGTGGGGGCTCCTCTCCTCCCGGGGCGGGGGCACTGGGGTTCCGGGCCTGTGGGGCCACAGTCACAGGCTGTAGGGAAGCCGTGACCTGTCAGTGACAAGGCCTGAGGGAGACTTTAGAGGATTTCATTGGAGGTTCCTCCAGGAAAAAGGCCAGGCTCTGGGAAACGAGTGAGCCACCGGCAGACCCTCACCCGTGTTGGTTCTGTGGTCTGTACACAGAAAGAGTGGCCTTTTGGGTTCTGACGTCTGTGGCCATGTTGACTTGGTCACAGCCTGCACTGCTGGATGGTGGTTCGCCTGTGTGAGCGTGTTTCACTCGCGTACAACCAGGTCAGTCAGTTCAGTGCAGTCACTCAGTCGTTTCTGACTCTTTCTGACCCCATGGACGGCAGCACGCCAGGCCTCCCTGTCCTTCATCATCTTCCAGAGCTTGCTCAAACTCATATGCATTGAGTTGGTGATGCCAACCAACCATCTCATCCTGTGTTGACCCCTTCTCTTGCCCTCAATCTTTCCCAGCATCAGGCTCTTTTTTTCCAGTGAGTCAGCTTTTCACATTAGGTGGCCAAAGTATTGTATCTTCAGCTTCAGCATCAATCCTTACAATGAATATTCAAGGTTGATCTCTTTTAGGATTGACTGGCTTGATCTCTTTGCTGTCCAAGGGATTCTCAAGAGTCTTCTGCAACACCACAGTTCAAAAGCATCAATTCTTTGGTGCTCAGCTTTCTCTGTGGTCCAACTCTCACATTCATGGAGAAGGAAATGGCAACCCACTCATGGACCGAGGAACCTGGTGGGCTATAGTCCATGGGGTCGCAGAGAGTCAGACATGACTGAGAGACGATACCCTACCTCTGTACATGACTACTGGAAAAACCATGGCTTTGACTAGATGGACTTTTGTTGGCAAAGTAATGTTTCTGCTTTTATGGTCATAGCTTTTCTTCCAAGGAGCAAGCATCTTTTAATTTCATGGCTCCATTCACCATCTACGGTGATTTTGGAGCCCAAGAAAGTAAAGTCTGTCACTGTTGCTATTTCCTGTCACTGTTTCCCCATCTATTTGTATGACGTGATGGGACTGGATGCCGTGATCTTAGTTTTTTGAATGTTGAGTTTTAAGCCAGCTTTTTCGCTCTCCTCTTTCACTTTCATCAAGAGGCTCTAGTTCCTCTTCTCTTTCTGCCATAAGGGTGGTGTAGTCTTCATATCTGAGGTTACTGATATTTCTACCGGCACTCTTGATTCTAGCTTGTGCTTCATCCAGCCCGGCATTTCGCATGATATATTCTGCATATAAGTTAAATCAGCAGGGTGACATTATACAGCCTTGACATACTCCTTTCCCAATTTGGAACCAGCCTATTGTTCCATGTCTGAGTCTAACTGTTGCTTCTTGACCTGCATACACATTTCTCAGGAGGTTGGTAAGGTGGTCTGGTATTCCCATCTCTTTAAGAATTTTCCATAGTTTGTTGTGATCCACACAGTCAAAGGCTTTGGCGTAGTCAATAAAGCAGAAATAGATGTTTTTCTGGAATTGTCTTACTTTTCTGATGATCCAACGGATGTTGGCAATCTGATCTCTGGTTCCTCTGCCTTTTCTAAATCCAGCTTGAACATCTGGAAGTTCTCGGTTCACATTCTGTTGAAACCTTGCTTGGAGAATGTTGAGCATTACTTTGCTAGCATGTGAGATGAGTGCAGTTGTGTGGTAGTTTGAACATTCTTTGGCATTGCCTTTCTTTGGGATTGGAGTGAAAACTGACCTTTTTTAGTCCTGTGGCCAGTGCTGAGTTTTCCAAATTTGCTGGCATAGTGAGCGCAGCACTTTCACAGCATCCTCTTTTAGGATTTGAAATAGCTTAAGTGGAATTCTGTCACCTCTTCTAGCTTTGTTTGTAGTGATTCTTCCTAAGGCCCACTTGACTCTGCACTCCAGGATGTCTGGCTCTGTGAGTGATCATGCCTTCGTGGTTATCTGGTTCATTAAGATCTTTTTTGTATAGTTCTTCTGTGTATTCTTGCCACCTCTTCTTAAAATCTTCTGCTTCTGTTAGGTCAGGTAGATGATTATAAATGGAGAAGTCCTAATTTAGTCAGATGATAGCTCAAAACTGTGTTTTAACCCATCATTTTGTTTTGCTTCGATCTGGGAGAAAGGATAACCTGCTAGGCTAGACAAGGTTGAGAGAAGTGAAATAATTTCTTTTCTGCGAGCTTGTGACTAAGTGCTGCTCTTCCTTTTTATGCAAATCTGGCTGCTGGTGGCCTGAGTTTTAAAGGCACAGCGGCATTAGAGGAGAGGCTTGGAACAGGCTTTGTTAGGTAGAGGCTTGTGCAGACATTTCAGACCCAGAGAGTATTCATTTTCTCTAGAGTGTCTCTTTATATTCATCTGATGAGACCCTGCCAGCACCTCAGGCTCCAGCCCCGTGCAGACCCTCGCCCTCTCGTAGCCACATCCTGCCCACCTGCCTGTCTGTCCTCTCCCCCCTTCCACCCTGTGCCCCCAGCAGCAGTGCTTGGGCTTTACGTGGGGACAGGAGTGTGGCTGAGATTCACGCTTGCCCAGGCCTGGCACGCCGTGTGTGTCAGTGGTTCCTGATGCCCTCAGGTAGATACAGGGTAAGACGGGCTCACTCTGGCATTGTTAGAAGGTGTGTTACATCGTATTCTTAAAACAGACCTTTTTTGGGGGGAATCATGAACCTTAATTTTGTGAGCAGACGGCTGATGGTGGTGACCAGACGTGGGAGGTGGGTCGTTCGTGCTGAGTTTGTGGGAGTCCTGGGCCGTGCAGCTGTGCCCACTCTGGTTCATCTCCAGACGCCCTGTGCTCGCCAGCGAGGACCCGGGGCCCAGAGGTGGTGTCGGTGGTGGGACCACAGTGGGGATGAACTCGGTGACTCAGGATCACTCGGTGCCACCGTCCTGACTCCTCCTCAGGTGCCGACAGCACAGCTCTGGCACCATCGGTGAAACCGCGGGGTGAGGTCCCGGAAGGACCTCTGGGAAGGCCTCCTGTTTGAGGGAGGTTGACGGGTGTGGGTGGTGGGCGGTGGGGTGCAGCTGTGATGGGCTGAGGGGTGCCGGGGTCCATCCACGTGGGGCCATGGTTGGAGAAGAGGCATGGTCCCACCCCGCCCTCGGTGGACAGTGGGACTTTGGGGTCCTGGGCTGAGGCAGCTGGCCCCCCGCCCTACCTGGTGGGGTGGGTCATGGTGGTGTTACTGAGAGGCGCAGCCAAGGATGTTCCTGGGCGGTGATGCCTGAAGTCAGGTGCCGACGTCGGGGCAGGCGGGTGAGCTGTGTGAGCGTTGCTCACGACCTAGACGTTGTGGGTCGGGACCTGTGTGTGGGCTCAGTGCTGGTCCTGGGTGTCTGGAGGCCAGCACCCCCCAGGGGCCTGACTGGGCGCTGCCTCCCCCAGCCCAGGATCGCCCCAGCTTCTCGTCATCCCAGCTCTGGAAAGGCAGACTTCGTAACCTCTGTGCTGACTGAGGTGGAAGCAGCCCAGGCTCCTGGCTCGTGGGCCGGCTGCCCCCGCGGTCCCTGCCCCACCTGTGTCTCTGCGTCTTGGTCCTGCGCTTTCCGGGACACGGGTCCCTCAGCTGCGCTGGGGCCTCTGTGTGTGCCTGCAGTCCAGGCCCCCGTCCACATGGGGTGCAGGCCGAGCAGGCGGAGGAGCCCCCATGCACGCGGGTGTGCGGTGAGCACCGAGTACCCTGGGCTGTGGGCCCCACGTAGGGCGCCAGGCCCTTCACCCCTGGCTGCCCTGGGGGCACGGGGCCCTAACCTCTGCTGGCCCCACATCGGGCGCCAGGCCCTTCATCCCCGGCCTCCCCCGGAGCAGGGGTCCCCACATTTTTCTAGCCCACGTCGGCTTCCCCGGGGCAGGGCCCCGCTCTCAGCTGCAGGAGCCGTGGCCCAGTGTGTTGGGCCCCTGGGGACAGAGCCTGCTGCTCATCTGAAGTCTTTTCTAGCTGCTTTTTGCAACAGTTTATTTTGAAATAATTTCAAACATACAGAAAAGTTGCAAGGTTAGCACAGTGATACCTGTCTATCTATACCACACTCCGCTGTGTCCTTCACATGTGCCCCCGTGTGAACCCACCTACGTGCACATGTGTGCAGCGTGTCTCCTCTGAAGTGCTCAGAGTCAAGTCCAGACTCTTACCGCAGACAAGGACATTCCTCTTGAATAACCATCAGAATATGATGGTGCAGCTGTGTGGTCTGCACACGACTGTCACGTTATTCACACATGGACCCAGCACCCGATCACTGTGTGTACAGCCGTGTGGTCACACGAGGACACATTCAAGGTGCCTGGTCGTTACTGTGCTTACAGTCATCTTGTGGTCACACGTGGTTACCTGTGGACACGATGCTGGTCACTGTGTGTATGTTCAGTCACCTTGTCACATGTGGTCACACGTGAACACAGCCCCCAGTCACAGTTGTTACATTGCCACATATGCTCACACGTGGATGGGGCACCCAGTCACTGTGTGTAGTCTTGGGGTCACACGTGGCTGCTGGTGAGCACGGCACACGGGCACTGTGTGTACAGTCGTGTTGTCACATGGACACAGTGCCTGCCACTGTACGTGCAGGCATCATGTCACACATGGTCACCCCTGGACACAGCGTCTGGTCACTGTGTGCACAGCTGTCGCGTGGTCACACGCGGAGACGGTGCCTGGTCGCCGTGTGTGCAGTTGTCATGGTAACCCTCCACGCTGCTTCTGTGCTCTCGCCGGGAGCTTGCGGGGTCTCCTGGCTCCTCTGGTCTCCAGCTCCCCAGTCTTCCTTATCCAAGGGTCTGCGCTGCTTTCCAGAAGCCTAGGGTTGGGTGTCAGGAGACCGGAGACCTGCCTCTTTTCCGTGATGATCCAGGGTGAGGAGAGCCTGCAGGTGTCCCCAGTACTTGAGGGCAGTCTTGCAGGAGATTACTGGGAGATTCTGTAAAGGTCGTGTTTCTCGTGAAGCTCCTCCACAATTTGTAGTGACAGCTTCCGCCCCCAGCGTGCTCTGCCATCAGTGGTTGGAATCTCGGGTAAGGAGGTGCATCCCTGTTGGATAGCTGATACTCGTGTTGCTCACTCAGTGGACACGAGTCTGAGCAAGCTCCAGGGCTTGGCGATGGGCATGGAGGCCTGGAGTGCTGCAGCCCATGGGGTCACAGGGTCGGATTCGGCTGAGCTGGCTCGTTCATCAGTGCTGGTGTTTACTCACCATCATTCCTGTCATTACTCATTCTGACGCTCAGAGGAATGACGCTCAGGAGTCTCATCCCGGCAGTCTGTCCTGGTTCTTGGACACGACCCGCCAGCTTTCAGCGCGTCCTTCTTGGGTTAGCCCGAGGTTCTGAGCTGCTCTTGTGCCCTGGCCGCCCCAGCTGGTCCTCTTTCCCTTGAGTCTCGTCCTCTCTGTGGAGGCAGCACATAGGAGTGACTCTGTGCGGTGCCCCAGGGCCCCACTCTGCTGGAATGTCTCTGGAGGTGTCCCAGGCGCGCCGGGGTGGGCTGAGGCTCCTGCAGAGCAGGGCCGGGCTCACCCGCCAGCTCTCCATGTGGGGGTTGTCCCGGCCTCTGCCTGGAGGGGAGCCCGCAGGCCTCAGGTCTCAGCCTGGGTTCTGTTTGCTTCAGGTTTTGTTATGGTTTGGGCTGGGTGTTCCCTGAGTGCACATGCTGGCGGGGCAGGGGGCTGGCGGTGTGCCGGGTGGGGGCCATCGGGGAACAGGTGCAGCTGCCTGAGGGGGTGCGGCTGGGCTTCCCATGTTAGCAGGTCCGGGGTGGGGGCGGCGGGCCAGCCTCAGGGTGCGGAGCAGGGGCGTGGAGAGCGGAGGCCATGGGGGCAGGGGGTGGGGACTGGGCGAGGAGCAGGGGCCTGGGGAGTGGAGGTCGCACTGTGCTGTTCGTGGAGATGAGAAGGGTGTGTCAGGTCTGCCAGTCAGTGCGCTCCCACCTCCAGGGAGCAGGCCGGGGCCTCAGCTTTCCTTGGTGCCAGGCCACGCTCCCGCTTCCTAACTGCGGCGGGGCTGTGCGGTGGGCCAGCGCCAGCAAACCATGCTGTCGTCCAGGCCCGAATGGGGTGAATGCAGGCTATTGAGAGGGCTGAGAAGACCCCTGCAGCTTTGCACCCCTGCTTCTAACCTCACAGCCCTCACTGTTACATGCTCACAGCCCCCCACTGTCGCCCCCCACTGTTACACCCTCACAGCCCCCCACTGTTACACCCTCACAGCCCCCACTGTTACACCCTCACTGCCCCCCACTGTTACACCCTCACAGCCGCCCACTGTTACACCCTCACAGCCGCCCCCACTGTTACACCCTCACAGCCCCCCACTGTTACACCCTCATAGCCGCCCCCACTGTTACACCCTCACAGCCCCCACTGTTACACCCTCACAGCCCCCACTGTTACACCCTCACAGCCCCCACTGTTACACCCTCACAGCCCCCACTGTTACACCCTCACAGCCGCCCCCACTGTTACACCCTCACAGCCGCCCCCACTGTTACACCCTCACAGCCGCCCCCACTGTTACACCCTCACAGCCAGCCCCTCACTGTTACACCCTCACAGCCGCCCCCACTGTTACACCCTCACAGCCAGCCCCTCACTGTTACACCCTCACAGCCGCCCCCACTGTTACACCCTCACAGCCGCCCCCACTGTTACACCCTCACAGCCAGCCCCTCACTGTTACACCCTCACAGCCGCCCCCACTGTTACACCCTCACAGCCAGCCCCTCACTGTTACACCCTCACAGCCGCCCCCACTGTTACACCCTCACAGCCAGCCCCTCACTGTTACACCCTCACAGCCCCCCACTGTTACACCCTCACAGCCCCCCACTGTTACACCCTCACAGCCCCCACTGTGACACCCTCACAGCCCCCACTGTGACACCCTCACAGCCGCCCACTGTTACAGCCTCACAGCCCCCACTGTGACACGCTCACAGCCGCCCCCACTGTTACACCCTCACAGCCGCGCCCACTGTTACACACTCACAGCCCCCACTGTTACACACTCACAGCCCCCACTGTTACACACTCACAGCCCCCCACTGTTACACCCTCACAGCCCCCACTGTTACACCCTCACAGCCCCCACTGTTACACCCTCACAGCCCCCACTGTTACACCCTCACAGCCCCCACTGTGACACCCTCACAGCTCCCCACTGTGACACCCTCACAGCCGCCCCCACTGTTACACCCTCACAGCCGCCCCCACAGTGACACCCTCACAGCCGCCCCCCACTGTTACACCCTCACAGCCGCCCCCACTGTTACACCCTCACAGCCGCCCCCCACTGTTACACCCTCACAGCCAGCCCCTCACTGTTACACCCTCACAGCCAGCCCCCACTGTTACACCCTCACAGCCGCCCCCACTGTTACACCCTCACAGCCAGCCCCTCACTGTTACACCGACACCCTCACAGCCGCCCCCACTGTGACACCCTCACAGCCGCCCCCACTGTTACACCCTCACAGCCCCCACTGTTACACCCTCACAGCCGGCCCCACTGTTACACCCTCACAGCCGCCCCCACTGTTACACCCTCACAGCGCCCCCACTGTGACACCCTCAGCTGCCCACTGTTACACCCTCACAGCCGCCCCCACTGTTACACCCTCACAGCCCCCACTGTTACACCCTCACAGCCCCCACTGTTACACCCTCACTGCCCCCACTGTTACACCCTCACAGCCGCCCCCACTGTTACACCCTCACTGCCGCCCCCACTGTTACACCCTCACAGCCGCCCCCACTGTTACACCCTCACAGCCGCCCCCACTGTTACACCCTCACAGCCGCCCCCACTGTTACACCCTCACAGCCGCCCCCACTGTTACACCCTCACAGCCGGCCCCACTGTTACACCCTCACAGCCGCCCCTACTCTTACACCCTCACAGGTGCCCCCCACTGTTACACCCTCACTGCCCCCCACTGTTACACCCTCACAGCCGCCCCCACTGTTACACCCTCACAGCCGCCCCCACTGTTACACCCTCACCGCCCCCCCCACTGTTACACCCTCACCGCCCCCCACTGTTACACCCTCACCGCCCCCCACTGTTACACCCTCACTGCCCCGACTGTTACACCCTCACTGCCCCCACTGTGACACCCTCACAGCCCCCCACTGTTACACCCTCACAGCCCCCCACTGTTACACCCTCACAGCCGCCCCCACTGTTACACCCTCACAGCCGCCCCCACTGTTACACCCTCACAGCCAGCCCCTCACTGTTACACCCTCACAGCCGCCCTCACTGTTACACCCTCACAGCCAGCCCCTCACTGTTACACCCTCACAGCCAGCCCCTCACTGTTACACCCTCACAGCCAGCCCCTCACTGTTACACCCTCACAGCCAGCCCCTCACTGTTACACCCTCACTGCCCCCACTGTTACACCCTCACTGCCCCCACTGTTACACCCTCACTGCCCCCACTGTTACACCCTCACTGCCCCCCCCACTGTTACACCCTCACAGCCGCCCCCACTGTTACACCCTCACAGCCGCCCCCACTGTTACACCCCTCACAGCCGCCCCCACTGTTACACCCTCACAGCCCACCCCACTGTTACACCCTCACAGCCGCCCCCACTGTTACACCCTCACTGCCCCCACTGTTACACCCTCACAGCCGCCCCCACTGAGACACCCTCACAGCCGCCCCCCACTGTTACACACCCTCACAGCCGCCCCCACTGTACACCCTCACAGCCCGCCCCACTGTGACACCCTCACAGCCCCCACTGTGACACCCTCACTGCCCCCCACTGTGACACCCTCACAGCCGCCCCCACTGTGACACCCTCACAGCCCCCCACTGTGACACCCTCACTGCCCCCCCCCACTGTGACACCCTCACTGCCCCCCCCCCACTGTGACACCCCTCACTGCCGCCCCCACTGTGACACCCCTCACTGCCGCCCCCACTGTGACACCCTCACTGCCGCCCCCCACTGTGACACCCTCACTGCCGCCCCCCACTGTGACACCCTCACTGCCGCCCCCCACTGTGACACCCTCACTGCCGCCCCCACTGTGACACCCTAACTGCCGCCCCCCACTGTGACACCCTCACTGCCGCCCCCCACTGTTACACCCTCACTGCCGCCCCCCACTGTGACACCCTCACTGCCGCCCCCCACTGTGACACCCTCACTGCCGCCCCCACTGTGACACCCTCACTGCCGCCCCCCACTGTGACACCCTCACTGCCGCCCCCCACTGTGACACCCTCACTGCCGCCCCCCACTGTGACACCCACACTGCCGCCCCCACTGTGACACCCTCACTGCCCCCCCCCACTGTGACACCCTCACAGCCGCCCCCACTGTGACACCCTCACTGCCGCCCCCACTGTGACACCCTCACTGCCCCGCCCCCACTGTGACACCCTCACTGCCCCCCCCCCACTGTGACACCCTCACTGCCCCCCCCCCACTGTGACACCCTCCCTCCCCCCCCCCCCACTGTGACACCCTCCCTGCCCCCCCCCCCACTGTGACACCCTCCCTGCCCCCCCCCACTGTGACACCCTCCCTGCCCCCCCCCCACTGTTACACCCTCACTGCCGCCCCCACTGTTACACCCTCACAGCCCCTCACCCTTGCTGAAGTTCATGTGTGTGTCTCTTCACCCCCGACTGGCACACAGCTATCAGGACTTTGCTGAAACAGGCCCCTGAGGCTCTGAGCACGGAAGTCTCTGTGTTGTCCATTTGTCTGTTGCTGTTCGCTGGCTCCTGGGGACGTCACACCGCTGTCCCTGGTCCTGTTGCCTGGACCCTGCCATGCACTGTGGCCCCCTGGACTGGCGTCCCCAGCACAGGACAGGTGCTCAGGAATGGGGCTGGCCTTTAGGTCCCTGTGCCCATGGACTGAGCTCGCTCCTGTAACAGGGCGCCCCGTGGCCCGCTGGGAGCGGCTGTCCACCCCAGTGCCAGCAGCTGTGGTCTGGGGGCTGGGACTCGGTAGTGCTGCCGGGCCCCCCTTTGTGTGTGCACGTGACTCAAAAAACAGCTGGTCTTAGGTCCTTGGGGGCCCTCAGGGACCCCAGGGTCCCTCACTTTGAAAACCCTTGAGTTTCAGACCACTGGTCAGGTCACACACACAGAGCCTGGAAGTGGGAGGGTTTCCGTGGCGTTTCCTGGGCCTCTTGTGAGCACTGGCCTCTCCCCTTGTAGCCTGTGTCGTGGGCGTCCTCACGGGCCTGTGGTGCCCAGTCCGCTGTCCTTGGTGGGCCGGTTGTGATGTGGGTGTGATGCCCATGGACTGGGGTGCTCTGGTGGAGCATGACTCATGAATGCTCCTCTTCCGCAGGCGGTTCCGGCGAAGGGGGAGACCAAGCAGGACTGTGGCCTGGGAGCTGAGCTGCCGAGCGAAGGTAAGGGTGCCGGGGCCTGCAGGGGTGGCTGCACGAGGTGTCTGGGCTTGGAAGCCCCCCGAGTTGTCCAGCAGTGGAGGGAGGCTGGCGAGGGGCTGGGGCCCAGGGAGCCTCTGGCCGCCCTGTGTGGGCCGGCCTGAATGTGCCGGGCTGGGCCCGCCCGTGGTGGGTGAGCCCCGCCCCCGAGCCTGCCGCTGGGCCTCCTGAGGGCAGCGTCCTGGCCGGACGGTGCCACCTGGGCCCGCTGCACTCCTGTCCTGGGCTTCTGCCTGCCTCAGCCGGGGCCCAGACCAGCTGGGGGCTGAGGCCAACCGAGCTCGCGGCTGTGGATGCCCAGCCGGGCCCTGGCCTCTGAGGGCGTGCAGATGCCGGGCCGAGCCTGCTGTGTGTGGGCAGCCGCTCCGCCGGGTGCAGGCTGGGCCATCTTGGCAGACATTGCAGGGAGCCGAGGCTGGTGTCCTGTGGGGGCCTGGGCGCCTGGTACGGTGACCCTGAACCTCCCGGGGCAAGGCCTCAGGTGGCCTGCTGGCGGGGAACACCTTGTGCCCCAGGCTGGTGGCCACGTTCATGTGTGTCCTGAGCTGTGACGGGGACTCTGAAGGCCCCGCTTCCTCCCAGGCAGCATCTCTGTCACCTTTCACATCCATGGGGTCCTCATCTGTGACCGCATGTGCACGCCCGAGGGTGACCGTGAGTGACGTATTGTGGGCCCTGGCTTGGGGCTGGCGGCAGGCAGCCTCACTCTGGGAGAAAGGACCCAGGGGCCCAGGCCACAGGGCAGGGTTGTGTGGGCAGCAGCCTGTGCCCCCGAAGTGCGTCAGATTCCAGGAGAGCTGCTGGGGCTCTGGGGCTTGGTGGGCTGGGGTTGGGGGGCCTTGCTGCCCAAGTCCTGGAGCCCCACGCCTCCCCAGGTCGGAAGCCCGTGCTGGGGGCAGCTCGTGTCTGCCTCCAGTCCCAGGTGCCTGGCTTGCGCTGATGGACAGACGTCTGTGGCCGTGCCCTGCTTACCGCCTCACTCGCCCCTGGGCGTCCAGCCTGCAGCCCCTATCTGCTGTCCCCAGCCACCCACACACTGTCCTGCGGCCCCTCTGCTCCCGTGTGGGACCCCTGGAGCCCTGCCTCAGCGTTCTCCCCCGGCGCTGTGCTTTCCTCTCCCCTGACATGCTGCCGTCCATGGGCTCCTCCCCTCCCTCTGTCCTCCTGGACCTTTTCCTAAAGAACCTGAGGGTGAGTGCTGCCGGGTTCTGCCGTGGCCCCTGAGCCCAGCCCTTGGCCCCTCCCGGGAGCCTCCAGGCTGGTTGCCGTGGCGACTGCCCCGTGTCCATCCCCACAGCACTGGCTCGTGGGCCCCGTCTTTCTGATCAGAGCCATTGGGTTTTGGTGTGTCTCCCTGTTGACTGCTGACGCTGGGCATTTCTTCTTGTGCTTATTAGCCTTCTGTATATCTTCTTGGTGGAAATGTCAGTTCAGATCCTTTGCGCATAAAATTAGTTACTGATTTTTAAAAAAAATTTATTTTTTAATTGAAGGATAATTGTTTTACAGAATTTTGTGGTTTTCTGTCAAACCTCAACGTGAATCAGCCATAGGTATACATCTGTCCCCTCCCTTTTGAACCTCCCCACGCCACCCCTCTAGGTTGACACAGAGCCCCTGTTTGAGTTCCCTGAGACATAGAGCAAATTCCTGTTGGCTCTCTATTTTATATATGGTAATGTAAGTTTCCATGTTACTCTCTCCATACATCTCACCCTCTCCTCCCCTCTCCCCATGCCCATAAATCTATTCTCTATGTCTGTTTCTCCATTGCTGCCCTGTAAATAAATTCTTTGGTACCATTTTTCTAGATTCTGTATATATGTATTAGAATTTCTCTTTCTCTTTCTGACTTACTTCACTTTAGGTTCATCCTCCTCATTAGAACTGACTCAAATGTGTTCCTTTTTATGGCTGAGTAATATTCCATTGCGTGTATGTATCACAACTTCTTTATCCATTCATCTGTCAATGGACATGTAGGTTGCTTCCACGTTCTAGGTATTGTAAATAGTGCTTCAATGAACAATGGGATACATGTGTCTTTTTCAGTTTTGGTTTCCAGGGTATATGATTAGGAGTGTGGGGTTGCTGGGTCCTATGGTGGGTTATTGATTTTTATTGATGAATTGTCAGAGGTTTTTCAAAATACATTTAAGATGCAAGTTCCTTATCAAATGCGTGATTTGCAAATACTGCCTTCCAATCTGTACTTTGGCCACCTGATGTGCAGAGGATAAAATGGTTAGACAGCATCATCAGCTCAATGGACGTGAGTTTGAGCAAACTCTGGGAGATAGTAAAGGATAGGGGAGCCTGGTCTGGTGTAGTCCATGGGGTCGCAAAGAGTCAGACACGACTTAGCAACTGAACAACAACAGTCTTTTCACTTTCTTTTCACTTTCTTGACTGTGTTCTTGGAAGTACAAAATAAAGTCCGGTTTATCTGTTTTTCTTTGGTTGCTTGTGCTTTTGTTAGAGCGTCTAAGAAACCGTTGCTTAATAGAAAATCATAAAGATGTATGCCTGTGTTTTTGTCTTATATTTAGAGCTTGGATATGTTTTCAGTTAATTTTTGTATATGGTGTGTCAAGGGTCCGACTTCCTTTTTTGGGAGTGGAGGTGTTTGTCTCAGAAACCTTCCTTTCTGACTGCCGTCAGCGCCCGGCGCAGCATGGCTGTGCTCCGGGCCCCGTGACCGCCTGCATCCGCATCCTCCTCGCTGTTTCTGCTTCCCATTTCTTCACTCTTCTTTTTCACAGTTTCTTTTACTGTTTGTGAAATGTTATTTTCCCTGCGCATTTTAGACTAAGATTATGGAGTTCCTCAATATACTGATTGGAACTTCAGTTAGGGTATCATTGAACTTAGTTAATTTGAAGTGACTTGCATCTTTGTATTTTTGCCGTCTCCATAGAGACTTTGCATGTTCTTGGTTAAATTTTATATCCTATTTTATAGTTTTCTGCTTTTGTGAATACTATCTTATTTTTTGCTCATGTTTTCTTCCCTAAAGTTTGTGCTGGCATAGAAAAATGTCCTTGTTATTTGCATTTGATTTCAGGTCTGGCAGCCTCTGCACCCCTGTTTGATGTGCCCCTGTGCCCCAGGTGTGCGGGAGAGCGTGCTCCTTGTTGCCAGGCCTCTTGCTTCATCTCTTCTCTTTTGGGGCCACCTGGGACCCCACTCTTGTATGAACCTTAGTGGTATTAATAGATGTCCTGACATTGTTTGTGATCTTACATAGAATTCATGTAACATTTCTGAATAAGTATACGTTTGCAGTAGATTGGCACATGGGCTTCTCCAAGCTGAGTAGGTTTTTCACCTATTCTGTTTTGCTGAGGATTTGAAAAAATTAACAGCCATTTATTGATTCAGATAGTGCTTACTGCACTTGTGTTTCTGTGCGCAGGCTATAGTGGTGAATGAGGGCCTCGCCCTGGGGCCAGTGCTGCTGTGGTGGAGTTGTGAAGGTGCTGTGCTATTACCCGGGACTGGGCTGGGGGGTGGTGGGCTCCTGGACATGACCACTGTCCGCTGCACCCGGTGCTGTAGCTGTGGGCTTTCTCCTGCTGGTGGCAAGTGTGTTTCTTGTTTATCAAGTTGTGGAGGAGATGAGCTTCAGAGCTGAGAGGTTTGTAAGCTCCTGACTGACAGACTGAACGCATCCCGTTTTCTTTAGGTCTGTTCTTGGGCAGCTGCTTCGGAGGTCTTGTTTTCTGTCTGAATCCTCCCCATGTTTGTTCTCTAGCAGTGACTTTGTTCCTGGAGGATACTAAATCCGTGTCATGTGTTTGAAGCCTTTTAAGAAGTAATTCACTGACAAGCGGGTGTTTGTTTCGAGGACCATGGCCCTGCCCACTCCTCGGCTGGGGATCAGGGCAGACTGCCCTCCCTCCCGGGCACAGGTCGTCCCCCACTTCATCAAGTCACTGTTGAGATAGTGACTGTGATGTGCTTTGTATTTAGTCCATCTGAAGTCAGATGTTTGTCCATGAAGTAAACAGTTTCCTGTGAGCATACCAGTGGGACTGTGTTGGGGTCACAGGTGGGCACCCCTGACTCTTGTCCTCTCTCTGCAGGGTCACCCATGGCTGCTGATGACGGCTCAGCGGAACAGCAGGGAGGGGAGGCCCCGGTGGCTGCAGATGGGGAGACCAACGGGTCCTGTGACCAGAGCGATGCCAGCGGCCACGTGGCTGCTGTGAAGCACCCTCAGGAGAGCACGCGAGGCAGCCCGCAGGAGGGGGCTGGCCCGGGGGCCCGGATAGCGGAGAATGGGATTCTGGACAGAGACCCCGAGGCGGGGAAGCAGAACCACATCCGCTCTGATGGCTTCCCCCAGAGTCCTGTCGTCGGGAGCAACGGTTACTTCCTTGGCAAGGCCCCATTGTCTGAGCCGCCACTGCGGGTGGCCAGCACCCTGGCTTCCTCCCTGCCTGGCCACGCGGCGAAGACCCTCCCTGGCGGGGCTGGCAAAGGGAGGACTCCCGGTGCTTTTCCCCAGCCACCGGCTGCTGTGCCAGCCAAGCCTGGGGAGGGCGGCAAGGACACAGAGGACAAGAAGGCCCCGGCCCCGGGCGCCGACGTCAAGGTCCACAGGGCTCGGAAGACCATGCCGAAGTCCATCCCGGGCCTGGTAACACGTCCCTGTTGGGAGGGCCTCTCCTGTCTGTCTGCTCTTGGTTTCGTGTTTGGACGCAGGTGGACTTCTCTGCGCAGAGGGGAGAGGCCGGGAAGAGGGGTTCATTCGTCAGGGCTGCCAGCTGGGTCTCCGTGGGTGATGCCAGCCTGTCTTCAGGGCTTCCCTTGGTGTGCCCAGCCGACAGGTTGCTCCTCCCCCTCTTGGGAGTCGCTTTCTGGGGAGGCTCAGCACCCATCCGTCTCACTGGGGAGAGAGCAGCAGGGAGGGCGGTCAGGCTCAGAGCTGCTGCGCTGTCTGCTCCCAGGCGTGCAGTTACACCCGGGAGGTTCTTGGGCGTGTCGCCGGCTGGTGCCCTAGGGCCTTCCCTGGGCCCCGCGGCCTGATGCACACCTGAGGCTGAGGGTTCTGCCAAGTCCCCAGCTCCGCTGCCCCAGCGCCTCCTCCCCAAGCCCCGCCCTTCCATCACCTCTTCCCGAGCCCCGCCCCTCCATCACCTCCTCCCCGAGCCCCGCCTTCCCAACACCTCCTTCCTGAGCCCCGCCCCTCCATCACCTCCTCCCCGAGCCCCGCCCTCCCAACACCTCCTCCCCGAGCCCCGCCCCTCCACCACCTCCTGCGCCTCCACCTCCTCCTGAGCCCCGCCCCCAGCACCTCCTCCCCTCCAGCAGCTCATTACCCTGTCCATCTCCCTCCCGTGTCCCCAGCGCCTCGGTCCTGCTGGTCCTTTAACGCGTTGATGTTTTCCATTTTGACAGTTTTTTCTTTTTTCATATCCAGCGTATCTGATTAGATTTAGTTAAGAATATCTGTGTTCTTAGTTACATTTTTGTTTTATCCTTCAAATGATAGTTACAAATCTTCTGTGGTCTGGGTTGAAACTGCCATTTCCTCACAAGGGGTTCTGTTTGGACCCGGCACCTCTTAATTGGGTGATTTTCCTCTGAAATACTTTTCCACCAGGAATGTTCTCATCTTTGTGCTATGGCCCCCTATCTCCTGACCCATCCCCTGCCTTCTGTGCTGTGGGCTGGAGGTGCTGGGAGCTGAACCCCTGCCCATGCAGTGGCTGGCCCTGGCATGGCTTCTACTTTTTTGCAGTATTTTTTGTATGTGCCAAAACTTAAAAAACTTATAAGTAACTATTCACAGGAAGCCACACAGGTCAGAGAGACCCGTGACCCCTACCCAGGGCACAACAGTGCCCACCTGTACCATGAGGCCCCCTCTGTGGTCGCCCCACCATCCCCATCCCCCATATCTGTTGAGTGTCATTTCAGATGTTCCATAACACGGGGTCATGGAACTTGGGGGCTTTCTTTTCTCACTCTGCACCTCCGACCTCTGCAGGCTGTGTCTGCAGGGCCCTTCTTTGCACGTTGACAAGTTGTGTGTGTTATGTAATGCTCGCCCATCCAGGGATATTTGGGCGGTTCTCAATTTTGGACTGTTCCATTAAAGCTACACTACACACTTGTGCACATTTTCGTTTGGACCAAAGTCCTTGTTGTCTGTGAGAGTTTTGGGTGTGCACCTTTGTCACGTGTTGGTTTGCAGGTGTTTTCACTTGTAGCTGGTCTTCATCCTTGCACTTCTGAAGACATAGTCTTTCTTTAAGGAAAAGTTGTTCATTTTGATGAAGTTCAGCTTATACAGTTCAGTTCAGCTCAGTTGCTCAGTTGTGTCCAACTCTTTGCGATCCTATGGACTGCCTGTCCATCACCAACTCCCGGAGTTTACTCAGACTCACGTCCATTGAGTCAGTGATGCCATCCATCCATCTTATCCTCTGTCATCCCCTTCTCCTCCTGCCTTCAGTCTTTCCCAGCATCAGGGTCTTTTCAAATGAGTCAGCTCTCAGGTGGCCAAAGTATTGGAGTTTCAGCTTCAACCTCAGTCCTTCCAAGGAACACTTAGGACTGATCTCCTTTAGGATGGATTGGTTGGATCTCCTTGCAGTCCAAGGGACTCTCAAGAGTCTTCTCCAACACCACAGTTCAAAAGCATCAATTCTTTGGTGCTCAGCTTTCTTTGTGGTCCAGCTCTAACACTCATACATGACTACTGGAAAAACCACAGCTTTGACTAGATGGACCTTTGTTGGCAAAGTAATGTCTCTGCTTTTAACATGCTGTCTAGGTTGGTCATAACTTTCCTTCCAAGGAGTAAGCATCTTTCAATTTCATGGCTGTGGTAATTTTGGAGCCCCCAAAAATAAAGTCTGCCACTGTTTCCACTGTTTCCCGTCTATTTGCCGTGAAGTGATGGGACTGGATGACATGATCTTAGTTTTCTGAATGTTGAGCTTTAAGCCAACTTTTTCACGCTCCTCTTTCACTTTTATCAAGAGGCCCTTTAGTTCTTCTTCACTTTCTGCCATAAGGGTGGTGTCATCTGCTTATCTGAGGTTATTGATATTTCTCCTGGCAGTCTTGATTCCAGCTTGTGCTTCATCCAGCCCAGCGTTTCTCATGATGTACTCTGCATATAAGTTAAATAAGCAGGGTGACAATATACAGCCTTGACGTACTCCTTTACCTTTTTGGAACCAGTCTGTTGCTCCATGTCCAGTTCTAACTGTTGCTTCCTGACCTGCAAACAGATTTCTCAAGAGGCAGGTCAGGTGGTCTGGTATTCCCATCTCTTTCAGAATTTTCCACAGTTTATTGTGATCCACACAGTGAAAGGCTTTGGCATAGTCAATAAAGCAGAAATAGAATTTACACAGTATTTTTCTGTTAAGACTGTGCTTTTGGTATCATCCCTAAAAAATCTTTGGCCAGCCCTAAATCCTGAAGATTTTCTCTAATTTTCATAGTTTTTTAGTCTTATGTGAACTTTAAGTATATATGTGTGTGTTAGTCATTCGTGTCTGACTTTTTGTGACCCCATGGGCTATAGCCTGCCAGGCTCCTGTGTCCATGGGATTCTCCAGGCAATAATACTGGAGTAGATTGCCATTCCCTCTTCCAGGGGAATCTTTCCAACCCAGGGATCGAATCTGGGTCTCCCAAATTGCAGGCAGATTCTTTATCACTGAGCCACCAGGGAAGCCTTGAATATATGACCTGTTGTGAATTAATTTTTATACTAGACTTGAGGCTTAAGGTGAAGTTTATTTATTTGCCTACCATTTTTTGGCCCACCATTATCGATTTTAAAATGCATGTCAGAAAATTTTACATTATGTATTTATCTCGTTGAAATTATACTTTTATTCTGTCCCCACTTCTAGAATTTTGTTCTAACATAGTTTTATTCTTGAAAGGTTTTTACTGTCACTGTCATATTCCTCTAGGGGAAAAAAAAAGCAATTTGAAATTTACTTTCAAGAACTGTCTCTGACCATGACGTCTATCTAAGGGTTAGCTTTGTTTTGGGGTGTTGCCGTGGTCGTTACTAGTACACAGTCAGTTGCAGTGCTCGTCATTCTGTTGGGAGTTCCTGAGCACACTCAGGCTGTTGCAGGGAAATGAAAGAGAAGGGTTTTGAGGCTTCAGAAGCTGAGGCTGAAGGCCGTGCTCGCCCCCTCCACACACTGGTGACTCAGTCTGCTTCCCAGACCCCTGCGAGAGGACGGGCCTGGAGACGTGGAGCTGGGGGCCCTCCTGGCTCCCGGGCCCAGACCTGGCCTCTCCTGACTGCTGACTTTCTGTTCCCCAGACCCTGCTCAGTCTTGTTCAGTTTTCTTAGGAAAGCATGTTTTATTGAAAATTGAGTTTTGAAAACAAACATGTTGCATGTTTATGACAAGATATCTATTTTCCATTAAAAGTTTAAAAATGCAGGGTTTTTCACAGCTGGGCAGCCTCACGTCCCCACGCAAGGCAGAGCCAGTTACCTCTTGGATGGTAGTGTCCACACCATCAGATTCACCGGCTCAGGGTTATGTTAGTCCTTGCTCACATGAAGGACGTGAGGGAGGCCCTTGTGCCCCACGCCGGCACGCTGTGTAGACCGGCCCCCTGTCTGACTTGAGTCCACTCTTGGAGGTGCTGCCTGGGGCCTGGTTTTCTCTGTGGGTGTCTTTGTGTTCAGGAGAGGAAGGTGGGCCAGGCAGGGGTGGGTCTTAGTGCAGAGGGGGTGCATGTGGGTGTTTGCTACCCTGGAAGGGGGGCACCTGGCTGTGGCCTGGGCGTGGAGGCGGGGCGGCGAGCAGAGGCTGGGGTGGGGCAGACGCAGTTGTCCGCAGGTACCTTGGTCACAGGTGGCCATGCAGGCGTGTGCGGGTACTGTAGACGTGGGCACAAGTCCTCTCCCCATGTGGGGGACTGGCCTTGGCCCCGGCCCTGGCGGGGGCGCTGCCTGGAAGTCCACCCTAGCGTCTCTACCTCGGTGGGTTTGCTTGGTCAGCGGATAGAGCCCTATCCAGATGTAGAGTCTTCACTCAAGTTTAGCAGTTCTTAGCTTTATTTTTTAGATATTTCGAAAGGAGCCCTGTGCAGGGCCCCCAGGCAGGCAGGGAACGTTTGGAGGAGCCAGAGGGCGGAGTATGCTCGGGTCCGGCTTCAAGGAGCCTTGGCGTTGGAGCTGGGTCCCCGGGCCACCCCCAGGCAGACCTGTCAGCCTCTCCCAGATGTTGATGCCAGGAGATGAGGACGCCTTTTTTAAAACACTCTGTTAAAATTCACATAACAGCATTTACCATCGTAGTCATGTTTAAGTGCCCAGCCATCAACCTGTCATACCAGAACTTGCTCATCTCCCCAAACTGACCCTCTGTCCCTGCTAGACTCACTTGCCTCCCCTCCCCTCCTCCAGCTCTGTCTGTGCCCCCCCCTCCCCCCTGACACACCTCTGTATCTACTGTCTGTCTCAAATTGACAGAATCAGTGCCTGGTCCTTCATAGAAGCAAGTTCAAGTTCAGCCGCTCATTTGTCTTTGCGACCCCATGGACTGCAGCATGCCAGGCTTCCATGTCCATCACCAACTCCTGAAGCTTGCTCAAACTCATGTCCATAGAATCGGTGATGCCATCCAATCATCTCATCCTATGTTGTCCCCTTCTCCTCCCTCCTTCAGTCTTTCCCAGCATCAGTGTCTTTTCCAGTGAGTCAGTTCTTGTCATCAGGTGGCCAAAGTATTAGAGTTTCAGCTTCAGCATCAGTCCTTCCGATGAATATTCAGGACTGGTCTCCTTTAGGGTGGACTGGTTGGATCTCCTTGCAGTCCAAAGCACTCTCAAGAGTCTTCTGCAACACCACAGTTCAAAAGCATCAGTTCTTTGGCACTCAGCTTTCTTTATAGGCCAACTCTCACATCCAGGCATGACTACTGGAAAAATCATAGCTTTGGCTAGATGGACCTTTGTTGGCAAAGTAATGTCTCTGCTTTTTAATATGCTGTCTAGGTTGGTCATAGCTTTTCTTCCAGGAGCAAGTGTCTTTTAATTTCATGGCTGCAGTCACCATCTGCAGGGATTTTGGAGTCCAAGAAAAGTCACTGTTTGTATTGTTTCCCCATCTGTTTGCCAGGAAGCTGTGGGACAAAGATCCTTCATACAAGGATATGTCCTTTTGTGTCTGGCTTATTCCACTCCGTATAGGGTCCTCAAGAGTCGTCTGCACTGTCTCAGAACATCCCTCCTTTTCAAGGCTGAGTGATATTCCACTGCATGAGTGTCCATGTACACACCACACACATAGTTGGTTTATCCACTCCCCATCGTCGGGCACTTGGGCTGCCTCCTCCCTCATCTGCTGTGAACCCAGTTGTACAAAGAGCTCTTCTGGTCTCTGCTCTCGGTTCCTGAGAGTGCACCCAGAAGTGGGATTGCAGGATCCTCCGCCAGCTCTGTTCAGTCTGTGAGGAGCCTTCATGCTGTCGTCCGTGGCGTCAGCGTGTTCTGCCTCCTCCCACGGTGCCCGGCGGTCCCAGGGTCCCCACGTCCTCGCCAGCATGTGGTGGTCTCTGTCGGTTTGATAGCAGCCATCCCAGGAGTGCGCGGTGGTCCCACTGCAGTTTTGAGTTGTGTCTTCCTGATGACCAGTGAGGTTGAGCATCGTTTCATATGCTTTTTGGCCCTGTGTGTGTCTTCTTCAGAGAAATCTGTATTCACATGCTTTGCCCACTTTTCATTCGCGTTCTTTGTTGGGATATAGAGTTGTTATATATTCTAGATGCGAATCCTCTATCAGATATATGCTTTGCAAATGTTTTCTCCCATTCCGTAGGTTGTCTTCTCATTCTGTTGTCTTTTGATGCACAGAAATTAAAAAAGTTTTAGTTGAAGTATAATTGACTTAACAATATTATATTAGTTTCAGTTATACAGCATAGTGATTAAATATTTTTATATATTACAAAATGATCACCAGGGTAAGTCTAGGTTACAGTCAGTTACCATGCAGAGTTATTATATAATATTGTTGACTGTATTCTGCATGCTGTAGTTACGCCTCTGTGATTTACCTATTATATAATTGGAGGTTTGTACCTCATAATCCCCTTCACCTATTTTGTCTGTCCTCCCCCATCTTTCCCCTCTGTATCTGTGAGTCTGTTTCTGTTTTGTTACGTTTTTCATTTTTTTCGTTTTTTAGATTCTACATATAAGTGAAATTATGATATTTGTCTTTTCCCCTTATTTCATTTAGTGTAGTGCCTCTGTATCCAGAGGTATTGTCGGTATTGTCACCGACAGCAAGGTTTTTATCTTCTTTATGGCCAAGTAATGTTCCATTGTGTGTGTGTTTAAACACCATGACTTCTCGTCCGTTTGCCTGTTGATGGCGTCTGGGTTGCTTGCATGTCTTGGCTGTCGTAAACAGTGCTGCAGTGAGCATAGGGATGCATTTATCTTTGTGAACTGTTATTTTTGGGTTTTTTGGCTAAATACCCAGGAGTGGAATTTCTGGGTCATATGGCAGTCCTGTTTCTAATCTTTTGAGGCATCCCCGTAGTGTCTGCGCCAGTTGGCGCGCCGTCCGTGGGCACTGGGCTCCGCTTTCTACACGTGCTCTCCAGCGTTTATTGTTTGCCGTCTTTCGATAATGGCCATTCTGACAGACATGAGGGGCTATCTCATTGTAGTTTTGACCTATGAGAAATTTTTAATTTTAATAAAGTCTAATTTATCTTTTTTTTCTTCTGTTGCCTGTGCTCTTGTAATATCCAAGGATTTATCACCAAGTCCAACGTTGTGAAGCTTCTGCCTTGGTTTTTCCTACAAGTTTCCTAGTTGAGGCCCTTGATGCGTTCTGAGTCCATCTGTGTCAGTGGCGTAAGCGAGGGTGCTCCTGCGTCCACCCTTTTGCGGCCATCTGTCCAGTCTCCCAGCCTTGTATGTCGAGGGCGTGCAGCTGCTGTGTTTGCAGGAGCGTGCGGCTCAGCCAGGTCGGGCTGAGGTCGGGCTGTGCGAAGGCTGTTGGTGACTCTCGGGGAGCGTGCGGTGTGGGCGCCGGTCGGGGCCACTGTTGACCTTGCCTGGGAAGGCTGAGGCCAGGACACCGAGGAAGTGGGTAGAACTCAGCCAAAGAATGTTAAACATGTGGCCTGGTGATGCTGTGGCGTGAAACCCCCTGGGGTGTGACCCGCGTGGAGGGCACTGCCTCAGAGCTTCCTGGGTGTGTCCCGCGACTCATACACATCACCTGAGCCACAGGCGGGTGCGTCTCCCTGCCGCTTCCCTGGAGACGCAGAGCCTGCTCTCCCCTGCGCCGCCACTGCGCTCCCCCGCGGCTTGGCCCGTCCTCTTGGGGACTGGGGGCGGCAGCTGGTCCCGAGCCGCCGGCCCGCGCACCACTGCCGCCCGTGTGTCTGTCGGTTGTGCGTCTGTTGGTTTTGCCGGTGCCGCCTGTGTGTCATTGTTGGCTGTCTCTGTTTTGAAGCACGCGGCAAGTAAGGACCCCAGGGAAGGCCGGGACGCCCGCGACCATGAGGAGCCGAGAGAGGAGCTGAGCAGGGGCGCCTCGGAGTTTGCACGCCAGCAGCTTTCACCCCCCTTCCCGTCCCTTCACCAGTCGCTACCTCAGAACCAATGCTACGTGGCCACCGCGAAGGCCCAGACAGGTAAGGGGGGCTCGCTGCGCTCGCCCGGCCCGCGTCACCGCCTCTGCTGGCCTCCAGCTCCCAGACGATGGTCGCCGTCAGGCTGACGGGCTGTGGCTGTGGTTTGGTGGGGTGCGTGCTCTAGGTCTGGGGCAGCGGTCAGTTCAGGGGCCGAGTGCCGGGGCCCGGCACGTGGGACGGCCCCTCCTGCGTCGGAGGGGGGCACGCCAGGTCCCTGGTGGGCCTTTCTGGAGGGGCGGCTCCTGGGGGGCTGCGGGGGGAGAGCTGTGGAGCTTGCTCCCTCTGGAGACTGGACTTCTTGGGGCAGACGGGCTCTCCGCCAGGCCCTAGGCTCGTGGGCGAGGGGCGACTCGGACTGTGAGAGGCCTGCGGCGCGGGTGGGGGTGTCCTCTTGTTGCTTGTCAGTGGTTTGATTTCAGACCCGAGTCTCTGGAGGACTCCCCGTTTCACCACGGGCACAGTCACCCCGCGAGGGGCACTCGCCTCTGACGTCATGGCGGTGGCAGACCTGGGCCCCTTGGTGTGTGCTTGCCACGCGGGGCGCCCTCTTACACAGTTGCCTGGGAGGTGCTTCTGGCCAGGCGTTTCCTGCCGTCCCCTGGAGCTCCCCATGGGGTCTCAGTTGTCTGCTGGGCTGCCCCCGAGGCTCATGTCCTCGCTGCGTCCCCCAGGGGGTGGGGACCCCCGGGTCACCGTCCTGCGAGTCTCGGGAGGTGGGACCTAACGGGCTGCGTGATCTGCTTCTCCCTCCTGGCGACGTGGGCGTCTGGGGACATCCGCCGGGACTGACCTCCCGGCATGGCTTCCCCCTCCCCGTCCCTTCCCGCCTTCCCGTGGAGCTTCTGCTGCAGTGAAGGGCTTCCCTCTCCAGCTGTGCCTCTGTCTCAGCTTGTGGGCCCTCCTGTCCGTCTCCCGTCCATCACTGTCATGTCTGCGTTGTCCTGGGTCTGCCTTTCAGGCTGGCTCCTGAGTCCTCCGACGTGACCCCCTCGCTTGTGAGGACTTCCTGCCTCTCCCGGTGGACCCGGCCCGTGTTGTGCTTCCTGGTCCTGGGCCTAGCCTTGTCTCCAGGGAGCTCACGTTCTGTTTGTTGAAACGCAGTGGTTGTTTAGAACACAGGGTCAGTCTGTCTTCCCACCACACCTGGTGTTATTGTTAAATAGTAATAGAGTCTCAGCCAGCTAGAGTGGCAGCTCTCTGTGAAACAGCACCCGTGTGTGTGGGGCTTGGTGACAGTGTGAGGAGCTGGTGCTTCTGTTGGAAAGTTAAGATCGGGGACTTCCTTATGGTCCAGTGGTTAGGATTTGATGCTTTCGCTGCTGAGGGCGCAGGTTCATTCCCTGGTCAGGGAACTGAGATCCTGCAGGCCATGTGGTGCTGAGGGGGAGGGGGAGAGGGGTAGGGGCAGGAAGAGTTCTGATTGTTTCCGTTTGAGCTCTGTCATTTCCTCATCCGTTCAGGACAAGTTCTCTAAGCAGAAACACTTAGACTGTAGTAGTTTCCCATGGGAATCCTTCCTGTCTTCTCTGCAGGCTGAAGACAGGGCCCCACAGGCTCAGGATTGCGAAGTGGCCTGGTGCCCAGACCCTCCCGCAGCCTGCTGGCCCTGCTCCTCGGGGGGACACAGGTCTTCCCTGCTCTGCCCATGGCCTTTCTGCGTGTGGCCGTGGCTGATTGTGACAGCACCCATGTGGCCTGGGAGTGGGCGGCCTCTGTCCACCTGGTCCTTCAAACCCGCCTCCCTTCCTTCTTCTGTGCTGCCTCCTGTCCGTGTTAGACTTGCCTCGGGACACTCACAATTTCAGGTCATCCCATCTTGTTCCCACTTTAAGTCACAGCGGTGAGAACCCCAGTGGGCCTGTGTGCGCCATTCAGCCTCATCGCAGGCTGGCAAACTCCAGATTCGCACGAAGCACACAAGCCTCCTGCCTCCCAAGATCGCTGGGAGGCCTGCTGGGGTCTCGCCTGCGCCCCGTCCCGTGCGTGGATGGCGTCGTATCTCCCGTGCTCCCCTGCAGGCCCACGTGCTGATGGTTCTCGTGTCCTGGCGCCCATGCGCACAGCCATCTGTTTCTCCAGTGTCTCCTTGCCGTGTTTTGTGGAGCTTAAACATAAGGCGTTTCTCTCAGTCCTTTAGAGGAGCTCCTCCATGTTAAAGCAGTGGTTTTCAGATTTTTTTAGAAAACAATTCTTGAAACTTCTTACAAAAAGAAAACATCATAGGAACCCTCACTCCAAAGCAGTGAGCCTGGGGCTGCCTCGCCCAGAACAGCATCAGTGGCCACAAGCCCTCCCAGCCCCTGCTTGGTCCCGTGACCGCTGCTCTTGCCTGGAAGCCCTGCTCCCACATCGCCCTCCTTGCCTCATGTGCAGGGACAGGGCACTGAGCTGTTGTGGAGTTCTGACTAAGGATGGAGGGTCCTGGTGACCACGACTTGTCGGGCACGGCCGGCTTGTGTGTGGCCTCTGCACAGCGTGGTGTTTCCTTGCGAACAGATTGCATGGTCCATGGTGGGTTTTCTGCTTTCTCTGTGCAACTTACGACACTGTTGTGGGTGCTGATGGTATTTTGGTGATCAGCCTGCCTTTAAAAACGTTTGAATGGCATTTCTTTTCTTCTCTTGTCCCCTTTTGACTTTTTTTTTCTTTTTAGCTTGCTTGCCTTTTGTTTTAGCAGCTGCAGTATCTCGGAAGAAAAAGCGAAGAATGGGAACCTATAGCCTGGTTCCTAAGAAAAAGACCAAAGTGTTAAAGCAGAGGACGGTGATTGAAATGTTTAAGAGCATAACTCATTCCACGGGGGGCTCCAAGGTAAGGGGTGTGCCAGGCTGTGGGGGCCCTCTGCCTCTCTGCTCTGCTCCAGGGCAGCCCCGCCATGCCCACTGGGAGGAGTCAGGGGGTCCCGACGCTGCATCTGCACTGTTCCAGGGTGAGAAGGATCTGAGTGATGGCTCCCTCCATGTGAATGGTGAGAGCCTGGACCTGGACTCGGAGGAGGACGACTCGGAGGAGCTGGACGAGGATGAGGACCAGGGCGGCCCGCCAGCTGCTGCGTTCCCCGCTGAGGATGGCAGGGCCTCCAAGGATGGCATGCTGGCACCTGACCGTAGCCAGAAGGTGGGTGGCACATACACCCCACCTCAGTCCTGGGTGAGGGGCTAGAGGACATCTGCACTCGGGCCTTAACAAAGCCCTGCTTGCTTGTGGCTGCAATTTTTGGGTTTCGTCTCTGTTGGGTCTTTGGACAGTCTGTTTTCATCAGAGCAGTGCTTGTCTTTCTGGGCAGTACACCCTGGAGTAAATGTCTTGTCTGTAGGCTCTGAAGTAACAGGAACAGTGTCATAAAGAACTACTCTGCCAGCCACGCTGACCCAGTGCCTGTACAGCCTGCCCATGGCCCTGGCTTGGTGTCCTGGGCACCTGCCCAGGGTGCGGTCTTCCTGCAGGCGAGGGCCCCGTCCTCCTGGTGGGCGAGTGCCCAGCTGTGACAGGCCTGCGGGGCGGCGCCGTGTGCGGGCGTGCTTGCTGAGCTCAGGTGTGCAGTGTGGTGGTCCCCGCGGTGCACCGCCCGGGGCAGTGTGGGAGTCCCCACAGGGGCCCCGGGAGCAGGCCTGGGCAGAGCGGCTCTTGGCGTTCGGGCCTTCTAGTCGGGATAGATGAGCTGGAGGAGGAGCAGCAGCCGTGGCTGAGAGTCGGGCAGGTGCAGAGCCGTGGTTTTCCCGTCAGCGCCGTATGTCAGAGCCATCTGACATACCCTGAGGAAACCCTGGGCGGTCTTTGTGTAAGACAGACGCCATATCTGACGAGTTACTCTGGACTAAGGGTGGGCAGAGACGATGTGGTGATTTTCTTGCAACAGTGACTTTTTGGAAGTGTGTGATTTTGTTGATTAGCCTTTTGCACTTGGCAGTAGTGCTGTGGGTATAGATTTTGATGTGTGTGAAGGATTTTCTTTCAGCCTCTGGAGTTCAGGAGTGTCTTGTTGTTCAGTCACTCAGTCATATCCAATTCTTTGCGACCCCATGGACTGCTGCAAGCCAGGCTCCTCTATCCTCCACTATCTCCCAGAGTTTGTTCAAATTCATGTCTGTGGAGTCGATGGTGACACCCAACCGTCTCATCCTCTATCGCCCACTCCTCGTGTTGCCCTCGGTCTTTCCCAGCGTCAGGGTCTTTTCTAGTGTGTTGGCTCTTTGATTCAGGTGGCCAAAGTATTGGAGCTTTAGCTTCAGCATCAGTCGTTCCAGTGAATATTTGGGATTTATTTCCTTTAGGACTGACTGATCTCCTTGCAGTTCAAGGGACTCTCAAGTCTTCTCCAGCACCACGGTTCGAAAGCATCAATTCTTCAGCACCCAGCCTTCTTTATGGTCCAATGCTCACATCCATACATGACTACTGGAAAAACCATACCTTTGACTTTATGGACCTTTATCAGCAAAGTGATATCTCTGCTTTTTAATACCCAGTCTAGGTTTGTCATAGCTTTTCTTCCAAAGAGTAAGCGTCTTTTAATTTCATGACTGCATTCACCATCCATAGTGATTTGGGAGCTCAAGAAAATAAAGTCTGTCACTGTTTCCACTTTTTCCCCATCTGTTTGCTGTGAAGTGATGGGATTAGATGCCATGATCTTAGTTTTAAGCCAGCCTTTTTAGTCTCCTCTTTTGCCCTCTTCAAGAGGCTCTTTAGATCCTCTTTGCATTCTGCCATTTGAGTGGTATCATCTGCATATCTGAGGTTGATATTTCTCCCGGCAGTCTTGATTCTAGCTTGTGAGTCATCTAGCCAAGCATGATGTACTCTGCACATAACTTAAATAAACAAGATGACAATACACAGCCTTGATGTACTCCTTTCCCAATTTTGAACCAGTCCATTGTCTCATGTCCAGTTCTAACTGTTGCCTCTTGACATGCTACAGGTTTCTTAGGAGGCAGGTAAGGTGGTCTGGTATTCCCATTTCTTGAAGAATTTTCCAGTTTGTTGTGATCCACAAAGTCCAAGGCCTTAGTGTAGTCAGTGAAGCAGAAGGAGATGTTCCCTTGTCTTTTTCTAGTATTGCTTAAATTTCAAAGTCCTTGTAGCCACTTATGCCAGTTCTACTTGTCTAGGAGGTTTGGGGGCAAGATTTTAAATATTGTCACAGCCCCTGAGGTGTAATTATTCAAAAATAAATTGGTAGAAAATGCTAACACTAGAGATTTAAAGGAAATTTTAAAATCATTTAAGATATCATTTATTATTTTTCCCATCTCCTGTAGAAGCATAGGAGGAAGCAGTTTCCTAGCCCGTGTGTGTGTGTGTGTGAGAGAGAGAGAGAGAGAGAGAGAAATAAAGTCGCTCAGTTGTATCTGACTGTTTGTGACCGTAGGGGCATAGTCCATGGAATTCTGCAGGCCAGAATACTGGAGTGGGTAGCCGTTCCCTTCTGCAGGGGATCTTCCCGACCCAAGGATTGAACCCAGGTCTCCCACATTGCAGGTGGATTCTTTATGGGCTGAGCCACAAGGGAAGCCCCTAGAATGGTATTTGGAAGGTGTGCTCTCAGACCTTTGCTCACCGCTGCCTGCAGTGGGATCAGACCCGGGTGCCCAGGTTCCTCCTCGTGCACTGTGTACCGCTCTGTGCCCCGCAGCAGGTGTTGTCTGCCCCTTGCTCCCCGCTCCCTGAGCCATTTCCTGTCGTCACAGGGGACACTTGGGGCGCGACCTGCCCCCTGCGGTGGGACGTGGGCATCACCAGGTCACAGGCTGCAGCGCGTGGGGAAGGGCGGGTTTGTGTCTGTGTATCCCTGCCCCTGTTTTGTTCCAGGCGGGCCAGGAGCCCCTCACGGGCACTGGCCGTCAGGATTTGTTCCGCGACCCCCTCTCTGCTGCCCTGCGGCCTGGGCAGCACGGGGTGAGTGCACTGCTGACTGGTGGCTCGGGTCTCTGCTGTTGGCCCTGGCTGTGACGCCAGAGCTGAGGGATGCCAAGCTGCTTCTGTGTGATTTCTGGGCTCTGGACTCTAGTTATGACACACAGGCCTTTCTCCTTGGCGATTTTGAATAAATTGATGTAAGCTATCTTTTGTTTTTTCATAGGCCTAGTATTCTTGTGTAATTGTGTGATTCATGTAGAACTTGTGATGAGACGTGAGGTAGAGCTAAGTGTGTTGCACACGTGGAGAGGAGTCAGGTCTCAGTGAAGCTGGCTCAGCGGACCGTGTGGCCGGCAGGGTCCACGGACGGGTGTCGCTTCCCTGGTGACGAGACCACCTGTGTCACATGCACGTGGCACTTGAATTCGAGTCTCTCTGGATTCTCAGTGTTGATGGAAGTTCTCCTCCTCCAGAAAGAATCTAGATACTGAATAACACTGGGTAGATGTTAATACAAACGGGAAAAAATCAAATGAGTATCAAGCTAACAAAAGAATCAGGAAGACAAATAAAAGCAGAATGAAGAAGAAAATGTGGAAAATGAAGTAAGACGGTGGGAGCAGGTCTGCACAGGTCAGTGATGGTAACAGACTTTGGTGGGTTTATGCTCGGCCGTTCAGAGATGGGAGACGAGAGGCACATGGCCGGGCCTGAGATGGAACATGTGTGAACGCCGAGCTCAGTGTCCGTCTGCCAGTCACAGCCTCGCCTCAGAGGGACGGGGTGGGGGCTCTTCTCAGGACCTGCTGGGGTCCTGGGGCAGGAGGAAGCTGGGGGCTGTGTCCTGGGGTCCGGCTTGCTGCCACGTGGATGGGCTGGGGTGCAGGCCAGCCTGCAGGGCGGGTCCGCTTCGGCCCAGCAAGAGGCACCCCTGATTCTGAGTGGAGCTGGTTACTCAGTTGTGACTGTGGGATTTACTTGTGGTGTTAGTTCGTTTTTACTGTGTGTGACGGTGTCTGAAGGTGGCCTGGGGTCCCTGAGCCCCTCCGGGGCTGTCACGGCTCTGGGGCCGAGCAGGGTCCCCGAGCCCCTCCGGGGCCGTCACGGCTCTGGGGCCGAGCGGGGTCCCCGAGCCCCTCCGGGGCCGTCACGGCTCTGGGGCTTACCTGTACCTGGGGCTCGCTTGGCTTTCTCATTGTCTGCAGAAGTCTTGCTGTGCGTGTGTTCCCAGCCGGCTGTCCCCAAGCCCTTGGCTGTTCTGAGGAGTCTCTGGGGGAGGAGGGATGCTGGGGGCCTTGTGGGGCTGCCCCCTCCAGCCCGGCAGTCACTGTGCTCTGCACCTGCTGGGGGGCCGCACGCCCCACGTGTGCCTCAGATTGAGCGCATCCACGCTGCAGTTCTGACTCGCGTTTCCTGGCCTCCGAGAAGGTCGGGGGCGTCCTGGAGCGTTTGCCACGTGGACGCCTTCTCTTGTGAGATGCCTGCTGGGAAGTCAGCTGTTCATCTCTGTGGTTGTCGGTCTTCTTAAAGGAGCGATCTGTAGGCAAGGAGCCCCTGTGCGTGCGGCCAGCACGCCGCCCCTGCTCCTCACTGGCGACTGGTGCTTGGCACCCTGGTCTCAGCACTGGGTGGGCCGGGCGGGAGGGTGCGGCTGGCCCCGGCTCTCTGGCCTGCTGGCTGGGTCCCTGCCCTGTGTGGCCTGCCGCGGTCCCCTGGGCGCCCATCTGTCTGCGTCCCTCACGGCGCTTCTCCAGGCCTCAGCTGGCTGCCATGTGCGTTCTTGTCCGCTGACCCCTACTCCTCCCTTGACAGTCATGTGGCAGGAGTTTCAGAAGTTGTTAATCTGCCCATTTTAGTGGGTAGTTCCATTGCTCACTGTTTTTAAAATAACTATCCAGTGAAATTTAAAGATACTTAAATAAAGCGAACTAAAGATACCAGGAAAAAGTTGTGTGTGTTGGTGGAAGTTTTAAACCATCACGAACATGAGTGAAGAGAAGACGCACAGAGCCACTGTCAGGGCCCCCTGGTGGCTCAGTGATGAAAGAACCTGCCTGCTGATGCAGGAGACCCCAGTGTGACCCCTGGGTTGGGGTCTGGAGAAGAGAAGGGCTGCCCACTCCAGGACTCTTGCCTGGGAAACCCCATGGCTAGAGGAGCCTGGGGGGCTACAGCCCGTGGGGTTGCGGAGGTAACCACGACTTCGTGACTGAGCTGCAGCAGCAGCCCCCATCTTCCCTCACACGACTGTGCTGCGTTGGTCATTCTTGTTGCAGAGCTGTGAGGTGAAAGCCAGAAGGGAGCATTAGTATTTAAAAGGATGAGGGGGAGAGCTTGCTGAGAATATAACCTCGTCTGAAACGTCTAGGGAAGTCAGCTGAGCGTGGGTGGTCCTGCCGGCTGGAGGACGTGCGGACAGCCTGCCGGCGGGACACCCAGGGTGCCGGCTGGCGTTTACGACTGGGAGGTCAGGACGGCGTGGCTGGGTCTGTGCGCAGGGGCTGCTGCTCCCCCAACGGTCCTGGGGCGGTTTCAGCAGCTGACGATGCGGAACACAGAGCCAGCGTCACCCCAGGGTTAGCTGTCGTCCTGTAACATCGCCAGAGTATCTAGCAGTAAACTTAACCAGAGATGTCTGTGACCTGTAAGGGGAAAGTCGTACAGCTTTGCTGAGAGAGGGTAGAGAAGCACGCGCTCGTGCAGTGACCACCGTCTGTCTGAACGGGAAGACCCCCGTGTCATCCCCCTTGCCCCATGTCCTTAAGCTCCTCGGAACCCTCATGGGGCCTTCGCTGGGGCCAGCTGATGTGGGGGTGTCATGGCAGGACGGGGCTCGGTGGGGCCGTGCAGGCACCCTGCGGGGCAGCTGCCCGCCCTGCCATCCGTCCGCAGCGCGGCAGTTTGCTGTCGGAGCTGGGCTTCCAGCTGGGGGCAGAGGCCGTGAGCTTCTCCGTGGGCGTCACTGGGATGGCTGGCGGCAGAGTGGAGGCCGATTAGCCGCGGGTCACAGGGCTCAGGAGATGTGGGCTCCTTTCCAGACACACCAGGTGGTGGTTTCACGGCTCTGAACACACTCAGACCACTGACTGCGTACAAGGGTAGGTGAATGATAAATCAGAGAGCAAATTCCAGAAGATTTAAATGTCCACACAGAGATTTCCCTGGGAGGCCAGTAGTTAAGACTCTGTGCTTCCAGGGTGGGGACCAGGGTTCATTCCCTGCGTGGGAGCCAAGACACCACATGCCCTGTAGTGCAGCCAGAAGTTAAGAAAAGTTAGCACAAAATACTCAACTGTGGGAAAAAAGCTTTGGAAACCATGTTTTCTAATCTCAGATGAAGGCTTTCTGGTGTAAGACACAAACCCAGAAGCCATGAAGTGGGAAATGGAGAGGTTTGACTTGTTCAGTTGGAATTTCAGGAGTTTTACATTAAAGGGAAGACGAGAAGCAAAGCCCATAAGACTTGGTAGGAGAACGTTGATAACATAGTTAGCAGACAGAGGAGATCTCTCCTGTGGGTGTGTAGCTCCCACAGTTACTAGAAAGCAGTGACCCCGGGGAAATATGGGCCAGGAGTGTGGTCTCCCGGACTTGGAGGGAGAAACAGAGGGGCAGGCCTGGGGGGTGCTCAGGACTGTGGGTGCCCCCCACCCCGAGCACCGACCCGGTGGGCACCCGTGTCGCTCTTTGTCCGGGGGGTCTTAGCTGTCCTCTGGGATTGTGGAGGTTTGCAGCCCCTGGAGGAGGGTGCAGGGCGGAGGAGGGTGCGGGCACACACGGGCTTCAGGGCCGCCGTGCAAGTAGGGGTGGTGAGCACGAGCACCTCTGTTCTGTGACGGGAGGGATTCTGCAACAAACTTCTCCTTAGGAGACGGTGACGCAGAGAAGCGTGCTGGGCGCTGCCGCTGGGAGGCTGGGTGCGCGTGCCCACCTGGAAGGGGTCTGAGCGTTTGCCACAGCCTGAGGCCTGGGCCGGACTGGGCCCTCAGTGTGGAGCGGGCACGCGGGCGCCCCCAGCAGCCCCTCAGCACGGGAGTCCGGGTGCCTGCCCCCAGAGGGTCTCACTGGCTTCTCTTCTCTCTTGGGCCCCCGCGTGGCCGCTCAGGTGGACGGCGAGTCTGAAGAGGAGCAGGAGTCGGCCGGCACCGCGGATGAGGAGGAGGACGGGGACGAGTCCGACTTGGTAACGCCCGCGTGCGCGCGTCACGCGAGTCCTGGGTCCTGCCCCATGGAGTGGCCCGCGCGAAGAGCCAGGAGGGGCCTCGGGGCTGGTGGGCGGCGGGTCCAGGGGAGCCGCTGGCCCTCCAGGCTGGGCGGGGCTCAGAGCTGAGGGTGGGTCGGAGGCTCGGCTTCGGGGGCGGGGTGGAGGGGTGCTTGGTGAGCTTGTACCATGTCCGTCCAGCCAGGGCAGGTCTCTGAGAGGGAGACGGTGGCCACATGGGGGCTGAGAGGATGTGAGGGTGGCCCTGTGGCGATTAGCGTGTTTCCCTGGGGCCTGGCCCTGGTGCACTGCAGCTCACGTCCCTCCCTGGGCTCTGCCACGGAGGCACAGGGCGCTGGGGCCCAGCTCCAGGGCTCAGGCTCCCAGGCAGCTCTCGGCATGGCACTGAGCCCCCTGGTGTTTCTGTGGATCTCGTGAGCACAGGCTGTTAAGTGTCTCCTCACCCTTGGTCAGCGGGGCCGCAAGACCCTCGCGTTAGACTTGGCAGCATAGTCTGTGGGCCGGCTTTCTGTCTGTCTCGCTCAAGGCAGTTAGACCCTGTCTGCATGGAGGTGCGAGATGCAGACACTCGGGAACCGTGACATGTCATGAGCAGTGACAGTCTCTTCTTGTTCTCTGGGCTCTGGCTCATTTGGATGTAGACCTGAAGCAGACGGAGGCTTTGTCCTTTTCTTGAGAGCAGGGCGAATGGGTGCGTGCGAGTGAAAGTGGCTTCTTACTGAGCTGCTTTAGTTCCTGCTAGAACTTGCCCATTTATTCTTTTTTGTGCTGAAACTCAAGTAACCAGGCTTGGCGTGATGTTTAGGGACAGGCATCAGTATCTTTACGAATGTGACCTGGAAGGGACCATCTTGGAGTGAGAGGGGTCTTGTGGTTGAGGGGTGGCCACACGGCAGGAGCCAGAGCCTCTGCGCCCGGAGCCCACGCTCTGCGTTTCTGCCCTCCCCCTGCTCCCCAGAGCTCTGAGTCCAGCATCAAGAAGAAGTTCCTCAAGAGGAAGGGGAAGCCTGACAGCCCCTGGATCAAGCCGGCAAGAAAGAGGAGGCGGAGAAGTAAAAAGAAGCCCTGCTCTGTGCTAGGTAACCACGGAGCCACACGCAGCCTGGGCGGGGTCGCGCCTGGGGACTGGGCTCTGCGCAGGGCTTCATTCGCCACTCTTAGGAAGGCAGACGCCCAGAAGTGACTCTATCAGAGCTGCGCGGGAGTGCCCAGGGGGGTGCCCGGGGGTCTCCTGCCCGCAGGCCCTGAGGGGTGGCTGCCTGCTGACCACTCCCCCACAGCCTGTGTCCTGCCCTCGGTGTACTGGGGCCAGACCCTGGGCCACGAAGCGGTGCTCAGCCCTTTGGTCAGTCCCCTTGATGTGGGGGTGGTTCTGTCTCAGGCTGACTGGGAGGGGAATGACCTCAGGCTCAGTGGCCCAGCCCTGGTCTGCAGCTTTGCTGTGAAGGGCTGAACGCAGAAGAGGGTATGCCGTGCTCCGGAGCGGGGCTGGTGAGCTCCTCCGGCACCTGTGACGGAAGGCCCTGCCACGCCCTGTGCATGGCCGAGACCCCTCCCTACTCAGCCCTCGCGGCCCGCCTGGGGCCAGCGCCATGGAGCCTGTTCACGGAGGGCACTTCTCTTTGGCTTCTCCACATGTCACTGGGTCATCTGTGTCGTTGCTGGTGGGAAGTGCTGCACGGCCTCTGTTCTCCGATAGAGAAGCAGGTTGTGGAGCTGCCCCCGAAGTGCAGAGGGCTGCTGGTGGGGCCTGCACGGCAGGCGCTCTGAGGCTGGTTCAGGTGGCGCCTGGGACTTGTTTGCCCACCCGCCACCATTCGTCCCTGCAGCTCCTCTCCTTCACTCACAGTTCCTCGTCTCTCTACCTCGAATCATCAGCCGAGATCACACACCCTGTGTTTCTGTTGTCGGCTGACGGAAGCCATTGTAGACCCAAGACTAAAAGTCATTTGGGATGGAGGCTTCATCGCCACCGTCTTGGGTATAGCATGCAGAATGCCTGCCGGAATATTTATTCAAGCAGGAGTTTGAATTGTATTCCCTTTGTAAAGTGTTTAAAATTGCACAGTTTACTGGGGTTCCTCAGATGGGTGATGATTTCTGCAGGTGGTCAGCTCCTTCCTGCCTGAGATCTGGGTGCAGACTGGCCTGGACTCAGGGTCTTTGGATACGAAACTTCTGTATTATACCTGTTCAATTCCCATCATTGAAATAACACCAGTGGCTAGCGTTTAAAGCTTGCTTGTGAACTGTGGGCATTTGCCCTTTGCTGGCGGTGTTAGCTATGCTGTGTAAACGCGTTTTCGCAGGCTTTTTCAGTGAGATGCCCTTACGATCACTGATACCCAGGTGGCCTCCTGGGCCATATAGATAGGGACCCCCCACCCCGTGATAGCTCTTCACGTGCACACTCGCGTCCCGTTGGCATGTTCAGAGTGTGTTACCCTCTGATGGTGAGGGGCTCTCTAAACCCCGTTCTCATGGATGGACATTCCCTCCAGCCTTTCCCTGTGGATCCTGGAGCCCACTGCCTGAGCTGGGCAGGTTCCCAGTGACGCTGTGTATCTGGGGTGTCTTTAGTTGCCGCACAACAGCTAGTCTTTCAAACCTGCCATTTGATTTTTCTCTTACTTTAAAGTAACATAGAATGTGTGTACAGTGTTTCTACTTGTGTCCTCAGATTGTTTTATCAGTTTTAATCCAGCTCCTGATGTTGTAGAGAAAGGCGTTTTCATGTGTCTTTCCCTTGGCTCTCCTTGACCCGGCTGCCCCATATCCGGGGAGCTCGAGTGGAAATGGGACCAGGCAGGAGAAGTGTGGGCGGGTGTGTGTGTGTGTGTGAGTGTGTGAGTGAGCTGCCTGGCTGGTGAGTGTGTGTCTTGCATGTGCATGTGTGTGATTTGTGTGGCTGGTGAGCATCTGTGTGTCTTGCATGCACGTTTGTGTGATCTTTGTTACTGGTGAGCATCTGTGTAACACTCGCGTGTGTGATCTTTGTTGCTGGTGCAGGTCTGTATGACACTCGTGTGTGATCTTTGTTGCTGGCGAGCATCTGTATGACACTTGTGTGTGTGATCTTTGTTGCTGGTGCGGGTCTGTCTGACACTTGTGTGTGTGATCTTTGTTGCTGGTGAGCGTCTGTATGACACTTGTGTGTGTGATCTTTGTTGCTGGCGAGCGTCTGTATGACACTTGCGTCTGTGATCTTTGTTGTTGGTGCGGGTCTGTATGACACTCGTGTGTGTGAACTTTGTTGCTGGCAAGCGTCTGTATGACATTTGCGTGTGTGATCTTTGTTGCTGGTGAGCATCTGTATGACACTTGCGTGTGTGATCTTTGTTGCTGGCAAGCGTCTGTATGACATTTGCGTGTGTGATCTTTGTTGCTGGTGCGGGTCTGTATGACACTTGCGTGTGTGATCTTTGTTGCTGGTGAGCATCTGTATGACACTTGCGTGTGTGATCTTTGTTGCTGGCGAGCGTCTGTATGACACTTGCGTGTGTGATCTTTGTTGCTGGTGCAGGTCTGTATGACACTTGCGTGTGTGATCTTTGTTGCTGGTGCGGGTCTGTATGACACTTGCGTGTGTGAACTTTGTTGCTGGCAAGCGTCTGACACTTGCGTGTGTGATCTTTGTTGCTGGTGCGGGTCTGTCTGACACTTGCGTGTGTGATCTTTGTTGCTGGTGCAGGTCTGTATGACACTTGCGTGTGTGATCTTTGTTGCTGGCAAGCGTCTGTATGACATTTGCGTGTGTGATCTTTGTTGCTGGCGAGCGTCTGTATGATACTCGCGTGTGTGATCTTTGTTGCTGGTGCGGGTCTGTATGACACTCGCGTGTGTGATCTTTGTTGCTGGTGCAGGTCTGTATGACACTTGCGTGTGTGATCTTTGTTGCTGGTGCGGGTCTGTATGACACTTGCGTGTGTGATCTTTGTTGCTGGTGCGGGTCTGTATGACACTTGCGTGTGTGATCTTTGTTGCTGGTGCGGGTCTGTCTGACACTTGCGTGTGTGATCTTTGTTGCTGGTGCGGGTCTGTATGACACTCGCGTGTGTGATCTTTGTTGCTGGTGCGGGTCTGTATGACACTTGCGTGTGTGATCTTTGTTGCTGGCGAGCGTCTGTATGACACTTGCGTGTGTGATCTTTGTTGCTGGTGCAGGTCTGTATGACACTTGCGTGTGTGATCTTTGTTGCTGGCGAGCATCTGTATGACACTTGCGTGTGTGATCTTTGTTGCTGGCGAGCGTCTGTATGACACTTGCGTGTGTGATCTTTGTTGCTGGCGAGCGTCTGTATGACACTCGCGTGTGTGATCTTTGTTGCTGGTGAGCGTCTGTATGACATTTGCGTGTGTGATCTTTGTTGCTGGTGCAGGTCTGTATGACACTTGCGTGTGTGATCTTTGTTGCTGGCGAGCATCTGTATGACACTTGCGTGTGTGATCTTTGTTGCTGGCGAGCGTCTGTATGACACTTGCGTGTGTGATCTTTGTTGCTGGTGCGGGTCTGTCTGACACTCGCGTGTGTGATCTTTGTTGCTGGTGCGGGTCTGTATGACACTCGCGTGTGTGATCTTTGTTGCTGGTGCAGGTCTGTATGACACTTGCGTGTGTGATCTTTGTTGCTGGCGAGCGTCTGTATGACACTTGTGTGTGTGATCTTTGTTGCTGGTGCAGGTCTGTATGACACTTGCGTGTGTGATCTTTGTTGCTGGTGCGGGTCTGTCTGACACTTGCGTGTGTGATCTTTGTTGCTGGTGCGGGTCTGTATGACACTCGCGTGTGTGATCTTTGTTGCTGGTGCAGGTCTGTATGACACTCGCGTGTGTGATCTTTGTTGCTGGCGAGCGTCTGTATGACACTTGCGTGTGTGATCTTTGTTGCTGGTGTGGGTCTGTCTGACACTTGCGTGTGTGATCTTTGTTGCTGGTGAGCGTCTGTATGACACTTGCGTGTGTGATCTTTGTTGCTGGTGCGGGTCTGTATGACACTCGCGTGTGTGATCTTTGTTGCTGGTGCGGGTCTGTATGACACTTGCGTGTGTGATCTTTGTTGCTGGCGAGCGTCTGTATGACACTTGCGTGTGTGATCTTTGTTGCTGGTGCAGGTCTGTATGACACTTGCGTGTGTGATCTTTGTTGCTGGCGAGCATCTGTATGACACTTGCGTGTGTGATCTTTGTTGCTGGCGAGCGTCTGTATGACACTTGCGTGTGTGATCTTTGTTGCTGGCGAGCGTCTGTATGACACTCGCGTGTGTGATCTTTGTTGCTGGTGAGCGTCTGTATGACATTTGCGTGTGTGATCTTTGTTGCTGGTGCAGGTCTGTATGACACTTGCGTGTGTGATCTTTGTTGCTGGCGAGCATCTGTATGACACTTGCGTGTGTGATCTTTGTTGCTGGCGAGCGTCTGTATGACACTTGCGTGTGTGATCTTTGTTGCTGGTGCGGGTCTGTCTGACACTCGCGTGTGTGATCTTTGTTGCTGGTGCGGGTCTGTATGACACTCGCGTGTGTGATCTTTGTTGCTGGTGCAGGTCTGTATGACACTTGCGTGTGTGATCTTTGTTGCTGGCGAGCGTCTGTATGACACTTGTGTGTGTGATCTTTGTTGCTGGTGCAGGTCTGTATGACACTTGCGTGTGTGATCTTTGTTGCTGGTGCGGGTCTGTCTGACACTTGCGTGTGTGATCTTTGTTGCTGGTGCGGGTCTGTATGACACTCGCGTGTGTGATCTTTGTTGCTGGTGCAGGTCTGTATGACACTCGCGTGTGTGATCTTTGTTGCTGGCGAGCGTCTGTATGACACTTGCGTGTGTGATCTTTCTTGCTGGCGAGCGTCTGTATGACACTCGCATGTGTGATCTTTGTTGCTGGTGTGGGTCTGTCTGACACTTGCGTGTGTGATCTTTGTTGCTGGTGAGCGTCTGTATGACACTCGCATGTGTGATCTTTGTTGCTGGTGCGGGTCTGTATGACACTTGCGTGTGTGATCTTTGTTGCTGGTGTGGGTCTGTATGACACTTGCGTGTGTGATCTTTGTTGCTGGCGAGCGTCTGTATGACACTTGCGTGTGTGATCTTTGTTGCTGGTGCGGGTCTGTATGACACTTGCGTGTGTGATCTTTGTTGCTGGTGTGGGTCTGTATGACACTTGCGTGTGTGATCTTTGTTGCTGGCGAGCGTCTGTATGACACTTGCGTGTGTGATCTTTGTTGCTGGCGAGTGTCTGTATGACACTTGCGTGTGTGATCTTTGTTGCTGGTGCGGGTCTGTATGACACTTGCGTGTGTGATCTTTGTTGCTGGCGAGCGTCTGTATGACACTTGCGTGTGTGATCTTTGTTGCTGGCTAGCGTCTGTATGACACTTGCGTGTGTGATCTTTGTTGCTGGCTTGTGTCTGTATGTCTCTCGTGCACATGTGTGTGATCTGTGTGTCTGGCGAGCGTCTCCATGTCTTGTGTGCACGTGTATGTGATGTGTGTGTCTGGAGAGCGTCTGTATGTTCTGCACGCATGTGTGTGTGGTCTGTATGGCTGGTGAGCCTCTGTGCCGCGGGGGTGGTGATGTGTTCCCAGCCCCCCCGTTTGATGAGCGTACCTTTGGTTGCAGGTTCTGAAGCCTATGCGTCGTCCTCGGGCAGTGCGGAGCCAACGGCGCCTGGCGACAGCGGGGGATACATGGAAGTGCCACTGGACTCCTTGGATCTCCGTGTCAAGGGTGCGCTGACCTCTGACACAGAAGGTGAACGCGTGCGTGGTGGGGCCAGTGGGGGGAGGGCACGTTGAATGCCGTGTGGGCAGGACGCGGTGCCGGTCGCCATGCCCCAGAGGTCGGGTGCAGACAGGTGCCGGGGCAGCAGTCCCATGGGCCACACACACTCTTGTTGGGCTCCCCGCAGGAGGTGCCTCTGCCCGCAGGTGGCAGTGTTCTGCGTAACCTGTTTCACGGTCTCGCACTACCGCAGTGTTGGTGGAAATGTGTGTCTCCTTGGTGTTGAGCTGCTGGTGCTCAGATGCCCTGTGCTGCGTGTCTGGGCCTGGGCCCCTCACCGAGGTCCTCGCTCCATGGCACTGGGGTCCTGGCACTGGGGCCGTGTACTCCCACCATCCGAAAACCTTTATCTGGGGAAAGGAGCTAGTAGCTATTTGGCCAAAAGGGAAATCAGTTTGAAATGAAATCTGGGGCTAATGTAAAACCTGTGTTAACTTTGTCTCATGGACTTTGCTGGCTGAAGGGTATGGCTTCCAGTGGGGTTCAGCCGGACATTCTGGAAAGGACAAATGAATGGCCTTTAGCTGTGAACACTAGGGGAGTTTGGGTTACTTGTTCAACTTAGGCAACTACATCTATAGCTTAGGAAAAAAATCAGGCTTATCCATCAGAGAAATAGTAGCTTTTCTTCTTGCTGCAAATGGAGCAGAAACCATCCAGTGATCCCCTCACGCCCTCCTTCCCAGTGACATGACGTGTGTGTTCTCTGCTTCTAAACGTTCTTAGCTTGTCTCAGGAACGTGCTGACTTGGACGCCTGCAGGAAGTAGTGCGTATTTTACCCAGTTGTCCGCGGTCGGCAGTGTGAGGGCAGTGCAGCCGGGATGCCTGTCTAAGCTGAGCCCAGGCTGAGGGGTGGTGGCCTCTGCCTTCCGTGTTTATGTTCAGCTCCAAGTACGGGCCACACTGATCAGAGCTCTGTGTTAGGAGGAGAGGCCGCTGCCGGGCGCGGGGTGAGAGGCTTCTCTGGGGGTGTTCCCATGGCGCCAGCCCTGCCGGGGGCCGCCCAGTCATGCTGTATCTGCAGGGATGAGCTGGAGTCTCCAGTTGTATGTATTCGGTTCTGGAGTTTCAGACCCTTGAGGAGGCAGCTGTGGAGCCCGAGGCCGGACGGGAGGGCCGGGGCCTGGGGCTCCTTGGCAGCAAGCCCTGTGACCTGGACCAGCGGGAAGGCGGGGACCGACCTGGTCACAGGGTCCCGGCTCCAGCCTGGAGAACATTTTGCGTTGGGATGGGCAGTGGCCCTCATCCGTGCCTGTGGGTCTGCCGAGCTGAGGTCAGGTGCTGCTTTGACCCTGGTGGCTGGCTGGGGCTGTGGGCAGGTGGCCAGAGCCGAGGGGGGGACTCACGGGGTCTGTTGGGATCCGTTCGTCTGACGCTCTGTGGCCCCGCTGCCTGGGCTGCCTGCGGGTCCTCCCCTCGCCCTGACCTTGCGGCCCGTGTCCTGGTCTCAGAGTCAGTTTGCTGAGCAGGCTTGGGGTCCCCGCAGGCAGGTTTGCTCCTGGGAGGCAGTGAGGGCGGGGCCCCCGGGGTCTCAGGGTCGCCCTCCAGCCTGGTTCCTGTGCGAGTGGGTGCTCCTGCCGCCGGGGCACAGCTGGGCCTGGGTCCCGAGTGTCCTGGGCCTGGCCTGGCTCCCGCGCAGGGAGGGGAGTGGGCCACGGGACTGTGCCGCGAGAAGGAGCAGGGCACTCGCCTTCCTTTGGAGGCCGTAGCTGGGCTGAGGGCTCTTTCTGGCCACCAGCCTGTGTCCCCACCAGGAGCCAGCCTGGCTGCGGGCCCGCTTTCCCTGGCGCTGCCCCCACCTGCTTGTAGGCAGGTCGGGGTGATGTTGCTGTTCCTAAAAGGCTCACTGTGGTCCTGGTTTTCTTCTTTGTTCTCTGCACGTCTGTCATTCAGCCGGATGAGCAAGCTCTCTGTTCGGTTATAGTGGGTCATCACCAAACAGGCTGCCTCTAACCCCCTCCAAGTGGTGCTGACTTGGCTCAGTCGTGTCCCACTCTTTGCGACCCCATGGACTGTAGCCCGCCAGGCTCCTCTGCCCATGGGATTCTCCAGGCTAGAACACTGGAGTGGGTTGCCATGCCCTCCTCCAGGGGAATCTCCCGACTCAGGGACTGAACCCGCATCTCTATGTCTCCTGCATTGGCAGGCGGGTTCTTTACCTCTAGCACCACTTGGAAAACCCAAAATGTTTCTAGATATTACCAAATGTCTTGAAGGCAAAGGAATCAAGCTCCGTTGTGTCAGACTGTTTGTGACCCCATGGACTGTAGCCTGCCAAGCTCCTTTGTCCATGGAGTTCTCCAGGCAAGAACACTGCAGCGGGTTGCCATTCCCTTTCCCAGGGGATCTTCCCAACCTAGGGATCGAACCCAGTCTCCTGCATTGCAGGCGGATTTTTTACTGTCTGAACCCCCAGGAAAGTCCCCCTTCTAAGTGGACCAAGCGCTCATTTTGTGGCTGCAGTTCTGAAACCGAGCAGGGAAGACAAGCACTCTCCTCGTGGGGAGTGGAGTCTTGGCCTGGGTTCCCTGTGTCCTGCCGTGAGCGTGTCTGCAGGGACCCTGTGTCCGGGTGACCCGAGTGTAGCGGAGCGTCTGGGCGGGTGGCATGGCGGCGACACTCACGCGTCTGCTGTGCCTGCAGGGCTGGCCAATGGTCCTGATGTGGGCGAGACGGATGGCCTCCAGGAGGTGCCCCTCTGCAGCTGCCGGATGGAGACCCCAAAGAGCCGGGAGATCACCACTCTGGCCAACAATCAGTGCATGGCCACAGAGAGCGTGGACCACCAGGTGAGCAGGCTGCGTTTGTGTCAGGGGAGGACCCTGCCTGGCCATGCCAGGCTGCCTGGGAGATGGGCCGTTTGTGCGGCCGTGCTGGGAGGCTGGGGGCGGACGTGGCTGTGGGTGCTGCTCTGCTGAGGCCACACTTCGCAGAGGCTTTCCTGCTTCGCTGTGAACTTGAATGTGGATAGCAGAGACTGAGGTGCCGCCTACCTTCTTTGGAGGAGCTTCCCACACAGAGAGCCTCACAGCTGACCTCTGACCTTGCTGCTCAGGGCCAGCCGCCAGGTTTGAGCCGGTGGTCACAGCATGTGTCTCATGGAGCAGAAACAGCAGTGGCTCCTGCTATTGTGTGATGCCTTGTGGACGGTTGGGCATGTGTGTCCTCTGCTCCAGCCAAACGCAGGCAGCTTTTGCCGCCTCCTGCGGCCCTGCGCCCGCCTGGCCTGGGCTGTTCCCGGCCGGTCGGTCCCCTTCGTCCTGGGTCACAGGGCTGGAGGCCTGCACTCGTCCGGGCGCTGCGGCGGTCCCTATGCCCAGCTGGGTTTGGCCAGAGTGCCTTGGCAGGGACATGTTGGGTTCCCTTGCTCGCGGCTCCCTGCAGTGCAGTTGTGCCCTCGGAGCCCTGCTAGGCGAGCAGTTGGGCAGCTTCCCGTACTTCGTGCCGCGACTGTGATGTCACTGGGGCAGGTGACCCCTCACCTGCAGGGCTGCTGGGCCCCTGAGGTGGGCCTGTCCTGGGTTCGCAGAGCAAATAGTGATGTCTTTTCCTGCTTTTCTGAGTAATGAGCCGGTCCTTCAGCTGTCCCTCCCCGCTGCCATCCCCGAAGTTCGTCTTAGGAACTCAGGGTCTTTTCCTGGGAAATGGATCCAGAAAACAGTACAGGTCAGATGTTTGGCCTGATGAGTGTCTCAGGTGGCGGACACTCCAGTAACCACCCCGGGGCAGAAAATGGGATTGGCCGTGAGCAGCCGCCCCCCACTTCTGTGCTCTCTGAATGGCCTCGCCATCCACGTGGGTGTCTCTGGACTTTGCGCTTCTCTGTGGGACGGCCGGGCCATTGGACCCCATGGTTGGAGTCAGCGGCTCTCAGACACACAGGGCGTCCAACCCGCTTGTCTGCAGTTCAGACAGAGGTGGACCTGGCTCAGTGGAGGGGGTGCACCCCAGCTAAGGCGTGGTATCTGGGTTCTTCCTTCTGACGCTGGAGCTGTGGAGTCTCACTGCCCATGTTTACCACCCCCTCAGAGCCTCACCATGTGAAGCTGTGCCGCTCACTGTTCACTTAGCAGCCGACGGTTCCATAAGGACCTTGTCACTTCAACTCGTCACGTTACACAGCAGAGCGTCCCGGAGGAAGGGCCTTCTCTTCATTGCCTGGTCATTGAAGCAGTGGATTTGTTCTCTGTTGTTTTCAGAGGTTGACCAGTTCTGCTTCTAAAATATCATTATGAACTCACGTGTTTAAATAGATTCATCAGGTTTTAGTCTTTGTGTTATTGTTATCTTTGAAGCTTCCTCGCAGCCCCTGGGCCTACAGGACCCTGTTCATCTTGGACTCAGAGCGTCATTTCACAGTGATACTGAAGTGATGCTTAGAAAGTGAAGTGCCTCTGTTTGCTGCTTCACAGAGCGCACAGGAGCACATGTACGATTGCACGGTCTGTGTAACTTGGAGAACAAGTGATTTCCATGGTGTCATAGAGTCACTACAGTCAAGACACCTGGATGGTCTCAGGGTAGGGATACGAAATTAGTGGATGACTGAGATGTTTACATCGCAGCAGATCTTTTAAGGAAGCCCCTTGTGGAGTCAGAGAAGAATGTCCACACTTGTCTGCTCTGAATGCAGATATACGACCTGGCTGTCTTATTAAACCAGACGTTAAAGAATTTTGTGAACAGTATAAAACAATGACACGTTTCTCATTAAATATTTTAAAAATAATTTTTATTTAAAATATGTTCTTTATGTGATAGGTTTATTGTTGTTTTAAAATAAGTTGATATTTCAATTTTTCTCTCTTAATTTCTAACACAGTCAATATTAATGGGTGTACTGCACTCGGGCAGAGCTCTTTGGGCCTTCAGGGTGCACAGGCGCGCTGCAGTCAGGGACTCTGCGGACGCCGTTCTCCGTCCTCCTCTCTCTCTTGTCCGGTCCTGCACTCTTTCTGCTCAGCTTTATCCAGGAGTCCTTGTGCCCTGACTCGAGGGGCGTCTGGCAGGTTGGGTTTGAGGGCTCCTTGTGGCTGGCCCGTGCTGGCCCCAGGTTCTAGGCTGGACTTGCTGGGGTTGGGCAGTATCTCCCAGGCTGCCCGCTCTTCTAGGATACAGGGATGACCTTCTGGTATCTGGCTCCTACCTGTCCAGGGTCCATGGGATACTGCCCTGTCCCCCGCCCGGACACTGGTGTCTCAAGGCCCACCCCACCCACTTGCATCCTGTGGCCTTTGGTTTTGATTTAAATGTCATCTCTGGTTTTGGTTTTGCTGTCTAATTGCTCTGGTTTTTTTTGTGGGATTCTAGGGAATTCTTAAGCTGCTGTTATTTTCCCCCAAATATTTCTCTCTTTGAATGCCCAGGCCATTTCGGCCTCACCAGCTGACGCCCTCAGAGCCGGTTCCCTCATCTCCTTCCCGTGAACTTTACCAAGGCATTGTCCACACGCTTGAGGTTGCCTCTTTCAGAGTGTGTCTCTCTGTCACACATGTGACAGAGACACACAGTCGTGCAACCAGCACACCCCTGATTTCTGTGCAGGGGTGGGGGGGCCATCGACTCTCCCTGAACCCATTGTCGCCTGACCTGTTTCTCCTGGTGGGCTGGGTGGACGTGGAGGACTGGGCCGCCTGCCCCCTTTGCTTTCCTGCGCCCCCACCCCGTGCTGGGTGTGGTGTGCTGACCCGGTCTCTCCTGATGGCAGCTGGGCAGGTGCACGAACAGTGTGGTGAAGCATGAGCTGATGCGTCCGTCCAGCAAGGCGCCGCTGCTGGTGCTGTGTGAGGACCACCGGGGCCGGATGGTGAAGCACCAGTGCTGCCCCGGCTGCGGCTACTTCTGCACGGCCGTGAGTGCCGCCCACCTCCAGGGCGCCAGGCCCCCAGTCTCCCCCCACTGCTCCTGGGTCTGCCCGGCAGGGCCGCCTGCGCCCCCCCGACCCCGCCCCCGTGTGCTCACCACAGTGCCCCGGGCCGTCTTCCTAGGGGGCTCGGCCACAGATGCCCACGGCCTCTCTTGGGCTCATGGGCTCCACATGGCCCTTTGTGCTCCGGGCCGAGAGCCTCTCTCCTGGGGCTTCTCCAGACGCCACAGCTCTGTGCCCTCCCTGTCCTCAACATCCTTTTTTGCGTCTGTTGAAAGATGGCCCCGGGTCCCGCTATCCACCCCCGCGCCCACCCTGGGTGGGTTCTGTTGAGGGCTGTTGCCAGCTCTCAGGTCTGTGAGTCTGCTTCCCGGGTGTGTCCTCCGTGGGTCTCCTGTGGACCTGGTCTTATACACGGCCCACCCTCTGAGCAGTGCGGTGCAGAGCGCGGCACAGGGGTGGGGATGCCCTCTGCTTCAAGCAGGACACGAGTGGACACACCTCGGGAGGGCGCAGGGCTGCAGGCCGTCCTTTCCTCCCTGCGCTGACTTCCTGTCCCGCCCGGTGCCGCGCCTCGGGTTTACTTGCTTTTCTGCATTTTAGTCCCAGTTAGAAGAATGACTTGTCTCCTTCCCGTCTTTAGGGTAATTTTATGGAATGTCAGCCTGAAAGCAGCATTTCTCATCGTTTCCACAAAGCCTGTGCCTCTCGAGTCAATAATGCCAGCTACTGTCCCCACTGTGGGGAGGAGACCTCCAAGGCCAGAGAGGTGACCATCGCAAAGGCAGACACGACCTCCACGGTGACCCTGGCCCCTGGGCAGGAGAAGAGCTGTGCAGTGGAGGGCAGAGCCGACACCACCACGGGCAGGTACGTGCCCCCAGCCCTCAGGGTCCACCTGACGGGGCCCAACGTCCCCAGCGTGTCAGGGGCTTCCCTGCTGGCGCACGTGCCATGAGCTCTGACACATGAGGCTGGGAGGCATGCTGACTTGCGTTTGCTCACTGCACTGTGCACGCATCTCCTCTGCACACTCATTCGCCTGTGTGTGAAGCTGTGTCACACTGTCCTCAGTGATATGTTTCAGTGTTTTGTGTTGAAGCACAGTGCTCCCTGAGATAGCAGTGCCGGTGCATGCCTGTCCCCGTCTGTATGTACCTGTGTGTACCTGTACAATGTGGAACATTAGTATCAGCTGCTATATAGTCTGCTGTTACTGTGTTATGTTTTGGAGACCCTAGCTGAACACACAGGAAACGGTCTACAAGAGAAGGATTTGTATTGCAAGCATATAGTTTTCTTCCTAAAAGGTGGAAATAGCTGAAGAACTCATAGAGCTAATTGGAGTCAGTTGTCCAGATGATCAGTTAAGGAAAGGTGTCAGAAGCCTTGTCCTCACCAGCCTGTCCAGATGGAAGCCAGGGTGAAGGAGAGCCTTCAAAACAGCAGCAGCTCATGACCTACCCTAACCCATAACTAAAAGTCCACTGAAGGTTATTCAAGAGGTTTAGATTGTAAACATTCAAAACTTAGTATTGGGATGGTGTTGATGCCATCATATTTTTGTGAATTAATTATGTTAATCTGTAAATTTAATGCTCTTTGAGTCAAAATTCCAAGGTGTTCCTTGTGTTGGTCAGGCAGTGGACTTGAGATTCAACCTGGAGTTCATTCTCTAAAGCAAATTTGGACATTTGGCCAGAAGTCCAGGAAAGGCTGCCCTCGCTTCTGAGTGTCCTCTGTTCCCCGGGGATTTGGTTTGCCTTTGGGCGCTTCCCTCCGTGCCCAGAGTGGACAGTCAGTGAGCCCGGGGTCGTTTTCCGTCTCAGAGGAGCAGCACAGGTGGGGGTCTGAGGGGCCCTGTTTTATGTATTCATTGGTTTCCATAGGAGGGAGGAGTTGGCATGTCTCTAAAACTCAAAATTCCACTTATTTCCTCCTCCCCGAAGCGCTGCTGGCTCCCTGCTCTCAGAGGATGACAAGCCGCAGAGCCTGGCCCCCCAGGTGCCGGAGGGCTTCGACCCCACCGGGCCGGCTGGGCTGGGGAAGCCGGCGCCGGGCCTCTCCCAGGGGCCCGGGAAGGAGACCCTGGAGAGTGCACTCATCGCCCTGGACTCCGAGAAGTAAGCCCTTCCTGCAGCCTCCATTCCCCTGTCCTCCTGCGCGAGGCCCCTATTCCTGCAGCCTTCGTTCCCCTGTCCTCCTGCGCGAGGCCCCCACTGCATTCCTGGGTGTCCCCATCCCCCAGGTGTCTGCACGCACCACGGCCTCACGTGCCCGCCATGTGCACCCCCAAGATGTGGGCGCCCCCAGGAGTCACCAGGCCGCCCCAGCCTGCAGGTGGGGGTGTGTGGGGGGGTGTGTGTGTGTCCGTGTGTACATGTGTGGTGGGGGAGCTGTGCTTGCTGCTGACCCGTGCTCTCTCCGCAGACCCAAGAAGCTCCGCTTCCACCCAAAGCAGCTGTACTTCTCGGCGCGGCAAGGGGAGCTGCAGAAGGTGCTGCTCATGCTGGGTAGGTGGGCGAAGACGCCCCTGTCCTCGCAGGGACTGCCCGCCGTGTCCCGCCCTGTTCCACTTCTCTGGTCGGCGCACACAGGCCGCCCCTGGGGTTCAGCCTGTTTGCCATGTTCATGCTCAGTCACAGCAGTGGGTGTATTCTCTCAGAATTAGCAGGAATGAGGCATGTGACTATTAAGTAGTGCTGTGGAGTCAGTAGGAGCGTGGTCAGTGAGCCAGGCTCTGTGCCGTGTGGACCCGCCCGTGCCTTCCGTGTCGAGAGCAGCCTGGGACGCCCATGCTGTCAGTGAGTCCTGCTGCTGTGGTTCTGACCCGCTGGGTGCTGAGAAGCAGGCAGCAGTTTGCTTCTGAGCTCACAGCTTAGGCTTGACTTTTGGGCTGGAGAAGGTGGATGCAGAATCTCTTTACTTGACAGGAAGTCAAGAAACAAGTGTAGCAGTTTGATCTGGGGAAAAAAAGGTTTTATTTTACGTTGACCAAAGTGGCAATTTTTGTCATTTTCCTATTAGACCTTGTGTAGTACTGAGGTTGCCTCACTGCTCCAGGGTTAACCTCATGGCCCGTGTCCATGCCAGGCTGGGAGCTGCACTCAGTAATTGCCTCCCCTTAGGGCCTGGCCTGGGGGTCCTGCTCCCATGGAGCATCCATCCTGGGGCCCCTCCAGTCTCATGTTTGGGCAGAGGCTGGCCAGGGGACACGGGAGAGCCAGGGGCCCAGAGTTAGGCATGGTGCCAGGGCCTTTGACCACAGCCTGCCTGCCATCCCCCAGGGACCTCCCCACCCTGGACTGGCCCGCCTGGGTGCTGGGGTTGTGCCTGATGAGTGATTGGCACCTCCTGTTTGTTTGCAGTTGACGGGATTGACCCCAACTTCAAAATGGAGCATCAGAACAAGCGCTCGCCCCTGCACGCCGCGGCGGAGGCTGGCCACGTGGACATCTGCCACATGCTGATCCAGGTTGGGTGTGGTCTGCGGTGGCAGCGAGGGCCCGGCCTGGCTGCTGGTCCCGAGGGTTGCGTGCTGCTCGCTGTTTCCCGACTGGTTCTTGTTCACTTTGGGTTTTAGCGTCGCCGACTTCCCATGCTGGGGGTTCAGCCCAGGCGTGCACACATGCCCCTTTGCTCACCTCCTGCAGTGAGAGCTTGCGTCCTGTGGTCCTGTGAATATCCCATGGTTGTATGAGGGGCACCCCCCACCCAGCAGGCACACTGGCCTCTGTGTTGTCTGAAAGTGTGTCGCCCACTCTCAGCGTTGTCTCTCTGGGAGGTCCCCCCCACCCCAGGCCCTGTGGGACCTCTGTTCCCCGGAGGCCACCTTTCAGCTGGTTCTTCATCTCTGGATCCTTCAGGAAATTTCCTTTTGCTCGTGGGTCTAGACTTGCTGCTCAGCCCCTGGCCCAGTCTGGGGGGTTTTCTGTCTGGGCTCTGGGGCCCTCCCTGAGCACCTCTGTTTACCTGGCGCACCTTCTCTCCAGCTCTGCATCCTTCGAGTCCACTTTCTTAGGCACTGCTCCACATGACCCTCAGCTCTTTTTGGGGGTTCACCTCAAATGGGGGTTCACCTGTGCTGCCTCATTTGAATTCCTGGGTCTTTTCTTGCTCCCTGAGAGATCCTTCTCAGTGACCTCTGGGTCTCCCTGCAGTGCTGGAAACTCTGTTCTAGTCTTTTCTCATTTCAGGTTTTCCCCAAATACCTGGTGCTGGCTTGTTTGTGTGAAAAGGAAAGGGCTGAAATGCAGGAGGTGGGCTCTTGGTTGGGCCTGTCAGCTGGCAGTTTTCGTGTTGGGGTCCCCAGGAGGGCTCTGGGTCTGGGAGCACAGTGTGCCTCTGCTGGGCCCTCGGGGCACCTGTCACCACCTGCTGGCCTCCTGTGTGTGGTCACGGCGGCTCCATCCTGTCCCCGCCTCCTCACTGGCGCTGTGCACATAGGATAGGGTTGTGTGTCAGTGTGGAGCCTGCTTTTGCATTGATGTTTACAGTAGGTTTACCTGTTGGTTTAGATTTCTGATGCCTGAGACCCGCTTCTCAGATCCCTCTCAGCTTTGGCTTGGGCGGGCCAGGGGCTCGTTTGGATGGACCTATTTAAATAGCATGCAGCTGGGTTCTGCTGCCGCCTCTTCTGACTTCCTTCTTCCTTTAGAGGAGGCAGCTCTGCACTCCTTTGAAAGGACCTATATCCCCCCACCTTTTTGAAAGAAAGAAATGAAAGTGAATTTGCTCGGTCGTGTCTGACTCTTTGCGAACCCAGGGATTGTAGCCCAACCAGGCTCCTCTGTCCATGGGGATTTTCTAAGCAAGAATACTGGAATGGGTTGCCATTTCCTTCTCCAAGGGATCTTCCCAACCCAGGTATCAAACCCAGGTCTCCCACACCACAGGCAGATGCTTTACTGTTTGAGCCACCAGGGAAATTCCGCCTTTTTGAAAAAATTTATTTACCTTTTTTTTTTTTTGGTAGTACTGACTCCATGGATGTGAGTTTGAGTAAGCTCCGGGAGTTGGTGATGGACAGGGAGGCCTGGCGTGCTGCAGTCCATGGCGTTGCAAAGAGTCAGACACGACTGAGCGATTGCACTGAGTTGAGCTGGGTTTTCACTGCTGCTCTGCCTTTTCTCTAGTTGCGGTGCTTGGGCATCTCTGCGGTGGCCTCTCTTGCTGTGGAGTGCGAGCTCTGAGTGTTTGGGCCTTGCTAGGTGAGGTGCGTGGGCTCCGCTGTTTGCAGCTCCCAGGCTCTCAAGCGCAGGCTCAGTAGTTGCGTCATATGGGCTTAGTTGCTCCGTAGCATACGGAATCTTCCCAGATCAGGGATTGAACACGTGTCTCCTGCATTGGCGATGGATTCTTTACCACTCAGCCTACAGGGAAGACCCCACTTTTTTTTTAACATTAAAATATGTACGTGTGTACATATTTGTTGTTGTTTTAATTGCTAAGTCATGTCTTACTCTTTGTGACCCCGTGGTCTGCAACCCACCAGGCCCTTCTGTCCATGAGATTTCCCAGGCACGAATACTGGAGTGAGTTGCCATTTCCTTCTCCAGGGCATCTTCCTGACCCAGGCATTGATCCTGACCCAGGGTGTAAAGAGTCCTGCATTGGCAGGCGGATTCTTTACCGCTGAGCCACCAGGAAAGCCTGTGTGATGAATAAAGAAGAGTCTAAAATGTAAGCATCTTGGTTCATCTTAGTGGCTCTAGAGGGAACTGGCCTGGTCTGCTTCTCCCCTGAAGCACCATGTCCCCTCCTCGGGCAGCTCTGAGGATGGCGTCATCATGACCACGTGTGTGTCTCTGTGGGCTCACTGCCCTGCAGGTACCCTCGGCCACACGACTGAGCTCTCTCCACCTCTGAACGCCACATGGTGTGACTTGTTTGCCTTCTTTCATTCAAAGAGCAACAACCTAAGGGGTTGTTCAGACCCGGGGGACCCAGCATGGCCTGGGGGCCACTCGCTGACCCGCTGCCCATTCCTGCTTCTGCCCACGGGCCATGATTGAGGAAACAGTCCTGGGAGAGAGCACAGGTGTGTTGTGTTCTGTTTTGCAGCTTCTCTTGAGTTGTAAACCGTTGGAGAATAAAATGTTACGTGTTGGGTTTAGAAAGAACCAGCACTGCACACGTTAGTGATCTTTACGGCTCCGCACTGTGTGTCCGAGCCTGGAGGTATGACAGCTGGGCACCTCTCAGGTGAGGTTCTCAGGCGGGCACTCCCAAGGCGGGCCGCCCTTCCCCAGAGCCCCGCGTGTGCGGTGGGTGGGCTCACTCTGCTTCACCCTGGATCCCACGGTGCTGCTTCTTGGAGGCCCAGCTCCCCTGGGTGCCTACTTCTTGTGTCCTCCTCCCGGCGGGCTCTGGCCCTGGTCCTGTGCCCTCTCCTGGCCCCAGGCAGCCAGGAAGCACCCTTAATCACGTGGTCAGGGTAGGGGGTGCCTGTGAAGAGTGTTTTTGGTCATCCCTGGCCTGACTCATTTCCATGCCAAGGTCTCAATGGGAGCAGCTCCAACTAGGCAGCTGCAGCACCGCAGCCCGAGACCCATCGGGTGCTGCCTTCCGTGCCCTGCAGTGGACTGGGCCAGTCCCAGCCTCTGACCCCACCTGGTTGTCCCCACGCCGGCCCCTGCTCTGGCCTCTCTTGCCGGTTGTCTGTCTCTCCTGCATGTCTGTCTGTCCTGGCTCTGACCCTGTCCGTCCTTCCAGGAGGTTTGATCGGGTCCTCCCGCGTGCTCTGCTCTGACCTGGTGCCGGCTGTGAGCGGGGAGTCTTCTGATGAGGAAGGTGCCTGTCCTCGCAGCCTCGGGGCCCAGGGGAGGAAGAGCAGCGGCTGTCGCCCTGACACGTGCCGCCCCGTTCTCTGGGGGCTCACCCTCCATCCCCATCCTCCTGTATTTCAGGTGGCTCGGTGTCATCTCCCGGGCACCCCACCTCTCCCTGGGACGGTCAGTCACCTTCGGGCTGGCTTCCCTGCTGTGGTCCTGGGCTGTACACATGTCCTGTGTGGAGCTTCCGTGCCGCCGGTTGGGTGGGTCACAGCTGGCTTGGGTTTCAGACAGGTGCACAGAGCACCAGTCCTCGCGGTCCCGGGGTCTTGGTGCTGGGGCGGGGGAGATGTCCCTCTGACCCTGACGCTCTGCAGCGCGGCCCCTGCCTCCGCTCCTGCCCATCAGCCTGTGCAGCCCTCTCAGACCTGGGCCCCTGCCTTTGGGGCTGCCCACCCCCTGAGAGCTCTGGGTGGCTGGGGGTCTGGGGGAGTCTTGCCAGGTGTGTGCCCCCAGTCACAGGCGCTGCCTGGCCTTCCACCGGCAGAGGCTCATCCTGCCTGTGCACCCGGGCAGAGTGGCTGACCTCATGCTGGCCTACTGGGCCCCGTGCAGTGCTCCACCCTGCCTGCCCCTCACGTGTGTGCTCCTCCAGGTTGCTCTGGGGGTCCCGGCTCCGCCCTGCCCAATTTGGACCGTGCGTGTTTAGCGTGTTTAGCGTGTGTTTACCACCCGCTGCCCGTGCTCCGCCCGAGGCTCTGCCTGGAGGCCAGTGGGTCTCCTTCCAGCCCCCGCCGCTCAGCCCCTGGCTTCCGTGTGCCACTCTCCATCTGCTTTTAAGTTTCTCACGAAATCCTTACTCTTGTGTTTTAATTGCAAATAATAAAAACAGCCTTGTAGGTGTTAGCTCTTCATACATTAGTCTAAGAAGTTAGTTTCTCCCCCACATAGAAAAGGTTCAGCTGCCAAATAGTTGCTTTGCTCTGAGTGGACAGCTCACCTTGGGCGTCTGCATTTTAGACATAATTTACCCAAGGACTCCTGCTCGCTCATTAGTTTTTAAGTATACCCACTACTAGAAAATACATGCTGGAGATGAATTTTTGTTCAGTTTATTTCAGCGAGCATTAAACAGCCCAGAAAGAGCTCCAGGTCACTGCAAGCTGGTCCCCTTATCTCCTGGCCCTGCCTTGCAGAGACCCTCTCCTCACCTCTTCTTTGTCTGTTCTGGGGTCTTACTTTCTTATTTCTAAGGGATTGTCAGTGATGTTGCTATCTTTACCAAGTTAACTTAGAAGTGAAAGCTCTTCCTGACAGAAAATAGAACCGTCACTTTGGAGCCTCAGGCTCAGTCGGCAGACAGACCGAACGTAGCCCCTGTGCTCCCTGCGTCTCCACTGTCGGAGCCCGGGGGGTGTCTCCTCCCTGGTGTGGCTGCAGGCTGAGTGTCTGTCCCTCTTCTCACAGGCGGGCGCCAACATCGACACCTGCTCCGAGGACCAGAGGACCCCTCTGATGGAGGCGGCGGAGAACAACCACTTGGACGCGGTGAAGTACCTCATCAAGGCCGGGGCCCTCGTGGATCCCAAGGTACCCTCCACACGCACCCCACTCCCCGTAGGGCTGCTTATGAGGAGGAGTAGGGCCGCTTCCCGGGGATGCCCTCGGGGATTGGCGGCCACCGGCCACCCACGGGTGTCTGGAAGTAGGCAGCGCAGCCTGTCCAGCGGCAGTTTACTCATGGGAAGTACTGTGAGCACCGGCTGCACGGAGCCTGCCACAGACCAGCACCAGTGAGTGTTTGTGTGCGGAGAGTCTGGCTCTGTCCTTCATGGTGGGCACCTCCCCTCTCCCGTCTGCTGCTCGGAACCCTTTCTCGGGAAAGTTGTCATCATGTGACGTGCCAGGCTGGATGAAGCACAAGCTGGAATTAAGATTGCTGGGACAAATATCAACCACCTCAAGTTATGCAGATGATAGCACCATAAGGGCAGAAAGTGAAAAGGAACTAAACAGCCTTTTGAAGAGGGTGAAAGAGGAGACTGAAAAAGCTGGCTTAAAACTCAATATGAAAAAAACTAAGATCATGTTGTGTGGTCCCATCCCTGCATGGCAAATAGAAGGAGAAAAGGTTGAAGCAGTGACAGATCTCCTTTTCTTGGGCTCCAAAACCACTGTGGTTGGTGACTGCAGCCTTGAAATTAGAAGATGATTGCTTCTTGGAAAGAAAGCTATAACAAACCTAGACAGTGTATTAAAAGGCAAAGACACCACTTTGCCAACAAAGGCCCATGTAGTTAAGTCTAACGGTCTTCCCAATAGTCACATATGGGTGTGAGAGTTGAACCATAAAGAACGCTGAGTGCCAAAAAACTGATGCCTTTGAATTGTGGTGTTGGAGAAGACTCTTGAGAGTCCTTGGACAGCAAGGAGATCAAACCAGTCAGTCCTAAAGGAAATCAGCACTGAATATTCATTGGAAGGACTGATGCTGAAACTAATACTTTGGCCACCTGATGCAAAGAACCAACTCATTGGAAAAGACCCTGATGCTGGCAAAGATTGAAGGCAGGATGAGAAGGGGACAACAGAGGATGAGACGGTTGGATGACATCACTGATTCAATGGACATGAACTTGGACAAACTCTGGGAGATGGTGAAGGACAGGACCTGGTGTGCTGCCATCCACGTGGTCGTAAAGAGTCAGACGTGACTTGGCAACTGAACAACAGCAACTGGAGAAAGAGAAAAAGAGGCATCCATGTTGGAAAGGGGAAGAAAAATAATCTCTGTGCATAGACGACATGCTCTTGTATGTAGAAAGTCATGAAGAGTCCACCCGGAGACTTGTCAGTACTGATAAGTGCATTTGAGAAAGTTTAATATGTCAAGTTAGTACAGAAGTATCAGTTGTATTTCTCCGCTTGTGAATGATCCAAAAAGCAAATTAAGAACACAGTTCCATTTCAGTAGCATAAAGAAGAATAAAATACTTTGGAATAAGCTTAACCAAGGAGGTAAAAGATTTGTACACTAAAACAATGCTGAGAGAAATTTAAAAAGGCATAGATAAATGGAAATTATCCTGTGTTTGTGGAGTAGAAGCAGGCAGTGTTTTCATCCCTTGTTATCTGCAGGGGATCGATTGCAGGACCCCCACAGATTCCAGCCCACCGGTGCTCCAGTCCCTGATGAGACTGTGACCGTCAGCCCTCCTCATTGTGGTTCTGCATCTGTGGGCACCGAGTGCTGACTGTATTGTTAGGAAGTCTTACTGCCCAGAGCCACCTACAGATCAGTGCAGCCCCTGTCAGAGTCCCAGCACTGTTGTCTATAGAGAAACCCTGAACAGTCAAAGTAGTCTTGCCAAAGAGCGACGCTGGAGGCCTCACACTTCCTGACTTCAAAACAGGACAGAGCTGCAGTAATCCAAAGAGTGTGGTGCCTGCCTCGAGACGGACGCGTGGAGCAGCAGATGGAGAGCTGTGCAGAGGTGGACTTGTGGGGTGGTGCAGAGAGAGCCTTGAGTGCACCCTGCAGACAGCACTGGGTGATTTCTGTTACTGGCCAGACCATCCAGTGGCAGGAGAGGGTGTCTTTCCACCACAAGTGCTGGGAAAACTGGACTTCCACCCACAGGAGAGTGAGTCTGGGCTGCTTCCTTACTGTGTATTCACAAGTTAACCCAAGGGGATCAAACACCTACATTCAAGAGCTAAAATTGTAAAACACTTGACAGAAAACAGAGAAATCTATGTGATATTGGATTTGGCAGTGATTTCTTGGATGTGACACCATGAGAAGAAAATAAGTAACTTAAACTTTATCAAAATTAAAACTTTGGTCCATCAAAGGAGAGTGAAGAAACCACCCCCCAGGAGAGGGAAATATTCATCAATTCTGTATCTGCTGGGCCTCACTCTCCAAATCATATAGACATGTCCTGCTACTCGACAACAGACTGGAGCCCAGCTCAGAAGTGGGCAGAGTTTGAGCAGATATCAGGGAAGATACTTATATTTGAATGGCCACTTGGCACATGAAAAGATGCTGAACATCATTAGTCTTTAGGGAAATGCATTCAAAGCCACAGCGAGACCCCATAGGACAACTGTTGTCTAAATATCAGAAAACAAGTGCCAGCAAAGTTGTGGACAGGTTGGAATTCTCATACATTGCTGGTGGAAATGTGAAATGATGTGAAAACTGTAGAAAATAGTCTGGTGGTTCCTCAAAAAAATTAAACACTTAGTTTTAACTGTATGATCCAGTGATTCTAGTCCAAGGTGTGTACCCAAGGAGACAGGAAGCAAGGACAGACAGGTGTGTATACACCTGCTTCTCTACGTTGTTTACAGTTACCAAAAGGTGGAAGCCCCCCAGGGTCCATTGATGTATGGTGGATAAGCCAGATGTGATCCATCCCTGAGGTGGAGCGTTGTTCAGTCTTCAAAAAGGAAGGAGATTCCAACACAAGCTGCAACATGGGTGAACTTGAGAACTGTACGCTGAGAGAAGGAAGCTGACACAGGACGAACAGTGTGTGATTCCACTCACGCGAGGAAGCGGACACACGACGAGCAGTGTGTGATTCCACTTACGTGAGAAAGCTGACCAGGCAGATTTAGAGATGAGGCCCCTCGGGGTGAGAGCAGGGACAGGCTGAGTGGTGCTGCCTGAGCTCCTGCCTGGGCTGGTGGGAGGTCCTGAGATCAGAGTGGTGATGGTTTCATGGCTCATAGAGCAATTAACGAGGCCATGGAGTGGCTCAAAAATGGTTAGAATGGCAAGTTTTAGGTTAGATACACACAGTAACAATAAAAGTGTTAAATCTTAGAGCCTTTCACATTAATACACATTTTTTCCACTGGAAAAATCATCATATAGTTCATACTAATTTATCAACTCCTTTTTCCCATCAAATTCTATTTTTCTATGTTATTAAATGTTATTCTAAACATTATTTCAAGTGGTTATGTTATATTTCGTGATATAATTTGTATCATTTTTGCCAGATTCACTAGTTTAATATGTGGATGATCAATTTTTATTATACACAGTGCTTCAACAGACATTTCATAGCTAAGTCTTTTCACATGTTTAAGACAGATTTTTTTCTGGTCAAGGATTTTTGGGGTCAAGATATATAATGATTTTTAAGGCTTTTGATCCCTCTTTCTTAAATGCACCTGGAAGTATGTGAGTACTCATTTCCCTGCACTCTTACCAACACCAACCATTACAGTTAAAAAAATACTCACAGTTTGATATGCAAAATGAGTTTTTTTTTTATTATTTTAATATGCTTCTGTCAAACAGTTTTTTGTATATAGTTATTTACATATGCAGAGTACATCATGTGAAATGCTGGGCTGGATGAATCACAAGCTGGAATCAAGATTACTGGGAAAAATATCAATAACTTCAGACATGCAGATAATACCACTGTAAGGGCTGAAAGTGAAGAGAAACTAAAGAGCCTCTTGATGAAGTTGAAAGAGGAGAGCGAAAAATGTGACTTGAAACTCAACATTCAAAAAACTAAGATCATGGAATCCAGTTGCATCACTTCATGGCAAATAGATGGATAAAAAGTGGAAGCAGTGGCAGGTTTTATTTTCTTGGACTCCAAAATCACTGCGGAGGGTGACTGCAGTCATGAGATTAAACGACACTTGCTCCTTGGAAGGAAAGCTATGACAAACCTGGAGAACATGTTAAAAAGCAGAGACATCACTTTGCCAACAAAGGTCTGAATAGTCAAAGCTATGGTTTTTCCAGTAGTCATGTACGGATGTGAGAGTTGAACAATAAAGAAGGCTGAGTGCTGAAGAATTGATGCTTTCAAACTGTGGTGCTGGAGAAGACTCTTGGGAGTCCTTGGACAGCCAGGAGATCAGACCAGTCAATCCTAAAGGAAATCAACCCTGAATATTTATTGGAAGGACTGATGTTGAAGCTGAAGCCCCAATACTTTGGCCACCTGATGAGAGGAGCTGACTCATTGGAAAAGACTCTGATGCTGGGGAAGATTGGGGGCAAGAGGAGAAGTGGGCAACACAGGATGAGATGGTTGGATGGCATCACTGCACCAATGGAGATGAGTTTGAGCAAACTCCAGGAGATAGTGGAGAAGGCCATGTCAGCCCACTCCAGCGCTCTCTCCTGGAGAGTCCCATGGACGGAGGAGCCTGGTAGGCCACAGTCCATGGGGTTGCGCAGAGTCCGACAGTCACTTCAGTCGAAGCAACTTAGCAGCGGCAGCAGCAGCGGGAGATAGTGGAGGACAGGGAAGCCTGGCTCGCTGTACTTCATGGGGTCACAAAGAGTCGGACACAACTTCACAGCTGAACAACAACAAAGTTACATGAGTCATGGATGTTTTTTTAAGGCAGTATCTAGTCCTTTGCTTTGGTGGGTTTTGAGATCTGGCAACCTTTAGCTGCTCTATAAATGCCTGCAGGTAAATGTTAGTCCTCCATTAGGATGGGTGGGTGAATTCTGCCTAGTGCTTGGCCAGGGGACAGTTTCCTGGCCCCATCACTGGAGCCAGTGCCCAAGCAAAGCACTGCTGCAGAGGCAGGAGGTCAGGGCTGAGGGCTTTGTAGGAGTAGCTATACCAGCAGGACAAGGGGCTGGTACAGGTCTGGAGTGGACAGTTCACCAGTGCGCCCAGCTGCACTTTGGGTGCCATAGAAAGAGGGGCCCTTGAAACCCAAGACTAGTCACAGAAGATAGTCTGTCTGAGAAGCAGACTGTAGGATAACACTGAGCTGTCTGTGTGGTTAGAGTCCCGGAAAGGAGGGAGACCCAGTGGAAGAAAATGTATTGAAGGAAAAGTGGTCATAAATTTTCCAAATTTGATGAAAAATAACCTCCAGGTTCAAGAATCTCAGCAAACCCCAAGCTGGACAAATGCACAGGCTGCTACGCCGAAATTCATCACGTTAGACTGTGGAGAGCCTAATGCAGCCCCAGAAGAGCAGCCTGGTACAGCACACGGTAGTGAACACCGCGTGTGCTCGCCAGCTGCGCACACGAAGCCACAGGGGCCAGGAGACCGTGCAGTGATTTTCTCATTGTGCTGAGAGGGGAAAAAGTCCAAAAACATGTTTGTCCAGAATGCTACAGCCAATACAAGTGTCCTTCAGAAACAATTGTGAAATAAAACATTTTCAGGTGCACAAAAACTGACAGAACTAATAGCAGATTTACAGTAAAGCCAGGAGGAAAATCTCATCCTTGGAAATAATGAAAATACAGGAAATGGTGAGTTAGAAAAACTTATTTTCTGTAAGTTTATTAAAAGGTGAAGGCTGTTTAAAGGAAGAAGAGTATTGTGAGATGGAGTTTACACAGACAGGACATCGACACGACCGTGGGAGCTAGGGGACGGCGGAGCGGTGTGAGCATGGCCCTCGGGGTCAGTTCTGGGAGCAGGCAGTGCTGCTCTGAGCTGTGGACAGTTGGAAGTTGTGATCTTGCAGAATACTGAGGAGTAACTTAAAAGAAGCATAGCTTTAAGCAAATATTTTTTAAAGGTAGTAGAGGAAGTAAAATGAAATCTTAGTACTTTGTGACTGGAAAGCAGGAAAAGAGGAGTAAAAACAGGTGGGCCCACAGCAAGATGGTCATCTGACCCTCACCACGTCGTGGTTCTGTTTAGCATCAAAGGATGAAGCCCTGCAGCCTGAGGAGATGTTTGAGCCGGTGAACAGACTAGAGCCAGCCCTGCTTCCACAGAGAGCACATGTGAACATGTGGAGAGCACATGCGAACACACGGAGAGCGCGTGCTAACACAGCACAGTGAGCACACAGAACACTGACACAGAGCACACGCTAACAGAGCACTTGTGAACATATGCAGAGCGTGTGCTAACAGCGCAGTGAACACAGAGCACACGCTAACACAGAACCCATGAACACGTGGAGAGCACACCCCAACACAGCACAGTGACCATGCAGGGCACACACTAGCATGGAGAGCACACGTGAACACATGGAGAGCACACGCTAACACAGCACATGTGAACATATGCAGAGCGTGTGCTAACAGCGCAGTGAACACAGCACACGCTGACACAGAACCCATGAACACGTGGAGAGCACACCCCAACACAGCACAGTGACCATGCAGGGCACACACTAGCATGGAGAGCACACGTGAACACATGGAGAGCACACGCTAACACAGCACATGTGAACATATGCAGAGCGTGTGCTAACAGCGCAGTGAACACAGCACACGCTGACACAGAACCCATGAACACATGGAGAGCACACCCCAACACAGCACAGTGACCATGTAGGGCACACACTAGCATGGAGAGCACACGTGAACACATGGAGAGCACACGCTAACAGAGCACTTGTGAACATATGCAGAGCGTGTGCTAACAGCGCAGTGAACACAGCACACGCTGACACAGAACCCATGAACACATGGAGAGCACACCCCAACACAGCACAGTGACCATGCAGGGCACACACTAGCATGGAGAGCACACGTGAACACATGGAGAGCACACGCTAACACAGCACATGTGAACATAGGGAGAGCGTGTGCTAACAGCGCAGTGAACACAGAGCACACGCTGACACAGAACCCATGAACACATGGAGAGCACACATGCACACATAGAGAATACCCGGGGACACATGGAGATTATGTGTTAACCTGGCACTGGATGTGGGGAGCACATGCTAACACATGGATAGAACATGCTAACACAGCATGCTAACACAGGCAACACTCACGACCAGGCAGGAGTGAGCAGGGTGAAGGCGCGTCAGGCATGTGGTGAACAGAAGAGTCAAGTGCAGCAGGTGAGGGCATAGAGCGTTCGGAGGCGAAGAGGGAAGGGTTTCCTCAGCAGGACACAAAAAAGTACAGAAGAGGTTGATACTGTTGAGAGCGTCAGAATTCAGGATTTCTAGGCCTTCCCTGGTGCGGTGGTTAAGCTTCGACCTCCCAGTGCAGGGTCAGGGAGCTGAGATCCCACATACCTCAGAGCCAAGAGACGGTAACAGAAGCAGTGTTCCAGTGAATTCAATAAGGAAATGGTCCATATAAAAAAAAAGAGATTTTCGTGTTTCTGTTGAACAGAAGACGCACGGAGCACGGGAGGGGCCGCACAGTGCGGCGGGCCTCCTGCAGGTGGAGGGCGGTCAGGCAGCCCCCGTCCCTGGCCGTGGGTCCTGTGAACCCACAGCTGAGCCCCCCGGGGAGGAGCGCACGTCACTGCTGTGGGGCGGGGGTCTCCGGGTCAGGGTCACAGGGCACCGAGGAGACACGTCGCAGCATTTGGTGCGTCTTGCACAAGAGGAAGTCCTGGCAGCCCAGTTCTCCTTGACGAGTGACACAGGCTGGGCTGCCCAACATCAGCGAGTGTAAGTGAGCAGGTGCGGCATGTGCCCAATGCAGCCCTCAGGATGTGGGACTGAGTGGATTGCAGAAGGGTGTCTGTCTACACGTTACAGCTTAGCACGCGAAGTCTTTGTTTCTGGATGCGCACTTGTGTATCGAAAGCCTCGGGGGGCACCCACCTGCGAGCGTCGATAAGGCCGGTGCTCCCCCCGCCCCGTCTGGCCTCTACTCGGAGGGTGGGGTGGGGGGTGGGCGGTGGCTCTGGTGCTGGGTGTTCCGTGGCTGAGGTAGATTTAGGTTCTTGGGAGATGGAGACAAAGGCCAGCCAGCAGACGCCTGCTGATGGGCCCTGGGGCTTGGTTGCCATGGGGCGTCAGGTGGGGCAAGCTCAGCGCCCTAGGGCTCCCGGGACCTGTCGGCTGTGGGACCTCAGCGGCTCTCCTGTTACAGGACGCAGAGGGCTCGACCTGCTTGCACCTGGCTGCCAAGAAAGGCCACTACGACGTGGTTCAGTACCTGCTCTCAAATGGGCAGATGGACGTCAACTGTCAGGTAAACGCCCCGTCCGCTCTTGATGCTGCCTCACTGGCTCGGCTTGACCTGAGACGAGTCCTCGCGATGGTCCTGGCCCTGCCTGTTCTCAGGGCCACCTCTGCAGAGCCTGGAGACCTGGCCTCTTCTCCCCAGCCTGTCCGCCTCCTGGCCTGCTTGCTGGCTCGCTGGCCTCCTAGAGGCCCGTCTTCAGGCACTGCCGTTCGAGCGGGGCCCCAGCCTCCATGGGCCGAGCTGCCCTGGGATGCTCCCCTTCCCTCCCGGCGCCGTGTGCTTGCTTTGCGTCTGCCTGTCTGTCCAGCTGCTGTCAGGACTCTGGGCTGTCCTGCAGTGCCCAGCACAGAGTAGGTCCCGTGTACCTCTCCTGACCTGTGAGGGGCTGGGGGAGAAGATGAGGGCGCAAGGAAGGGTTCTCCCAACTCTCAGGGACCCCTTCCCACCCCCTGGGACCCCACACATGACTGTGGTTCTGGGGTGACCACCTCCGCCACAGCGTGCCCCGTGTGCTGGCTCTGCTGCGGGCTCTCCCGGACGGACTGCGGCGCCGCTCCCTGCAGTGAGGTTCGTGCCCCTGCGGGCCCCCTCCCTTGGATCAGGTTCATCTCCCGCCCCGGTGGGCTGCGCTGTGCTGCCCTGCCAGGTGCCCCGTCCCGCAGCAGGTCTGTGGGCACCGTCTAACTTCAGTCGTGGAGGCCGCATGTGTCCACGGGAAGATGCGATGACTAGAGCAGGCAGCAAGTTGTGTTGCCAGGGACTGAGCCTCTGGCCGCCAGAGGAGGAATTGGCCATGTGGGCCTTGTTGGCTCCGAGCTGCTCCTGGTTTAAATAAACCCCTGGGACCGCCGAGTAGGGCGGGGGCAGGGTAGAGGGACAGCCGGCTGGGCAGGACTGCAGCCTCACCGGTGGGCGGGGTCAGCTGGGTGGGCTTCTGCTCCCTGCCCTCCTTCACGGGCTCCTCAGCCTCTGATCTGGCGTCTGTAGTTCATGCCTTGTGCGTGGTCTGTCCTGGAACCACCGAGTGGACAGGTGTGTGCTGGTCGCTGCCTCCCACCAGCCAGGCACACTCTGCCCCCGGCCCTGCTCTCTGCCCCCGGCCCTGCGCTCTGCCCCCGGCCCTGCACTCTGCCCCCGCCCCTGCTCTGTCCTGGCCCTGCTCTGTCCTGGCCCTGCGCTCTGCCCCTGCCCCTGCTCTGCCCCGGCCCTATGCTCTGCCCCTGGCCCTGCACTGCCCCCGGCCCTGCGCTCTGCCCCCACCCCTGCTCTGTCCTGGCCCTGCTCTGCCCCCGGCCCTGCTCTGTCCTGGCCCTGCACTCTGCCCCCGCCCCTGCTCTGTCCTGGCCCTGCTCTCTGCCCCCGGCCCTGCTCTGTCCTGGCCCTGCGCTCTGCCCCCGCCCCTGCGCTCTGCCCCCGGCCCTGCGCTCTGCCCCGGCCCTATGCTCTGCCCCTGGCCCTGCACTGCCCCCGGCCCTGCTCTCTGCCCCCGGCCCTGCGCTCTGCCCCCGCCCCTGCTCTGTCCTGGCCCTGCTCTGCCCCCGGCCCTGCTCTCTGCCCCCGGCCCTGCTCTGTCCTGGCCCTGCGCTCTGCCCCTGCCCCTGCTCTGCCCCGGCCCTATGCTCTGCCCCTGGCCCTGCACTGCCCCCGGCCCTGCGCTCTGCCCCCGGCCCTGCTCTGTCCTGGCCCTGCGCTCTGCCCCCGCCCCTGCTCTGCCCCGGCCCTATGCTCTGCCCCTGGCCCTGCACTGCCCCCGCCCCTGCTCTGCCCCGGCCCTGCTCTCTGCCCCCGGCCCTGCTCTGTCCTGGCCCTGCTCTGCCCCTGGCCCTGCACTGCCCCTGGCCCTGCTCTGCCCCCGGCCCTGCGCTCTGTCCCCGGCCCTGCTCTGCCCCCGGCCCTGCTCTCTGCCCCCGGCCCTGCGCTGTCCTGGCCCCTTTCATAGGTGATGCTGTCCGGGGTGCAGGTGTGTTGGTTCCCAGGTGGCCTGCCTGCACTCACCAGGGTCCCTGGGCAGTGCCCCGAACCTCGGTTTCCTTTAGCAGGATGGGGCCCCCACTCCTACCCCCTCCCCGGGGCCACTCTCAGGTCCTGAGTGATGACTGTCTCTCCTTGCACATCCAGGGGCTGTGATAGGTTTTTCGTTTTTTTTGAAATTAGGATGATGGCGGCTGGACACCCATGATCTGGGCCACTGAGTACAAACACGTGGACCTCGTGAAGCTGTTGCTCTCCAAGGGGTCCGACATCAACATCCGGGACAACGTGAGTCTCCCCTGGCAGGAGGGCCTGGAGGACAGGTGGACGTAGGGTGGCTGATGGCACATTGGTCGTGGAGGCCGCATCCTAGCGCCTGCCCTGACCTCTTCCTGTCCAGTCGCCAGTGTGTGCTGACCCAGTGCGATGTCCTGTGTCAGCCAGTAGTTGGGTGTGAACCAAGGGGCACAGGCCCTGAGACCTGCCTCGGGTGGAGCTGTGTTTCCAGAAGTTTAGAGACATTGACTCCGGTGTCTGTGGTGGGGACTGTGGCCCAAGGCACCCCACCCTGGAGCTGAGGTGCTGAGGCGCTGGGCTCTCTGGGAACAGCCTTCGGCTGTGTGTTGGTGGGGGAGTTTGCTTGCAGGCAGCACCAGGCACTTCTGATGAAGCTGAAGGGGAGTCTCATCTTGGGAAGGCTTCGGGGGTCCCAGCACCAGTGGGTGGTGGCCTGCTCTGGCATGAACCTGTGTGCTGCCTCCCAGGCGAGGGACAGGGTTCCCGGGACACGGACGGGCTATGCTCGTGAGCTGTGTCCACCTTTGCAGAGTTACCAGAGCCGTAAGTAGGAAGCTGGCCACAAGTCCATGGCGTTGATGATGGAGTAAGGCAGAAAGGCACAGCCATCCCTCTGCTCAGAGCCCCAAGTGGACCATGTGAAGACAGGATGGGAGCGGTGGCTGCTTTGCAAGAGGACCCTCCCACAGAGCCTGGGAGCAGTAACCCCACCAAGGGCACTGCTGCTGGGGGCACCCGGGCCCGAGATAGGCCCTTACCTGGGAATACTGAACACGCCTGACACGGACATAACCAGTGCTTCTTAATCATACACACCAGATACCTGAGAACCAGTCCCCTAACAGACATGACTAGTCTTTCTTAACCAGACCTAACCAGATACCTGAGAACCAGTCCTCTAACAGACATGACTAGTCCTTAACCACACATACCAGATACCTGAGAACCAGTCCCCTAACAGACATGACTAGTCCTTCTTAACCAGACATAACCAGATACCTGAGAACGAGTCCTCGAACAGACATGACTAGTCCTTCTTAACCAGACATAACCAGCCCCCAAACCGCACATAGCCAGTCTTCTGCCTTGTGTTGCCGAGCGGCCCTCTCAACCTTTTTCCTTGCAGTCCTCCCGGGTGCTGGCCTGGCTCCCTCTCTGTGGCTGCGTGGAGCCGCCTGCTTGTCCTGCGTGTGGGCTGCGGCCTGTCTCGGGCGTGGCCAGCCCTGCAGTGGGGGTGTTTCCCAGTGGGCGGGTCTGGCTGCTCCACGCTCTACTGCTCTTCTAGACATGCTGGGTCTTTCTCTCTTTTCAGGTCTTTTCATTTTTTTACTGGATTGTTCATCTTATTCTCAAGTTTGGAGAGTTTCTGTGTATTCTAGATAGAAGTCCTTTATCAGATAGTGTATTCTGTTACTCTCAGTTCAGTTTATCAATTATTTTGTCTATGTGTGTGCTAAGTTGCTTCAGTTGTGTTGACTCTGTGACCCTATGGACCATAGCCCACCAGGCTCCTCTGTCCATGGCATTTGCCAGGCAAAGATATTGGAGTGGGTTGCCATTTCCTTTTCCGGGGGATCTTCCCTTGCCAGGGATGAAACCTACATCTCTTAGGTCTCCTGCGTTGGTGGGAGGGTTGTTTATCACGTGTGAAATCCATGCCCCACCCAGACACTCCATGTCTCCTGTTGTAGTCTATAGATTCAGGTGCATGGTAGGAGGTGGGGCTGGGCTCTTTCTTCTTGGTGTGTGGACCTGTCACTGTTGCCAGCAGTGTGCGTAGGAAGCGGCCTTTCCCCCTCCATGGGCTCTGCCCGGTGGCCACGCTTGTCTTCCGGGCCTGGGCCCTGTCCTTGTTCTGGGGCAGGCCCTCCTGACGAACGTCGCTTCAGGGCCTGTGAGAACCTCCCAGTATCCGCTTCTGTTCCTCTCATGTATTTTACTAAATAAACAACATAATATGGTGCTGTTTGTTTAAACAGCGGTGGCCTCTGAGAAAGGCTGTGATGATGAGCCTGGTGTCTGGCTCCCGGAGTCCCCTCCTCCTCAGGCCCGTGTGTCCACTGCCATTTCTTCTGTGTGTCTGAGGTCTGTCTGCATTTTCCGCCATGGTGGGTGCCCTGGGGTGAAACCTCAGCTTCTTAACGCCCGCAGAGTCCTTTCCCTCGCTCTTGCAAGGTGCTCTTCTGGGTGAAGAGTGTGAGTGACGGGTGGTTCCGGCGCTTCCGAGTCCGGGCTCCGCACGCCCCCAGCGGGAAGGCCTTGCTGGGTTTCTCTGTGTCACGTGCCTCTTTGCTTCCGGGTTCCTTTAAGGTTGTCTCTTGGTTACTGGGGTTTGGTGCTCTTACTGCAAGGTGCCTGGTGATGTGTGCATGCAAGTGTGCATTGAGGGTTCATGGAGCCCCCTGGGTCCGTTGTAGGGGGGCTTTACCAACCTGGAAGCTTCCTGCTCACTCCAGAATCGCCTCTGCCCCACCCCCCTTGGGGAGGCTCTGGCTCCATGTGTACCGAGAAGCTGTCCCACCGCTCACTGAAGCCCTTTTCATTTGCTGAGGCTGTTTTTCACTCTGGACGTCTGCTCCGTTGGTCCTGCGCGCTGTGTCCTAGCCCGCTGGCCTCCTCCACGGTGTCTGCTATGCTGCTGATTCTGTCCCGTGTGCTCCCACCTCGGGCACTGTGGCCTTCAGCTCCGAACGTTCTGCAGGGCCTTCTTGGTATTTTCTGAAGTGTGTCTCTTCTGAACACAGTTGTTCGGTTTCTCTGATGCCCGAGTTTGCTGGTCCACCCTGTGTGTCATTTCTGGGTTTGGGAGGTTGACTTTCTGCTCGTTGTAGGTCTGGTTTTCCATGTCTTTGCCTGTCTGGTAAGCTGACACTGGAGTCAAGATGCTGTGAACTCACCTTGCTGGGAATCTGTCTTCAACCTTGTTCCCAGTGCAGCAGTGATATTTGGAAATGGCCCAGTCATGTGGGGTTTTGCTTTCTAAGTTTGTCAGGTGGTCTGAACAGGTCTCAGCTGAGACTGGTCATCCGTACCTTGTGGGGCCGGCACTGAGTCTTGTGCACCGGTGTGTCCTCCTGGAGGCCCAGGCTTGGAATGTGTAGCCCTCCAGAGGCCTTTCTCAGCCCACCGCTGGCCCTCACCCCTGGCCGCCTTGTCCTGGGGCCGCCTGATCTGGAGCTGAGAGGGATAGGGAGCAGCAGCCACCTCACTCTCCCCTCGGGGTGCAGCCCTTCACTGCTCCTGAAAACTGTAGCTGCCTGCGTTTCCACCGAGGTGTGGGTAGGAGTGAACCCATCGTAGCCCCTCTTGCCCCTCCTTTGCTGTACGCCTGTCAGACATGTGGGCCTGTCCTGAGGTAGCGGCCCGGGCACCTCCCCCGACCGCAGGCCTGGGGGCTGGGACAGGCTCAGTTCTGCTGATACGGTCTCGGAGAGCTCTGATGCTGGAGCAGGAAGAGGCCCTTGGGTCTCCGTTTCACTGAGGAGCCCACAGGTGTGCGGCAGGTGGAACCTGGGGCGGGGGCTTCTGACAGCGATGCCGGGGAGAGGAGCCTGCTTCGCTTTCTCTGTGGACTCAGCAAGCGGAGCAGGCCCTGGCCCCTCAGTCCTGCTCCACACCGTCTTCCTCAAGGTGGCTGAGCTGGAGGCCTGGGACGTATGAGGTGTGGGGATGCGCTGGGCGGAGCAGGGCCCGGCATCCTGGACATGATGCGCCCTCTGCCCACACAGCAGAGAGTGGAGGCCGCAGCCCCGATGCCAGTGGCCAGAAAGGGCAGCGGGAACATCGCTGGGCGTGTCTGCAAGGGAGGTGGAGCCGGGGGCCGGAGGGGGGGAGCGGAGCTGGGGGCTTGGGGCGCCCTGCTCTGGGAGCCGGGACCAGGGGCTGCTCTGGGTGGGCTCTCTGTGCGCGGGGCCGCATGCAGCAGGTTGGATGTGCCGTGGTTCTCATTTAGACTTTGTCTTTTGACTTTAAGGTTTGCTCCTCATTGTTATCTTATGTTGTTTTTTATTTACCTTTCGTTTTCACATTTGTTTTTTAAAAACTAGTGTTCTAACAGACTTAACATGGTAGATTATATCACGTGTATAATCTATATGTGGTAAATCATGTATTTTACATATGGCACAGGTACTTCAAAATTTTTCTTTGCCTCATTTAAAGTTTTTAGATTTTTATGAAATAAAAGTTTCAATCAGATTTGCCTTTTTCAAATCTTATACAAGCATCACTATGCTGCAGTCATAGCTGTGCTTCAGAAGGAACGTAATTTAAAAGGCAGGTAGACTGGCCCTCGATGGTGTGTCGTGTGCGGTGGAGCCCAGCTCAGGAGGCCGCTTTCTGTTTTAACCTGCTCTGCACTGTGATGTACATTTTAATGAAAATGAGACAGAACAGCAGGACGCCTTTGTTCGGTGGGGCTCACCCCCGTGTCCCTCGCCCAGGAGGAGAACATCTGCCTGCATTGGGCGGCCTTCTCGGGCTGCGTGGACATTGCCGAGATCCTGCTGGCCGCCAGGTGCGACCTGCACGCGGTGAACATCCACGGGGACTCGCCCCTGCACATCGCAGCCAGGGAGGACCGCTACGCCTGTGTCGTGTGAGTGGCTCCAGGGCCCCGGGGACTTCCTGCGGCGGAAGGCCTCTCCCACCAGGCCTGCGGTCAGTGGTCAGCGTAGCTTGGGAGGATTGCGGTGAAAATCTGCCATCCTGGAGGCTCCCAGCTCGGGGCCAGGGGAGCAACACCGTCTGGAGGGCAGACGGGTCGCTGGGAGCTCCGCTTGCCAGAGCCTTTGCTCCGCTCCAGGCGGAAGCTCAGGGCTGTGCGGCCCCGTCCTCCCTGCATGGGGGCTTGGGACAAGGGGTGCCCCTGCCATGGGGCCTGCGCCCTCTTGGATGGGGTCCCTGGGGGCGCCGAGCTCTGGCGCACTGTCTGATCCTCCCTGGCAGCACCATCGCCTGCCAGGTGCTGAGCTTGTGGCCAAGAGACGTGGCTGTCCTTTCATCCCGAGGGTGCCTTTAATGGAAAAGCTGAGAAAAGTCGGATGCCATCCCTAGTTTCTGTGCTCTTCCCGCGAAGGACAGTGCTTGTGGGGAGGAGGCTGTGTCTGCGTGGTGGCGGGAGGCGCCGGTCTGCAGGCTGTGCCGTCTGGGAGCAGGCGGCGGGTCCTGTTTGCACTGGGTGGGCGTGCTGCCTGCGTCTTGTCGTTGAGTCTTGCACTGAAGGGCTCCGTGTCCGGTGCCTTGCTCTCTGTGCAGCCTCTTCCTGTCCCGGGACTCGGACGTCACTCTGAAGAACAAGGAGGGGGAGACACCCCTGCAGTGCGCCAGCCTCAACTCGCAGGTGTGGAGCGCCCTGCAGGTGAGCCAGGCTCTGCGGGATGCGGCCCCCGACAGGCCCGCCCCGGTGGAGAAGACGGTGAGCAGGTGAGGAGCGGCCAGTATCAGGGCGGCGCAGGCGCGGGAGGGAGCGGGGCCCACCTGGAGCTGACACGCCCCCTGTGGCAGGGACATCGCTCGGGGCTACGAGCGGATCCCCATCCCCTGCGTCAACGGCGTGGATGGTGAGCCGTGCCCCAGCAACTACAAGTATGTGTCTCAGAACTGTGTGACGTCCCCCATGAACATCGACAGGAACATCACCCACCTGCAGGTTGGCGGGGGCCCTGGACCGAGCGGTCGCTGGGTGGCGGGAGGCTCAGGCCCATGCTCTGGCCGCCCTCAGCTCTGCTGGGCCGGCTCTGGCCGCTCCCCAGCGTCTGCCCGCTCGCCCGCGCTCCCGGGGCCAAGAGCCCAGGCCCCAGCCTTCCCCCCTCACAAGCCCTGCGCGGGACCCGCGTGTCCTCTCCACCTCCTCCTCGGGGGAGATTGCAGGCCCCAGCGTCCTGAGGACCGCCCCCAGAGCTGGGGATGGCATGGGACTGTGGGGCGGGGCACTGTCTGACACGGCCCTCCCCGCAGTACTGCGTGTGCATCGACGACTGCTCCTCCAGCAACTGCATGTGCGGCCAGCTCAGCATGCGCTGCTGGTACGACAAGGTGAGCCCCCGGGTGAGTGGGGGTGGTGCAGGGGGCGCCGACTGGGGGCCAGGGCGGCGGCGCTAGCCTGGCTGCAGGCAGCTGCGGGGCTGGGAGGGTGCTGCTGAGGCAGGAACCCCCCGACTTTGGTTTGGGGTTCAGAGGTCATTATTGGTGGCAGGAGCGAGGTGTACTGGGGTGAGGAGGGCACATAGGCCCTACATGGAGGCTGCTGGCACAGGGTCATTAGGGAAGATGGAGCATCAGGGTCACCCAAACTAGAGGCTCAGGAGTTGTGGGCAGGGCTACCGGCACCTCTCTGAGGATGTATCGTGCTGACAGGGGCGGGGCCGGCAAGCTGTGACCCTCAGAACAGCCCCTGAAGCTGCCAGGGCCTCAGACTCTGCCTGGTGTAGCCCAGCGGTTCACGGCGTCCCGGGTGTCGGACAGAAACAGGGTGGTGGGTCCCTCCAGAGTGGGTGTTTGCAGAGGGGCAGGAGGTGCGGGCAGGCGGTCCAGGCGGGAGGCCACAGGGCAAGCTGCAGGGGCCTCAGGAGGCTGAGAGGATGCGGGGAAGGTGGGCAGGCCAGTCAGTAAGGGACCAGGAACCAGCCATGTGGACTCTTGGCCACTCCTTCCGGGTAGAAGCCAGCATTCTGGGGGTGTGTTCGTCTGCGGGGGCCCTGCTGTGGGTGGCGAGCCCTTCTCGTGTCTGCCCCAGGACGGCCGGCTGCTGCCCGAGTTCAACATGGCAGAGCCACCCCTGCTGTTCGAGTGCAACCATGCCTGCTCCTGCTGGAGGACCTGCCGCAACCGCGTGGTGCAGAACGGCCTCAGGTGAGCCCCTCCGGCGGCACCAGGAGCTCAGTGGTCAAGGGTACAGGTGGTCTGGGCCGTTGGGCAGCTCACAGGTTTCACGTGTGTCCACAGACAGGAGAACGTGTGTTTAGTGTGTGCGTGTGTTCCTTGGAGCCTCGGCCTGTGTTACGGTTTGATGTAAAGAGCAGAAGCCATGTGTGTGTGTTTGTGTGTGTGTGTGTGTCTGCACGTGCATGTTCCTTGGAGCCTCGGCCTTTGTTTTGCGTTGATGTAAAGAGCAGAAGCTCTGTGTGTGTGTCTGTATGCACGAGCATGTTCCTTGGAGCCTCGGCCTGTGTTTCGCGTTGATGTAAAGAGCAGAAGCCGTGTGTGTGTGCGTGCGTGTGCGTTCCTTGGAGCTTTGGCCTGTGTTATGGTTGATGTAAAGAGCAGAAGCTGTGTGTGTGTGCGCACATGCGTGTGCGTGCATGTTCCTAGGAGCCTTGGCCTGTGTTAGGGCTGTTGTAAAGAGCAGAAGCCGTGTTTCCTACCTGCTCAGATATGGGTTCAGGTCACACAGCCCAAAGGCGAGAGCCGGGCTTCCCATGAGCCGCCTTCTCCAGGCTCACGAGTCCGAGCCTGTGTGGACACTTGGGTCCCCGTGCACTCCGCCCTTTGTGTCATGGAGGTGGCGTCTAGTTGTGACACCTGTTGTCGATTAGCTATGTGGGTGTTTAGTCTGCTGGCCCCCCAGAGCCAGACCCTGGGGCTGTGATCGTGGAGCTTTTTTCTGTGGAATGCTCGAGAGTTGGAAAGTCTAAGGTCATAAGGGCAGATTTATGTTCTCTGTAAGTTTAGCTGAGTGTTACTGACCTCAGGATTTCGGTGTCTGTTAACAGTAAGTAGCTTTGCTGCACCTTGTGAGCAGCCCACACTTCTGTGTCCTTGTGTGTGGCTGGACGTCCTTGGGGAGAGGACAGACATGCTCGTCTCCCTCGAGGGCCCCGGAACACAGATGGCAGGTGGATGCCCTGACTCTTGGGGGGGGGGGGGCCCCCCCTGCCCCCAGAGTTCAGCTCAGCCTTGCCGTTCGCACACCGCCTGCGCCCAGCTGCGTTCCAGTCAGGGCTAGCAGGCTGCTCACCCGCCTGGTCCTTGTCACAGCTGAGGCTTGGCCAGCCTGGTCCCATGCTGGGCGCTGGGGTCAGGACCCTGCAGCACAGGGAGGGTGGGCGGGGCCGAGGGCCTGGGGTTGCTCGGAGTCTCTGTTGCTCCCTCACCTGGTGCTGAAGCGCTTCCAGGCACGAAGGCGGTGTTCTCTGCCCTCTACTCCCAAACCTCGCATGTCACTCCTGAGCGGAGTGAGCTGGGACATAGCTGTGTTTTCCAGGGCGAGGCTGCAGCTCTATCGGACGCAGAACATGGGCTGGGGCGTCCGGTCTCTGCAGGACATCCCGCTGGGCACCTTTGTTTGCGAGTGAGTGCTGCTCTCCCGGGCCCTGCCCCTGTGGTTACAGGGTGGGTGGGTGGGCATCTCCCGGGCCTTGCCCCTCTGGTCTCGGAGTGGCGGGGGCGGGGGTTGGGCAGCATAGGGGAGGGGCACCAGGCAAGTCCCCCCGCCCTCGTGGTGCAGACTTGCCAGGCGGGGCTGCCCAGGTCGGCTGTGTGGCTCGTGCGGCGGGTGCCCCTGCCCCATCTGCTCTTTCGCCTGCACTTCCTCCCCAGCTTGGAGCTCGTTTCAGAAGGTCTGTCAGGGTTTCGTTCGTGATTCCCAGGGATGGTCACTTTGGACCCTGATCAGAGGGTTTCTGTGTTGTATCTTGGGGCCCAGGTTCAGTCCTTGTTGATTCACAGCAGATCGTCCTTGCATGGGGCTTCTTCAGGTTCCCAGGTGCCACGTTCTCACCACCCCACCCTGACCCACAGGTACGTCGGGGAGCTCATCTCTGACTCGGAGGCCGACGTGCGGGAAGAAGACTCTTACCTCTTTGATCTTGACAACAAGGTAACGCAGCCTGAGGGGTAGGGTGTGGCGCCGGGGGACCGTGGTGTGGTGGTGCCCACGGGCAGGGAGACTCGGCAGCCCTGGCTGCTGTTGGCCCTTCTGCTGGGCTCAGGTGCCTGCGGCGGCGTCACGGGGCCCAGAGGCCCTGTCTGTCCCGCTAGCCTCCTGAGCGTGGGGCTGGGACGCAGCTCTGCAGCCTGAGCCCGCCCTTTGAGCAAGGGTGGAGGCTCCGTGTGCACTGAGGGTCACACGTGTGACCGGGGAGTCCTCCGTGTCCCAGCTCCCTCCCAGGGTCTGGCGGGGTCGCTGGACTCCAGCTTCTCCACTCCGGGCCCTGGTTTCCAGGGGTTTCTGAGCTGGCACAGCTGCCCTCTGCTTTGCCCTGGCTCCTTGATTCCTCAAGGCTGACCTAGGAACTCACTGGAGCTCACAGGTGCTGCCAGCGGGGGCCCTCAAGTGCTCGGTCCTCCTCAGGAGCCTGAGCCTCCGAGCCCCTTTCTGTGGGTCGGGGTGAAGCCAGGCGCTCACTCCCATGCCCGCCCAGTGTGCCGTGTCTTCTGAGTGCCCTGCTGAGCGGACATGGTCCCCTCCCGGCCAGGCCACCGTTCCCGCTCTGGATGAAGGAAGCTTCCAGACCCCAGGCTCCCACGGGCTGTGGGTGCTCAGAGCTCCGCTGCAAGGTTGTCAGGAGTCACATGGTGGGCTCGAGGCTATATTCAGTGCTCTTCTGCATCTGTTGAAATCTTTCTGCTCCCGCAGCCTCTCCCTTACTTGCTGGAGTAATACAGAGGGTGATTTCACCTTGTGGGCCATCACACCCGGGATGTATCTCACACCGCTTACTCGGTGCGTCCCTCTGACCATGGCTCACGCATGCCCCAGCGCGGCCACCGGGCACCACTCCCCCCGCCTGTGGTCTGTCTCTGGGGTCCCTGTGGTCTGTTTCTGGGGTCCCTGTTGGTCTTCGTCCTGCTTACCTGTTGCCGCCTGTTCCTAACTGGTTTTTGTTTGGGTTCCAAACCTGCCTGAAGGGCATCAGGGCGTAGGCTCCCTCCTCTGGGAGCACATGGTCGCGTTGCGGGGACTAAGCTGCAGCTGCCCCCTCTGAGTCCGGCTCAGCCTCCCCTGCGGTGAGCCCGGCCCTGCTGCCCAGCACGCGGCACAGCCGGGACTGCCCCGGGCGGCCTCGCCGTGGAGCTCAACCCCCGAGGTTCTCTGCCCGCTGCTGCTTGGATGTCGCCAGCCTGTCTCCGCCTCCGCCTCTGCAGACCAGGCTGCCGGTCTGATTCTCACAGCCCCCCACAGGCGGGCGAGGGCTCGCTGTCGGGAGACGGGGGGAGGGCCGTTCTGGGCGCCCCAGTGGCCCCGGCAGAGTGACCCGCAGAGGGGCCGGCTGCCCTGCAGGCCTTCCGCTCACTCTGGGAGGTCTCTTCCTCGCTTTGCCCAGCCCACATGGCCACGGGTGTTCAGTCCTGCGACACATTCACTCTGGGCACATGACAGGGCGGATGCACCCACGGCCCCCGCCACTCCAGCTCAGGCCTGAGACCCCCAGCACTGACTTTCAGAGTGCCCCCACCCGCTGGGTGCCTGCGTCTCCGAGCGCTGGTGTTCAGAGTGCCCGCACCCACTGGTGGTTCCCCCCAAGCCCCATCGTCCGAGGCAGCAGGGCACTTTCTGGCCTTGCTGTCCGGGTGTTTCCTGGGTCACAACACCTGTCCTCCTGCTGCGGATCTGCCCATCTCCTTGCTGTTCTAGAACCTTCCAAGCACCCACCCACTTGTCCTCTGCCCTTGTCACCTGACTCCCTGGGTGCCCACACCCAGCACCTCAGAGCTGTGCCGCAGGGGTTCAAGTGGGCATGGGCTCTCTCGCCTCGTTTTCGCTGCAGGACCAGGTGTGGGTGGTTTTTGATCAGAGAAGCTTTGAAAGGGCAACATGTTCGTCTGAAAGGACGTGTTTTAAAGGCCCGAGCAATGTTTGTTGCCGGAGGGTCGCGGTGGTTCTTGTGGGGGGAATCTACAGGACCGGACGCGCAGTCTGGCCTTCAGGATGGGCCGCCGAGCGCCCAGGATGCACCTTGTGGGAAGTGTGGGGGCGTGTCGGGGCTGGAACTGGGGGCCGCTGGGCCGAGGAGCCCGTGCTCTTCCCCAAGGAGTCCTGCGTTCCTGGGGGCTGCCCAGGCCCTGCAGACTCGGGCGGGCCCGGCCGCCTCGGGTCCCGGTGTGGATGCTGCTGCTGTGGGGCCAGCCCTGCGCTCCTTCCTCCTGCACCTGGACAGGGACCCCTTCTGTGGCCACTGAGTCTCTCGTATAGCTCAGGGAGCTTCCTTCCTGCAAGGATTCCCGTTTCTGGCCTCTGTGGGTAATGCCACAGGAAAGGGGGTAGAATCAGACCAGTTGTGGCCCCTCCCGCCCCCCTGGGTGGGAGGTCAGAGCCTGCAGACACGGCGGTGCTGCGGGGCCCTGCCCCTCTCCAGGGGGCCCTTCCCGGCACAGCGTCGCTCTGGTGTTTGGGGTCTTTCCAGGGGAAACGCGGCATTCTCAGGGTTCAGCTGAGGCCAGACCTCTTCTCAGGGTCAGGTCAGGCCTGGCTCCTGGCCACTGTCTGTGCCCACGGGGTCACCACCACCCTGAAGGATGCTGTTGGCTAAGTCCCCTCAGCAGTGACCTGGCAGACCCCGCCCTCTGCTCCTCTGACTCCCCGTTCTCTTGTCTCCCTGTCCATCTGTCTCTCTGTCCCTCCATCCATCTATGTGTCCCCCCATTTGTCTGTCTCTCTGTCCCCCGTCCCTCCCTCTCTGTCCCCCGTCCCCCTCCCTCTCTGTCCCCCTCCCCCCTCTCTCTCTGTCCCCCGTCCCCCTCTCTCTCTCTGTCCCCCTCCCCCTCTCTCTCTCTGTCCCCCTCCCCCTCTCTCTCTGTCCCCCTCCCCCTCTCTCTCTGTCCCCCTCCCCCTCTCTCTCTGTCCCCCTCCCCCTCTCTCTCTGTCCCCCGTCCCCCTCTCTCTCTGTCCCCCTCCCTCTCTCTCTCTGTCCCCCTCCCTCTCTCTCTCTGTCCCCCTCCCTCTCTCTCTCTGTCCCCCGTCCCCCTCTCTCTCTGTCCCCCGTCCCCCCCCCTCTCTGTCCCCCGTCCCCCTCTCTCTCTCTGTCCCCCGTCCCCCTCTCTCTCTCTGTCCCCCGTCCCTCTCTCTCTCTGTCCCTCCATCCCTCTCCCCCTCTGTCCCCCGTCCCTCTCTCCGTCTCCCCGTCCATCTGTCCCTCTGCCCTGCCTCTTGGGTGGCGCTCCTCCCCCCTCCATCACCGGGTCCCTGAGGGCCTGTGCTGCCTTGTGGTCCTCATGGACCCTGGCGCCTCTCTGGGTGCCCGCATCGCCGTCCACGTGAACCCCGGATCTGCGCTCCGTTTCGCCGAGTGGGCGCTCCGGCCGGGGCGGGGCGGGGTGGCACCCGCCCCCGCCCCGGATGCTCAGCGCGTGTCTCCCCCAGGACGGAGAGCTGTACTGCATCGACGCGCGTTTCTACGGCAACGTCAGCCGCTTCATCAACCACCACTGCGAGCCCAACCTGGTGCCCGTGCGCGTGTTCATGTCCCACCAGGACCTGCGCTTCCCGCGGATCGCCTTCTTCAGCACCCGCCTGATTGAGGCCGGGGAGCAGCTGGGGTAGGTGCCCGGGCGGGCGGCGGGTGGGAGGGCGGCACTGGGGGCGGGGCACAGGCCCAGACCCGGGCTCTCTCTCCGCAGCTTCGACTATGGGCAACGCTTCTGGGACATCAAGGGCAAGCTGTTCAGCTGCCGCTGCGGCTCCCCCAAGTGCCGGCACTCCGGGGCTGCGCTGGCCCAGCGGCAGGCCGGCGCCCAGGAGGACGGGCTGCCCGACACCAGCTCCTCGCCCGCCGACCCGCTATGAGAGCGCCGTCCGGCGCCCAGGTGGACGCCGTTCGCTGTGGTTTGGGGAAGACGGAGAGGCATGCAGGAGACCGTCTGGCCTGCCCGGGGCCGCGGGGGGCGGGGCCCGGCTGCGCGGGGACGCCTGGGCTCCTCGCCGGCCTCGCCGTGAGTTTCCGACGGTGGTCTTTCTGCTCCACGTTTCTCGTCTCCCCCCGCGTGCCGTCGCTCCCGGCTCACTGCCAGGCTGGGGGCCGCGCCCTGTCGGCCCGGACTCTCCGTGTGGCCCGCCGCGGCCCGTGTGGCCGGTGCTGGCTCCGGGCGGCACAGACCCCGTGCCCACCACCCCTGCGAGGTCAGGGCCGAGCCACTGCTGACTTTGGAGAAAACGTGGGTTTGCTTTTTAAAGAAATCCTATATCTAGTCCTATACACCAGACCTCTCACGTGTTTCTTTCCGAGGGGGCGGTTTGGGGTGCAGGATGGCCATGGCCCCAGAGCACCGCACCTCCTATTGATTTCTAAGCCACATGCTATGATGATGAATAAACTGATTTATTTTCTACCATTATTGGACATTAGGACAAACAAGAAATAAACACAAAAACACAGACAACGGTGCTGATTCTGATGTGGTTTCTACTCACCATGTGAAAATAAACTATCAACTGTATAAAGAGAACAAAGTGATTTTAGAATGAAATGCAGGAAACACTTTTTTAAGATGTTAGTCTTGTAGTGTGAATAAAATCGCCGTCACCTTTTGCGTGATGGCCTGCCAGGTCATATACTTTTTTTTGGCATATACTTTTTTAAACACTGTAATTAGTGCAGTAACAGTGGGTTTTCTGTGCAACTCTTCTAAAACATTCATGATGCAGTCATGTTTATTTTTTCTGTTAAAATGTTTTTGACAGTTCTAAGAGCAGTCTTTTGGCTCAGACCATTTCTTGTTCTGTTTTCAATGAAATCAATAAAAAAAAAAAAAGAAGTACTTTAAATGAGGCTTTATCATGGTATCATGTTTCAGCTGGTTTCTGCGAGACACCCATGCTTCCTGCGAGGGTCACGCGGTGCTTGTGGTTCCCACGCAGCCCTGGGGACCAGCGGGCAGGCCCAGCCCTGTGCCGCCTCCGAGCAGGTGGGCCTACAGCCCCCTCATCCCTGGAGGAGGATGCGGCTTGTCCCTCCCCAGGCAGCCCTCAGGGGGGTGTGTGTACCTGTATGTGGGCGTGGGGGCATCTGTGTGTGTCAAGCGCTCCAGAGGCTGGAAGTGGATCTCCGGACGCGGTGACGCTGGAGTTAGACACGGTGAGGCTGGAGACGGACGCGGGGAAGCTGGGGACGGCAGAGCTGGGCTTGTCCCCCTCTCACTGGCCAGGCCGGCGTCTACAGAACCTCTGGTCCCATATCTCACCTTCACACTCAGGAAGCAGCTTGAATGCTCTGCTTTTTATACCCAGAAGTCATTCAGATAGACTCTTCCGAACTTTTGTCCAGAACGTGCATTTTGCAAACAGCCCAAGCAGGGTGTTTTCCCTGTGGACAGGGACCGGGGCCCCGTGTCTGGAGCCGGGGGACCGAGCTGAGACTGGTCTGCATGGGAAGCCCTCTTTTCCCTGGAGACTTGCTGTCTTTCTCTCCTGGGAGCGCCTGGACCCCAGGAGGGGCTGTGCTGACTGGAGGGCCCACCCGCAGCTGGACCTCAGGCTGAGATCATGTGCCCCTTGGACCAGGCTCCGAGCCCGGGGCAGAGGCGTCCACTGGTTCTGTGCTGGGGCAGGGCCAGTGCCCAGACAGCGCTTTGTTGACTTGAGATACCGTCCAGTTGCAAACTTCGGGGTGTAGGGGAGGCCTGTGGCGGGGGGTTCCCCACGGGGCAGTTCGGCAGCGGGTGCTGGATAGCTGCGTGTGTTCTCTGGTCCTGCGGGGTCTGCACCGCTCCTTGGTGCCCCCACCGCCAAGATGCTCCCCTGCGGGGCTGCCCAGGGTGTGGGAGCAGGCCAGAGGCCTCCTGTGGGGTGGGGGTACTTGGGTAGAGCGTGAGGGTCTCACCTGGTCGCTCACTCTTCAAGGCAGACCTGTCAGTCGCCTGCCTGCCTGGGGGTCCCTGTGACCCGGCCTGCCCAGCTCTGCGGCTGCCCCTGCCTAGGTCCAGACTGTGGCCTCCTCCACACTTCCCGACAGCTGCTCGCGTTTCCACTGAGGTAGACGGGCGGAGAAGAGGGTTCCGAGCCTCGTCTTTCTCCGCCTGTGCGGTTACCCTCCGCCCACACCACCCTCTAATTGTTGGAGGAAGAGGACCCGAGTGCTGCTGCTTCGCTGCTAACACCGAACGTCACATTAATGACAGACGGGCCTTCCCTCCTGTGTGAGTTGCCTTGTAAAATTTAATTGCGTCGTTTATATTTCTTTTATTGATTTGTGTGGTCTCCTTATATATTGTAAGGGCTTCTCTGGTAGCTCAGTTGGTAAAGAATCTGCCTGCAATGCAGGAGACCCTGGTTCGATTCCTGGGTCAGGAAGATCCCCTGGAGAAGGGAAAGGCTACCCACTCTGGTATTGTGGCCTGGAGAATTCCATGGACTGTGTATGGGGTCACAAAGAGTGGGACATGACTGAGTGACTTTCACTTCACTTTATATATTGTATCCTTTTACTCATGGTGAACTTACATTTTTATGGTAATATTGCTTGTGATTTCCAATTTTGTACCATATTTAGAAAGACCTTCATCTCCAAACTACAAACATATTCTTAGACTTCTCTAGCAGCCCAATGGTTAGGAGCCTGTGTTCCCACTGCAGGGGCATAGGTTCGATCACCCATTGGAAGATCCTTCATGCCTTGTGGTGTAGCCAAGAGAAAAATTATAAAAATGTTCTCTAGTACCTGTTCAGTGTTATATTTACAAGTTTAACTCTTGAATCCAGGTGGAGTTTATCTGGTATGTGGTGTGAAAAATCTTAAATATGAACATGGAGGAATAATCTTCCCAGGTGGCCTGGGGGTAAAGAAACTGCCCGCCACTGCAGGAGACCTGAGTTTGATCCCCAGGTCAGGAAGATCCCCTAAAGAAGGGAATGGCAACCCACTGCAGTGTTCCTGCCCGGAGAATTCCGTGGGCAGAGGAGCCTGGCGGGCTGCAGTCCATGGGGTCGCAGAGCGTCAGACTGAGCAGCTCACACACTTAACCTCCGCACAGTGAGGCGCATGGCTCTTCTGTGTGCAACCGAGCAGGCTTTGACCCACGCCGTTGCCCCGTGACCTCTCCTGTGGAGGTGCAGGCTGTTTGCATCCCCGAGAAACGCACCCCCGACCCCCCCGCCTCCGTCCTCCCCAGCTGGTCCCGCCTCTGAGACGCAGTCCCTGTTCTAAACCTCACATCTGGGGACTCGCGAGGTGCTCTGTCAAGCTTCTCTGCTCAGCTGTTTTCCATTCACTTTCATAAAGCTCTGGCTCATGTGTCTTCTTCCTCCCGAGGCGCACCCTCAGTGGGAATCACCAAGCTTGTTTGTCCCGCCACCTGTGCTGTTTCCATCTGGGGGCTTTTGTCGCTTACGGCCGCTGCAAGCATCCTTGTGTCTCAGGTGCATCTGAAAGTGGGCTTGTTGGGGCGGCCTGTGTGCTGGTCTTTGAGTCGGCCTGTCCTGGAGGATCTCGCTGTGGCTTTGATTGGCATCTGCTGACTTGTGATGCTGGGCACTTTGCAGAAGCTTGTCGCCTCCTAAGTGTCTTGTTTGCCAGTGTCTGTTGAGCCCGGTGTATGTTTCTGATTGACCTGTGTATCCACCGAGTGTAGGAGTTACTTATCGCTGCTGCAAGTCCTTTGTCACATTGTTGCTGTTTAGTTGCTCCGTCCTGTCTGACTCTTTTGTGACCCCCTGGGCTGGTCCTCTGTCCATGGGATTTCCCAGAGGAGAATACTAGAATGGATTGCCATTTCCTTCTCCAGGGGATCTTCCTGAACCAGGGATTGAATCCAGGTCTCCTGCATGGGCAGGCGGATTCTTTACCACTGGGCCACCTGGGAAACCTTTTTTTAAACTTAAAGTCTTTATTGGGATACAGTTGACATATCAGAAAATGCACCCATTTTAAGTGTTTCTTAAAAGTGAGTCGCCAGGCTCCTCTGTCCATGGGGATCTACCAACCCAGGGATCGAACCCAGGTCTCCCACACTGCAGGTGAGTTTACCGCCTGAGCTGCCAGGGAAGCCCAGGAACACTGGAGTGGGCAGCCTGTCCCTTCTCCAGGGGATCTTCCGACCCAGGAATTGAACTGGGGTCTCCTGCATTGCCAGCAGATTCTTGGTCAGCTGAGCTAGCAGGGAAGCCCTGCATGTTTCACGAGTTTTAGCAGTGTCTGTGCCTGCGTGGCCATGTCCATGATCAGGACATGGTGACTGTCTTTGTTGCCTCAGGCTTCCCTGCTGCCCCTGCATGGTCCACCCACCTGCCCTGGGGCACTGACCTGCCCTGAGCCTTCAGACCAACATCTCCTGCTCTAGACCTTTCTATAATTGGAAACTTGCACCGTGGATTCCATTGTATCTGTATTCCTTGGCTTAATGTATACTTTAAAATTTTGAAACCATCTCAAATTTATGGAGAACTGCAAGCATAATACAGACAGTGTTTTCTCTCTGAGTCATCAGGAAACAGATTTCCTCCTCCTCGATGCCCCAGCACCGCCGGCACCCGGATGGTGACCCTCAGGCCCCGGGCGGCCCCTGCCCGTTCAGCTGCCATTCTGTGTGGCTATCACATCTCCTGTCATTTTAGCCAGAGCAGGCCCATCAGCCTGTTTTCATGTACTTGACCGTGAAGAGGATGGATTTGTGCTCTTGTCGAAAGTCCTCAGTCTGTTCCTGTCTCCTCAGGGCCGGGTTTGGGGCTGCGTCTTGGCAGGGACATGTCAGACATGGTACTGGGTCCTGTGGCCTGGGAGGCCCACAAGTTATGTTTGGTCCACTTATTGATATGCAAGCTTGAGATCATTGGCCTGAGATTCAGCCTTCCCCACAGCTTTGGTTTTCTTGTTGTAATTCATAAATACTTTGTGGGAGAAAGATCCCATCCTTCATCAGACTTTCCAGTTACTCCTGGGGGTACACACTCACGAGTTGTACGACATCCAGTGGGTTACAGTCCGTCACTCATTATTCAGTAGTTGAAATGTCAAAGGTTGGACGTGGTGGCACCCTCTCAAGATTTCTTGTTTCTCGCTGAGCACATCTCACTCTGTGGCGTGAGATGTCCCCGGCTCGCTGGTACCTTCCCTGCGCCCATCCGATTCCGCTGGTTTTCTAAAACTTCAGCCCGCCCGTTCACTGTTCTCTGCTTGTCGAGTCCTCTCCCTGCGCCTTTCCCTGTTTGCAGGCTGTCTTGTGGTTGAGTGTGTTCTGTGATCTGCCCTGCCCGCTCCGTTGGCCGGTTAGCGCGACCTTTCTTGTCCCCGTCTCTCGCTGGCTCCTCTGGGGTTCCCTCTCAGCTGACTGCAGCCTGCTCTCTGGCGGGGTCACCCAGGCCGCCGCCCATGTGAGGGCTTTCCTTCCAGTGGGACAGGCCCGCCTGCCCAGCTGTCGTTCACTGTAGGCCCTAGAGTTTATGCCCCAAGGTGCTGTTTTTGCTCTACTAGCTAGTCGCTGGCGTTATTCTTAGTTTGTACCTTGTCTACTCATTCTCTCACTGGTTTCTGTTTTGTAATTGCTTTATGGAAATACAAGTACATACCACGCCATACGCTTTACAGTTTCCCATCTAGTGGGTTTTAGCGTGTTCATGGTAGCATGCAGCCGTCGTCACAGTATTAACATTGTCATTGCCCAGGAAGAACCCCAGTCCCTGCTGCTCCAGCCCCAGCCCCCTTAAAGCAGAGCATCCCCACATTCATCTCCCATCTATTACAGCACTGCTGTCATCATTCATTTCCTGTTTCCACATACTGCAGTCACCCACTACACGGTTAAATTATAAGTAAGATTAAGAAAATTACAATTTTGTCCTTTTGCTAAATTTGTTCCTTCTCTGACTCTCATCATGTAGATTTGACCTTCTGGTTAGTTCTATTTTTCTTTTCTCTGAAGAATTTCATTTATTTTATTGCACAAAGGTTTGTTGTTCAGTCACTCGGTCATATCTGACTTTTTGTGACCCCATGGACTGCAGCATGCCAGGCCTCCCTGTCCATCACCAACTCCCAGAGCTTACCCAAACTCATGTCCATCGAGTTGGTGATGCCATCCAACCATCTCATCCTCTGTCGTCCCCTTCTCCTCCTGCCTTCAGTCTGTCCCAGCATCAGGTTCTTTTCCAATGAGTCAGCTCATCAAATCGCGTGGCCAAAGTACTGGAGATGCAGCTTCAGTATCAGTCTTTCCCATGAATATTCAGATTTGATTTCCTTTAGGATGGACTGGTTTCATCTCCTTGCTGTCCAAGGGACTCTCAAGAGTCTTCTCCAGCATCGAAGTTCAAAAGCATCAGTTCTTTGGCACTCAGCCTTCTTTATGGTCCAACTCTGACATCCATAAATGACCACTGGAAAAACCATAGCCTTGACTATATGGACCTTTGTCCACAAAGTAATGTCTCTGCCTTTGAATACACCGTCTAAAGTTGTCATAGCTTTTCTTCCAAGGAGCAAGCGTCTTTAAATTTTATGGCTGCAATCACCATCTGCTGTGATTTTGGAGTCCAAGAAAATAAAGTCTGTCACTTTTTTCATTGTTTTGCCATCTATTTCCCATGAAGTGATGTGACTGGATGCCATGATCTTAGTTTTCTGAATGTTGAGCTTTAAGCCAGCTTCTTCACTCTTCTCTTTCACTTTGATCAAGAGGCTCTTTAGTTCTTCTTCACTTTCTGCCATAAGGGTGGTGTCACCTGCATATCTGGGGTTATTAGTATTTCTCCTGGCAATCTTGATTCCAGCTTGTGCTTCATCAAGCCCAGCGTTTCTCATGATGTACTCCGCATATAAGTTAAATAAGCAGGGTGACAATATACAGCCTTGATGTACTCCTTTCCAGATTTGGAACCAGTCTGTTGTTCCATGTCCAGTTCTAACTGTTGCTTCCTGACCTGCATACAGGTGGCAGGTTTCTCAGGAGGCAGGTCAGGTGGTCTGGTATTCCCATCTCTTGAAGAATTTTCCACAGTTTGTTGTGATCCACACAGTCAGAGGCTTTAGGATAGCCAATGAAGCAGTAGTAGATGTTTTTCTGGAACTCTCTTACATTTTCTATGATCCAACGAACGTTGACAATTTGATCTCTGGTTCCTCTGCCTTTTCTAAATCCAGTTTGTACATCTGGAAGTTCTCAGTTCACATACTGCTGAAACCTAGCTGGAAAGATTTTGAGCATTACCTTGCTAAATTGTGAAATACATGCAGTTGTGCAGTAGTTTGAACATTCTCGGGCATTGCTTTTTGGGGGGATTGGAATGAAAACTGACCTTTTCCAGTCCTGTGGCCACTGCTGAGTTTTCCAAATTTGTTGGCATATTGAGTGCAGCACTTTCACAGCATCGTCTCTTAGGACTTGGAATAGCTCAGCTGGAATTCCCTCACCTCCACTAGCTTTGTTCATAGTGATGCTTCCTAAGGCCCACTTGACTTCACACTCCTGGATGTCTGGCTCTAGGTGAGTGATCGCACCATTGTGGTTATCTGGGTCATTAACATCTTTTTTGTATGGTTCTGTATATTCTTGCCACCTCTTCTTAACATCTTCTTCTGTTAGGTCCATACCATTTCTGTCCTTTATTCTCATTTTTGCATGAAATGTTCCCTTGGTATCTCTGATTTTCTTGAAGAGATCTCTAGTAGTCTTTCCCATTCTATTGTTTTCCTCTATTTCTTTGCAGTGTTCACTTAGGAAGGCTTTCTTATCTCTCCTTGCTATTCTTTGAAACTCTGCATTCAGAGGGGTTTATCTTTTTTTTTTTTTTTTTCTCCTTTGCTTTTCACTTCTCTTCTTTTCTCAGCTATTTGTAAGGCCTCCTCAGACAACCATTTTGCCTTTTTGCATTTCTTTTTCTTGGGGATGGTTTTGATCACCACCTCCTCTTCAATGTTACAAACCTCCATCAGGCACTTCTTCAGGCACTCTATCAGATCTAATCCCTTGATTCTATTTGTCACTTCCACTGTATAATCGTAAGGGATTTGATTTAGGTCATACCTGAATGGCCTAGTGATTTTCCCTACTTTCTTCAATTTAAATCTGAATTTGGCAATAAGGAGCTCATGATCTGAGCCACAGTCGGCTCCTGGTCTTGTTTTTGCTGACTGTATAGAGCTTCTCCCATCTTTGGCTGCAACGAATATAATCAATCTGATTTTGGTTTTGACCATCTGGTGATGTCCACGTGTAGAGTCTTCTCTTGTGTTGTTGGAAGATGGTGTTTGCTGTGACCCGTGCTTTCTCTTGGCAAAACTCTGTTAATTTTTGTCCTGCTTCATTTTGTACTCCAAGGCCAAACTTGCCTGTTACTTCATGTGTTTCTTGACTTTCTACTTTTGCATTCCAGTCCCATATGACGAAAAGGACACCTATTTTTGGTGTTAGTTCTAGAAGGTCTTGTAGGTCTTCATAGAACCATTCAACTTAAGCTTCTTCGGTATTAGTGGTTGGGGCATAGAATTTGATTACTGTGATATAGGATGGTTTTCCTTGGAAACAAATGGAGATCATTCTGTCATTTTTGAGGTTGCCTCCAAGTACTGCATTTCGGATTCTTCTATTGCCTGTGGAGGGCTACTGCATTTCTTCTAAGGGATTCTTGCCCACCGGTAATATAGTGGTCATCTGAATTACATTCTCCCACTCCCGTCCATTTTAGTTCACCGACTCCTAAACTGTCGATGTTCACCCTTGCCATCTCCTGTTTGACCACTTCCAATTTCACCTTGATTCCTGGACCTGACATTCCAGGTTCCTAGGCAATATTGTTCTTTACAGCATTGAACTTCACTTTCACCAGCAGATGCATCCACAGCTGGGTGTTGTTTTTGCTTTGACTCCATCTCTTCATTCCTTCTGGGGCTATTTCTCCACTAATCTCCGGTAGCATATTGGGCACCTACAGACCTGGGGAGTTCATCTTTCAGTGTCATGTCTTTTTGCCTTTTCATCCAGTTCATGAGGTTCTCAAGGCAAAAAGGCTGAAGTGGTTTGCCATTCCCTTCTCTAGTGGACCACATTTTGTCAGAACTCTCCACCACGGGCCCGCCTGTGTAGGTGGCCCTACACAGCATGGCTCCTAGTTTCATTGAGGTAGACAAGGCTCTGGTCCATGTGTTCAGCTTGGTTAGCTTTCTGTGACTGTGGTCTTCATTCTGTCCTCCCTCTGATGGAGAAGGATGAGAGGCACAAACAAAACCTTTCGTGCACCAGCACCCAAGAGAAAGGAGCAGTGACCCCACAAGAGACTGAGCCAGACTCACCTGGGCATGTTTGGGAGTCTGGCGGAGGCGTGGGTTGACAGTGGCCTGCCGCGGGGTCAGGAGCGCTGACTGCAGATGTCCTGGGAGGCGTGCATGCTGGCATAAGTCCTTCTGAAGGAGATTGCCATCACCCCTACCACAGTTTGGCCTCTGGGCGCACTATAGGGTGGGAACACAGCCCCACCCGTCAGCAGAAAATTGCATGAAAGATTTACTGAGCATGGCCTTGCCCACCAGATTATCCCCTCAGCTGATCCCTCCCATCAGGAAGCTTCCACAAGCCTCTTATCCTCATCCATCAGAGGGCACAAAGGCTTGCCAGTGATTAATTCTGGTTTCATTCGTATGGGAGTCTTAACTTCTTCAGTTTTTAAAAACGTATTTATTTTTGGCTGTCCTGGGTCTTCTCTGCTGCTCTAGTGCTTTTCTCTAGCATCGAGTGGGGGCAGCTCTCTAGTTGTGGAGCGTGGGCTTCTGGTTGCAGAGCACTGGCTCAGGTTCAGTGGTCGTGGTGCTCAGGCCTAGCTGCCCTGTGACATGTGGGATCCTCCCAGGTCAAGGACTGAACCCGGGTCCCCTGCCTTGGCAGTTGGGTTCTTAACCACTGGACCACCAGGGAAGTCCTTTCCATCACTTTTGAATGATTATTTCACTGGCAGAGGACGAGATGGTTGGATGGCATCACCGACTCAATGGACATGAGTTTGAGCAAACTCCAGGAAATGGTGAAGGACAGGCAAGCCTGGCGTGCTGCAGTCCATGGGGTCGCAAAGAGTTGGACACGACTGAGCGACTGAACATCAGCAAAGATAGAATTCTGGGTTGGTGGGGAGTTTGCTTTCAGCACTTCTTCATTCCACCCTCTTCTTACTCGCATGGTTTCAGAGGAGAAGTTGGGTGTAATTCTTATCTTAGTTCCTGTGTAGGTACCGTGTTCTCCCCAACTCCCCTAGCTACCGTCAAAGTTTTCTCTTTGTTTTTGGTTTTCTGCCTAAATGTGGTTTTGCGTATTTATTTGTTGTGTTCTCTGAGCTTCCCGAGCTATTATGAAGAGCACACCGTGTATATTTCACATGGCTGCTTTCCCTTCATCAAGGAGAAGCGCGAGGGGTGTTCTTGATTCTTTATTGTGAGAACCTGGTGTTGCTCCCAGAGGCACACCCCAAAGTGTGAGGCCCCCTAAGACACCGGCCCGGGAGTTTCCCACTCCCATCCTAGCTCATTCTCTGCCTCTGGTAATTTGTTCGAGTAACTCGGTGTTCCTGCCAGCTTATGGCTCCCGCGGTTTCAGGCCCAGTAGTGGGTCTCGGCCAGGGCTGTCTATGCCTGCCTGTCTCCAGAGTCCAGGAGGGGTTTGTGCTGTGACCTCAGTTCTCTGACAGGTTCAGGGAAAGCCACTGGTTTCAGCTGTTTCAGCCTTTTTCTTATTGTGATGTTGGGCGTGTTCACTTAAGAAGTCTACATGTCAGACCTGAAACTTGAAGTTTGGTGTCTTTTAAAGAAATTAAAAAATGAGAGAAAAGGTATTTTACATTATATACATTTACAGTTTCCAGTGCTCTCCTTTTCTTTGCAAATCCAGATTTCCAACTATTGTCATTTTCTTTAGCCTGAAAACATCTAAAAAACATTTTAGCATAGATTTTTTCAGCAAAGAATTTTTTCATCTTTTCTTTGTGCAAAAGTATCTTTGTTTCATCTCAGTTTTAAAGCTTATTTCAGTGGGTCTAAAACCGCGGGTTGACTGTTCACGCTCCCTTCTCAGTCGTGTGACGATGCCGTGTCATTGCCTTCTGAGCTGCCTTGTTTCTGATGAGAAATCCGTGGCTGCTCTGCAGCGTCACATCTGTTAAGCCCATCCGTGAACTTTTCATGATTTCCCATTCTGGACATGGCATTTGGTTCTTTCATGGCCTCAGTTTCTCTTTTGAGATTCACTCTCTGTGACTTCACTGTATTCATGTTTTTCCTTAACTCTTTGAACATAATTATGATGGCGTTTTTAACGCGTCTGTATTAATCCTGTCATATCTGTTTTGTTTCTGTTGACTGCTCTTTCTCCTAGTTGTCACGATTCTACACTGCTTCCCGTGGGTGATAATTTTTAATTGGATAACGGGCAGTATGAATCCTATGTTAATGGTCTGGAGTTGTCTTTCTCTGGGAAGCATTGGCAAATAGTTACTTTACTTTTAGATGAGCTTGATCATCTCTTTATTTTATGTCTTTTTTGGAGGGAGGTCTAAAGTGGCCGCTAGTTTAGGGCAAGGGTGGCTTCACGCTGACAGTGGGCGTCTACACTCTCGGCCTCTGCCGCGGAGGGTGCGGCCAGGATTCCTGCGCTTGTTAGGACGCGGATGGCCCCGGCCGGGGTGAGTGTGGTGCTGCTTAGGGCACAGCTGCGGAGCCTTTTCAGGGAGCGAATGGCCCCGGTCCGGGGTGATGGCCCCAGTCCCGGGTGAGCGTGGCGCGGTGCAGGCGCAGCTGCGGAGCCTTTTCAGGACGCGGATGGCCCCGGTCCGGGGTGAGCGTGGCGCGGTGCAGGCACAGCTGCGGAGCCTTTTCAGGACGCGGATGGCCCCGGTCCCGGGTGAGCGTGGCGCGGTGCAGGCGTAGCTGCGGAGCCTTTTCAGGACGCAGATGGCCCCGGTCCGGGGTGAGCGTGGCGCGGTGCAGGCGCAGCTGCGGAGCCTTTTCAGGGCGCGGATGGCCCCCGTCCGGGGTGAGTGTGGCGTGGTGCAGGCACAGCTGCGGAGCCTTTTCAGGGCGCGGATGGCCCCGGTCCCGGGTGAGTGTGGCGCGGTGCAGGCGCAGCTGCGGAGCCTTTTCAGGGCGCGGATGGCCCCTGTCCGGGGTGATGGCCCCAGTCCCGGGTGAGTGTGGCGTGGTGCAGGCGCAGCTGCGGAGCCTTTTCAGGGCGCGGATGGCCCCCGTCCGGGGTGAGTGTGGCGTGGTGCAGGCGCAGCTGCGGAGCCTTTTCAGGGACGCGGATGGCCCCCGTCCGGGGTGAGCGTGGCGCGGTGCAGGCACAGCTGCGGAGCCTTTTCAGGACGCGGATGGCCCCGGTCCGGGGTGAGCGTGGCGCGGTGCAGGCACAGCTGCGGAGCCTTTTCAGGACGCGGATGGCCCCGGTCCGGGGTGAGCGTGGCGCGGTGCAGGCGCAGCTGCGGAGCCTTTTCAGGGCGCGGATGGCCCCCGTCCGGGGTGAGCGTGGCGCGGTGCAGGCACAGCTGCGGAGCCTTTTCAGGACGCGGATGGCCCCGGTCCCGGGTGAGTGTGGCGCGGTGCAGGCGCAGCTGCGGAGCCTTTTCAGGGCGCGGATGGCCCCTGTCCGGGGTGATGGCCCCTGTCCGGGGTGAGTGTGGCGTGGTGCAGGCGCAGCTGCGGAGCCTTTTCAGGGCGCGGATGGCCCCCGTCCGGGGTGAGTGTGGCGCGGTGCAGGCGCAGCTGCGGAGCCTTTTCAGGACGCGGATGGCCCCGGTCCCGGGTGAGCGTGGCGCGGAGCAGGCACAGCTGCGGAGCCTTTTCAGGACGCGGATGGCCCCGGTCCCGGGTGAGCGTGGCGCGGAGCAGGCACAGCTGCGGAGCCCCCCGCCCCCACTTTGTGGAGCCCGTGCTCGCACAGGGCATCTGCCGGCCCGAGGCCCCGGGCTCCCCTGTGTGGGTTTCTGGCGCTCCTTATCTGTTCACTCCTGCATCTCTGGTATCTGCCCCCTCAAAGTCTGCCCCTCTGCGTCCCCAGCCTCTGACTCCTGTCTGGGAGCCTTGCCAGGAGAACGTGACTCTGCTCAGTTCCCCTGCTTGTGCTCTGGTGGGAAGTCGTCCCCCTCAGCTGGGCCAGGGTGAGTGTGAGTGTGAGACGCATGCCCATGTCTTCCTTTTTCCAGGAATGAGTATCCCGGACTCTCTGTTGTCCAATGCCTGAAAATAGTTTCATATATATTTGCCCATTTTTACAGTTTTATGACAGGATGGTTATCTAGTACCCGCTATTTCACTGTGGCCAGAAGCAAAAGAATGATAGAATTATATTTTCTTCCAACTTGAAAGCAAATTGTTTTTGTCATTCAGTCACTCAGTCGTGTCTGACTCTTTGTGACCCCAGGGACTGCAGCACGCCAGGCCTCCCTGTCCTCCACCAGCTCCTGGAGTTTACTCAAACTCTTGTCCATTGAGTCAGTGATGCTACCCAACCATCTCATCCTTTGTCATCCCCTTCTCCTCCCGTCTTCAGTCTTTCCCGGCATCAGGGCCTTTTCCAGTGAGTTGGCTCGTCCCATCAGGTGGCCAAATTATTGGAGCTTCAGCATCAGTCCTTCTGATGAATAGTCAAGGTTGACTTGCTTTAGGATGGACTGGTTTGATCTCCTTGCTGTCCAAGGACTCTCAAAAGTCTTCTCCAGCACCACAGTTTGAAGGCATCAGTTCTTCAGCACTCAGCCTTCTTTGTTGTCCAGCTCTCACATCCATACCTGAATACTGGAAAAACCATAGCTTTAACTATACCCAATTATTGTAATACCATTTATTGACTTATCTTTCCTTTCTCACAAATCTTAAACCTCATCCACTAGATTTATGTTCACATACACACACACACACACACTCCTTTTTATTCTGTTATACTGTTCCATTGTGTTATTCTGTTCATGTATGTATTGTTTCCTTATGATTTGGGTTTTTAAATAGTAAAAGTCAATCATAGATACAGTACGGAGACGAGAAAAGTCAAAGCTCAACTCACTTCCAGTGTCTTTCTCAGACTAATCGCTTTTAACAGTTTCATGAATATTCTTGCAGATATTTTATGTAAAGAATATATTGATGATAATATGTAATATTTTTAAACCTCTTACTGTTTTTTAAACAAACAGCGCTTATTATGTCCAGGTACTGTTCTAATGTGCTTTACATACATGACCATTTAGTTCTCGTGAGAATTCTATATGGTGGGAATTGTCCCCACCCCCAGAATTCTATATGGTGGGAATTGTCCCCACCCCCTAACACAAATGATGAAACAGACAGTAAGGGCCCTGCCCAGGGCCATATGGCCCAGACCGTGTGCTCCAAAGCCCTTATCTCCCAGTCTGTCTCCTCATTTGCATCAGTGGTCCCTTTGGGTCCCTAAAGCTTCTAGTGAGTGAGTGATAGTCACGCACTCCTGTCCGACTCTTTGCGACCCCATGGACTATAGACCTCCAGGCTCCTCTGTCCATGGGATTTTCCAGACAAGAAAACTAGAGTGAGTGGCCTTTTTCTCTTCCAAGGAATCGTCCTAACCCAGGGATCAAACCCACGTCTCGTGCATTGCAGGTGGATTCTTTTTTTTTTAAAGACTTATTCTGTATTGGGGGGTAGCCAGTTAACAATCTTATGAGTTTCATGTGAACAGTGAAGGGACTCAGCCATAGGTACACATGTATCCATTCTCCTCCAAACTCCCCTCCCATCCAGGCTACCACATAACATTGAGCAGAATTCCATGTGCTATACAGTAGGTCCTTGGTGGTCATCCATGTAAAGTAAAACAGAGTATACATATCCATCCCGAACTCCCTAACTCTCTTTTCCCACTCCTCCTGGCAACCATGAGTTCATCCTCTAAGTCTGTGAGTCTCTTCTGGTTTGTAAGTTCATCTGTATAATTTCTTTTTAGATTCCACATATAAGGAACGTCGTCCGATCTTCCTCCTCTGTCTGACTTCACTCACTGTGACAATCCCTAGGTCCATCCATGTTGCTGCAGGTGGCATTATTTAATTCTTTTTAATGGCTGAGTAATATTCCATTGTATATATGTTCCACATCTTATTTAACTTATATGCAGAGTACGTCATGAGAAACGCTGGGCTGGAGGAAGAACCAGCTGGAATCAAGATTCCTGGGAGAAATATCAATAACCTCAGATATGCAGATGACACCACCCTTAAGGCAGAAAGTGAAGAACTAAAGAGCCTCTTGATGAAACTGAAAGAGGAGTGTGACAAAGTTGGCTTAAAGCTCAACATTCAGAAAACTAAGATCATGGCATCCGGTCCCATCACTTCATGGCAACTTTGGGGAAACAGTGGAAACAGTGGCTGACTTTATTTTTCTGGGCTCCAAAATCACTGCAGATGGTGATTGCAGCCATGAAATTAAAAGACGCTTACTCCTTGGAAGGAAAGTTATGACCAACCTAGACAGCATATTAAAAAGCAGAGACATTACTTTGCCATAAAGGTCCGTCTAGTCAAGGCTATGGTTTTTCCAGTGGTCATGTATGGATGTGAGAGTTGGACTATAAAGAAAGCTGAGTGCTGAAAAATTGATGCTTTTGAACTGTGGTGTTGGAGAAGACTCTTGAGAGCCCCTTGGACTGCAAGGAGATCCAACCAGTCCATCCTAGAGGAGATCAGTCCTGGGTGTTCATTGGAAGGACTGATGTTGAAGTGTGGAAACTCCAATACTTCGGCCACCTGATGTGAAGAGCTGACTCATTGGAAAAGACCCCGACACTGGTAAAGATTGAAGGCAGGAAGAGAAGGGGACGACAGAGAATGAGATGATTGGATGGCATCACTGACTCGATGGACATGGGTTTGGGTGGACTCCGGGAGTTGGTGATGGACAGGGAGGCCTGGCGTGCTGCGATTCATGGGGTTGCAAAGAGTCAGACACAATTGAATGACTGAACTGACTAACCACATCTTCTTTATCCATTCCTCTGTCGTTGGATGTTTAGGTTGCTTCCATGTCTTGGCTATTGTAAACAGTGCTTCTGTGAACATTGGGGTACATGTACCCTTTCCGATCAGATATTTCTCCAGATATATGCCTAGGACTGTTACTGCGGAGTCATATGGTAGCTTATTTTTAGTTTTTTAAGGAACCTCCATACTGGTCTCCACAGTGGCTGTACCAACTTACATTCCCACCAATAGTTTAAGAGGGTTCCCTTCTTCTCACACTCTCTAGCATTTATTGTTTGTGGATTTTTTGATCTTAGCCTTTCTGGCTGATGTGAGGTGATGTCTCATTGTAGTTTTGATTTGCATTTCCGCAATAATTGGCGATGTTGAACTTCTTTTTAAGTGCCTCTTGGCCACCTGTATTTCTTTCTTTGGAGAAATGTCTGTTTAGGTCCTGTGACCATTTGTTGGTTAGTTTGTTCATTTTGATGCTGCTAAGCATCATGAACTGTTTGTAAATTTTGGAGATTCATATCCCTCATCAGTCACATCATGTGCAAATATTTTCTCCTGCCCTGTGCCTTGTCTTTTCGTTTTGTTTATTGCTTCCTTTGCTGTGCAAAAGCTTTTGAGTTTAAGTCCCACTTGTTTATTTTTGGTTTTATTTCCATTATTCTAGGAGATGGATCAAAAAAGATATTGCTGCAGTTACTGTTGGAGAGTGTTGGCAGGTGGATTCCTAACCACTGGACCACCAGGGAAGTCCAATAATTTTTTCTAAATGTGTTTATTTCCCTTTTTATGATGGGTTATTTAAAAATGTATATTAGCTTTTAGGTTCTTTATTGCTTCTGCCTTACAAGAATTTCGCTTTCTTCTGTAGTCCAGTTCAGCGGCATCTCCCTGAGTCGGTGGTTTTCAGTCCGTGGCCATGCAGTGTTGGCGCGTTGTCTCCAGACGACCCTGCTGTCAGCCACATGCGGCTTCCAGGCTGGGTGTCCCTGCACCCGAAGATTAAAAGCCGTTTTTGCTCTCCTGGTAGTTTGTATTCACATCAGTATATCTGCAATTTCCTTTCAGGGCTGTATGGGCTACACAATTTGATTATTGTCCATTTTTATATTGTTGGGACTGTTCTTTTATTCTCTTTGTCCTCGTTTTATTTATTCGCACTTTTAGATTAACTTTTGTTATATATTTGTCAGTTCCCTTCCTTCATCCTTTTCAGACTCCCATTTCTCCTGGGAAAATGTCTAGAAACAGGTGGATCCCCAGGTCTGGCGCTCAGGAGGGAAATCCGCCCTGGAGACGAGGTTTGGGAGCTACCTGGATAGAGCGCCCCTTAGCGGGGGCTGACTCTGACCCGGACGCTTGCAGGTCTGGAGACGGAGGCGGCGTCACAGTCGGGGGTGGCCATGGGTGCTCAGCAGCACTTGGCAGGGAGGTGCCGCCTGCAGCCCCGTGGCTGAAGCGGGGCGGCAGACGCCAAGAGTGCTCCGGGGGGTGAGGGCAGGGGGAGCCCAGCGCAGGCCAGTGGGCGCCTGGGAGTTGCTGGTGCTGTGGGCTCTGGCTTGTATCTGCGGGGTGGGCGCATCTGTCAGGCTTAGGGACAGCAGGTGGCATCTTTAGGGGCCTGTGAACCACGGGGCTGATGTCAGATGAGCAGGGGGCCCAGAGTGGCAGGGCCGGTGCCCCAGGGAAGCCACAGAGGAGCTGTGGGCAGCTGCGACACGGTCAAGCCTGCAGGGAGCAGTCATGAGGTAGTCGACACCGCTTGCTGAACAACTGGGAAGATGACTTTGGTGGTGGAGAGATGGAAAGTGAAAGTTGCTCAGTCCTGTCTGACTCCTGGAGACCCCATGGACTGCAGTCTATGGAATTCTCCAGGCCAAAATACTGGAGTGGGTAGCCTTTCCCTTCTCCAGGGGATCTTCCCAACCCAGGGATCAAACCCAGGTCTCCCGCATTGCAGGCAGATTCTTTACCAACTGAGCTACCAGGGAAGCCAGAGAGATGAAAAGGACCCGAATATCCTTATTTTTAAAAAATTATTTACACTTTCTATTTACATATTTTTACTGAAGTAAAATAAGCATAATATAACACCTACCACTTTAGTCATTAAAAATGTACAATTCAGTGACTTCTAATACATAGTGTTGTTCAGCCAGCATTTCAGTTCAGTTCAGTCGCTCAGTCGTGTCCGACTCTTTGTGACCCCATGGACTGCCGAAGGCCAGGCAACCAAGTCCATCACCAACTCCCGCAGTCCACCCAAACTCATGTCTGTTGAGTCAGTGATGCCATCCTACCATCTCATCCTCTGTCATCCCCTTCTCCTCCTGCCTTCAATCTTTACCAGCATCAGGGTCTTTTCCAATGAGTCAGCTCTTCACATCAGGTGGCCAAAGTACTGGAGTTTCCACTTCAACATCAGTCCTTCCAATAAACACCCAGGACTGATCTCCTCTAGGATGGACTGGTTGGATCTCCTTGCAGTCCAAGGGGCTCTCAAGAGTCTTCTCCAACACCACAGTTCAAAAGCATCAATTTTTCAGCACTCAGCTTTCTTTATAGTCCAACTCTCACATCCATACATGACCACTGGAAAAACCATAGCCTTGACTAGACGGACCTTTATGGCAAAGTAATGTCTCTGCTTTTTAATATGCTGTCTAGGTTGGTCATAACTTTCCTTCCAAGGAGTAAGTGTCTTTCAATTTCATGGCTGCAATCACCATCTGCAGTGATTTTGGAGCCCAGAAAAATAAAGTCAGCCACTGTTTCCACTGTTTCCCCAAAGTTGCCATGAAGTGATGGGACTGGATGCCATGATCTTAGTTTTCTGAATGTTGAGCTTTAAGCCAACTTTGTCACACTCCTCTTTCAGTTTCATCAAGAGGCTGTTTAGTTTTTCTTCACTTTCTGACTTAAGGGTGGTGTCATCTGCATATCTGAGGTTATTGATATTTCTCCCGGCAATCTTGATTCCAGCTGGTTCTTCCTCCAGCCCAGCATGTCTCATGATGTACTCTACATATAGGTTAAATAAGCAGGGTGACAATATACAGCCTTGACGTACTCCTTTTCCTATTTGGAACCAGTCTGTTGTTCCATGTCCAGTTCTAACTGTTGCTTCCTGACCTGCATACAGGTTTCTCAAGAGGCAGGTCAGGTGGTCTGGTATTCCCATCTCTTTCAGAATTTTCCACAGTTTATTGTGATCTACACAGTCAAAGGCTTTGGCATAGTCAATAAAGCAGAAATAGATGTCTTTCTGGAACTCTCTTGCTTTCTCGATGATCCAGCGGATGTTGGCAATTTGATCTCTGGTTACTCTGCCTTTTCTAAAACCAGCTTGAACATCTGGAAGTTCACGGTTCAGCACTAATTTCAGGAAATTTTCATCACCCGGAAAAGACACTGGGAACATGTTACCAGTCTCTCATTCTGCCTCCTCCCCTGGCAACCTGTAGTCCACTCTTTGTCTCTTTGGATTTCCCTGGAAACAGTTCATAAAGCAGAGTCACGCGTGGGTGGCCTTCTCTGTCTGACTTCTTTCACTTAGGGTGATGTCTTTGAGGTTCATCTCAGATACAGCTGGGATTAAATGTACCAGGATTTTATTAGGTGTTGTTACGTGATGGTAAATAGACATTATTGTCATTAGAGATAAATTGGGAAGGAGTACGAAAGGCTGGCAGACTGATGCAGCTCTAACTTCCAGCGACAAGAAAGGAACCGAGTCTGGCGGGAACTTCGTGCTCCCTGCGCTTCTAAGGCTGACTTGGTGAAGCCACTGTGGAGCTGGGACCCCCAGTCCAGGAACCAGGACCCCACACAGGAGCTGGGACCCCATCACAGAAGCTGGGATCCCCCCACAGGAGCTGGGTCCCCCAGCTCAGGAGCCAGGACCCCATCACAGGAGCTGGGACCCGCCCCCGCCCCCCCCCACACACACAGGAGCTGGGATCCCCACACAGGAGCAGCGTGGGCTCTCAAGCAGTAGTCCAGTATATAGTTGTGCCTCCTGCACCTGAGGCAGCCAAGTACATGTTCAAGACAGCCACTGCTCTTTAAAACAGTCATCATGTCCTGTGTATGTCCTGTGTGTGTGTCTTAAGAAATGCTGACAAGTAATTAATCAGTCATCTGAGGGAGCAAATAAACCTAAAATGAAGGAGAAGAGAGGAAACATTAGGAGCAGATATTAATGAAATAGAAAACAACCACATGATAGAGATAATCAGTGAAGCAAAAATTGGTTATTTGACAAGATTAACCAAATAGTAAACCTCAGCAAGATTGAGAGAGAGAGAGAGAGAGGAAGACAGACAGAATCGAAAGGTACAAGACAGACTAAAGAGATACAGTGAACAAATGTAGGCCAGTACATTTCTAGAAGAATATAACTGAATGAACACTGGCCCGGGAGGAAATAGAAAACTGAATAGTCTTAAATAGAGTCAGTAATTAAAATCACAATGAAAACATCAGGCGACTCAGTTGATTCAGCTGAACTTTCAAAATACAGATGCTTTACAGCAATGCTCCCCAGGGCTGCCATAACAATGATGCCAAAATCTAATAAAAATAGTACGAGAGGAATTCAGAGACATACCTGCAGCAACTCAACAGGTGATTAGTAAACCAGATTTCTCATGTGTGTATTCCAACTCTTTGCAACTCCATGGTCTGTAGCCCACCAGGCTCCTCTCTCCCTGGGATTTCCCAGGCAAAAATACTGGAGTGGGTTTCCGTTTCCTACTCTAGGGGATCTTCCCGACCCGGATCAAACCCTTGTATCCTGCATCTCCTGCACTGGCAAGTGGATTCTTGACCACTGTACCACTTGGGAATCCCATAACCAGATTTCAGTAGCATGTAATAATAATCAGTCCTGACCACACTTGATTTATCACAGGAGTGAAAGGTTGGTTTAACTCTATGAAGTCAGTTAGTGTAAGTCACCTACACAGGAGAAAAATCATATCCTTATCTCAATGCAGAAAAATGATTTGATAGAATTCTTCATCATGATAAAAACTACTAGATGTTAAGACTAGAGGAGAATTTCTTTTACAGTAAGGTGGGTCTTTTTTTTTTTTTTTTAAGAGCATAGCAGACCTCATAATCGTGAAAGGTTGAAATTATTTTATTTAAGTTGAGGAAAAAGACAGATGTGTACTGTCCCACTTCTGGACTTACGCACCAGCACAGGAATGTAAGGAAAAGAAGCAAAGCATATAACACTCGGAAAAGATGAAATGAAACATTTTTCAATATTATATACACAGAAAATAAGGAAATCTGACAGTGAATTATTAATCAGAGAATTTAGCAATGATGCTGTGTACGGAGAAGTGTTGCACAGAATGTGGGCAACAGAACATGTAACTCTAGGTGGAGCCCTTGCTTTAGTGTGAAAACAGGAAATACCTGGGAATAAATCTCATAAACATACAGGATCTTCATGGAAAAAATTGTAAAACTTTATTGAAATGAACCAAAGACCACCCAAATAAATGAGGATACATATTTTGTTCATGGGCTGAAAGTCTCAGTATCACAAATGTGTAATTTGCCCCAAACTGATCTATTGATTCCATTCAACTCTTGTCAAAAGTCTACTGTGTGTGTATAACTCGACAAGTTGGTTCTAACAGTTATACAGACAGGGAATTCCTTGGTGGTCCGGTGGTAGGACTTGGCACCTTCACTGCCATGGCCCCAGTTCAATCCTTTGGTCAGGGAATTAACATCACGCAAGCCATGCAACATGGCCAAATAAAAATATACAGACAAATTCTTGGGCTCCAAAATCACTGTGGTCAGTGAAATTACAAGACACTTGCTCCTTGAAAGAAAAGCTATGACACACCAAGACAGTGTATTAAAAAGCAGAGACGTCACTTTGCCAACAAAGGCCCATATAGTCAAAGCTGTGGTTTTTCCAGTAGTCATGTATGGATGTGAGACTAGGACCAAAAAGAAGGCTGAGTGCCGAAGAATGGATGCTTCTGAAGTGTGGTGTTGGAGAAGACTCTTGAGAGTCCCTTGGACTGCAAGGAGATCCAACCAGTCCATCCTAAAGGAAATCAGTCCTGAATATTCATTGGAAGGACTGATGCTGAAGCTGAATCTCTAGTACTTTGGCCACCTGATTTAATGAGCTGACTCGTTAGGAAAGACCCTGATACTGGGAAAGATTGAAGGTGGGAGGAGAAGGGTTAGCAGAGAGTGCGATAGTTAGATAGCATCACTGACTCAATGAACATGAGTTTGAGCAAACTCTGGGAAATAGTGGAGGACAGAGGAGCCTGGCATCTTGCAGTCCATGGGATCGCAGAGTCAGACATGACTTAGTGACTGAACAGCAACAACGACAACAAAATCTTTAGTGATTAATATAGTGTAGTACTGGCCCAGAGATAGACAAATAGATCATCAGAGCAGAACTGAGAGCCCAGAAACAGACCCAAACATTTACAAAACTTTGACATGACAGAGCTGACTGAAGTGGAGGAAAGGATAACTTTCAAAAACGATGTTCTGACAATTTAATTATGTAAAAAACAGTGGACTCCTGCTGCATCACATTACATTGAAAGATTATTTGCACGTGGTTTAAAATCCAAAAAGCAAAACATGCAAACTTTAGAAGATAGGAGACTATATTCTCAACATTCTAAAAGAACTGCAAGAGGATATCTTCACAACAATTAATGAAGAAAACATTTTCTATGATTCAAAAAGCACAGAATATGAAAGAAAGTTGAATATAGTTAGATACATTATAATTAAGAACTTCTGCACATCAGCAGTGAGAGACGACTTCCCTGGTGGCTCAGTGGTAAAGAACCCACCTGCCAGTGTAGGAGAGACGCAAGAACTACAGGCTGAGCCCTGATCCGGGATGACTGCAAACGCTGTGGGGCAGCTGAGGTCAGTGTGTGACCGCAGCCGCAGGAGGAGCCGCCACAGTGACGAGTCCGTGCCCAGCAGTGAAGACCCAGCACAACGAAAAACAATCAGCTAACCCTCTTAACCATTAAAAAAATGAGTGAGTTTGCAACACACACATCTGGCAAAGTTTCACACCCAGTACATACAAAGCATTTGTACAAGTAAATGGGAAGAAAATGATCCAGTTGGAAAGTGGACATGAGACTTGGAACAGGCACTTTGACCAAGGGGGTAGATTAAATAGGTAGTAAATACATGAGCAGTTGCTCACTTCGTTAGTGATCAGGGGAATGCAGATTTAAAGTCATAGTAGAAAAGTAGTGAAAGTCGCTCAGTCGTGTCCGACTCTTTGCAAACCCATGGATTGTAGCCCACCAGCCTCCTCAGTCCATGGAATTCTCCAGGCCGGAATACTGGAATGGGTAGCCTTTCCCTTCTCCAGGGGATCTTCCCAACCCAGGGGTCGAACCCGGGTGTCCTGCATTGCAGGCAGATTCTTTACCAGCGGAGCTCCAAGGGAAGCCCAAGAATACTAGAGTGGATAGCTTTTCCCTTCTCCAGGGGATCTTTCCGACTCAAGGAATTGAACCAGTGTCTCCTGCATTGCAGGCAGACTCTTTACCAACTGAGCTACCAGGGAAGCCCCCCAAATGTGATGCTTTAAATATTCAGGTTGCCAACAATATCGATCACACCAGACAGTTGGGCAAGCGAAACCAATGGGACCTGTGAGCTGCTAGGGCAGCATCAGGTACCAGGAGGACTCAGTGGGCTACTTATCAGAGCATGAAGGCAAAAGCATGTAAAACCATTCAGATGCTGTGTGAGGGTGCAGTAGAGGGAGAATTGAAGGAGGTGAGGACCTCTTTGGGGAGTAGGGGCCCCTGGGGGCACAGAGGGGCTTTGCAGGGTCTCCTGGTCTGTTTACTGGGCTGGCTGGTGGTCGCACAGGAATTTCCAGTATTGTTATTCCTTAAGCCTTATGCATGTTTTATAATATGCATGTACTCATTGTTCAATTTCAGAAAGTAAACATGGAACTGGGGGCTCTTAGGGAGGGTGTCAGAAATAGGGGTTGATGGTGGGCTGGAGAGGTGTACGGGGCCCTAATTCAGATGGGAGGTGCTGCCTGGTGTTTGAACAAACGCAAAAGCTGTAAAACTGTGTGTGCCTAGTCGCTCAGTCCTGTCCGACTCTTTGCGACCCCATGGACTGTAGCCCACCAGGCTCCTCTGTCGATGGGGATTCTCCAGGCAAGAATCCTGGAGTGGGTTGACAAGCCCTCCTCCAGGGGATCTTCCCAACCCAGGGATTGAACCTAGGTCTCCTGCACTGGCAGGTGGATTCTTTACCATCTGAGCCACCAGGGAAGCCTAGGAACACTGGAGTGGGCAGCCTTTCCCTTCTCCAGGGGGTCTTCCCGACCTGGGAATCGAGCCAGGGTCTCTGGCATTGAAGGTGGATTCTTTACCAGTTGAGATACCATGGAAGCCCACATAAAATTACACATAGATATGTGTGTGTGTGTGTGTGTATATATACACCCCCTACATACATCTGAGCCCACGTAAAGTTACACATATACATGTGTGTGTGTATATATACACCCCCTACATACATCTGAGCCCATGTAAAGTTACACATATACATATGTGTATATATATATACACACACCCCCACATACATCTGAGCCCACGTAAAATTACACATATACACATGTGTGTGTGTGTATATATATATATATATATACATCCCCTACATACATCTGAGCCCATGTAAAGTTACACATATACATGTGTGTGTGTATATATACACCCCCTACATACATCTGAGCCCACGTAAAGTTACACATATACATATGTGTATATATATATATATATATATATACACACCCCCACACACATCTGAGCCCATGTAAAATTACACATATACACATGTGTGTATATATATATATATATATATACACCCCCTACATACATCTGAGCCCACGTAAAGTTACACATATACATGTGTGTGTGTATATATACAACCCCTACATACATCTGAGCCCACGTAAAGTTACACATATACATGTGTGTGTATATATACACCCCCTACATACATCTGAGCCCACGTAAAGTTACACATATACATATGTGTATATATATATATATATATATATACACACCCCCATATACATCTGAGCCCACGTAAAATTACACATATACACATGTGTGTGTATATATATATATATATATATATATACACCCCCTACATACATCTGAGCCCATGTAAAATTACACATATACATGTGTGTGTATATATATATATATACATCCCCTACATACATCTGAGCCCACGTAAAGTTACACATATACATGTGTGTGTGTGTATATACACCCCCTACATACATCTGAGCCCACATAAAGTTACACATCTACATATGTGTGTGTGTGTGTATACACTTCCACATACATCTGAGCCCATGTAAAGTTACACATATACACATGTGTGTGTGTATATATATATACACCCCCTACATACATCTGAGCCCACGTAAAGTTACACATATACATATGTGTGTGTGTGTGTGTGTATACACCCCCACATACATCTGAGCCCATGTAAAGTTACACATATACACATGTGTGTGTGTATATATATATACACCCCCTACATACATCTGAGCCCACGTAAAGTTACACATATACATATGTGTGTGTGTGTATATACACCCCCTACATACATCTGAGCCCACGTAAAGTTACACATATACATGTGTGTGTGTATATATACACCCCCTACATATATCTGAGCCCACGTAAAGTTACACATATACATATGTGTGTGTGTGTGTATACACCCCCACATACATCTGAGCCCATGTAAAGTTACACATATACATATGTGTGTGTGTATATATACACCCCTACACACATCTGAGGGGATGCAGATCAGCTGGAGGCACAGGGGTCCCTCCTTCACAGAGCCACTCTGGCCTCAGGTGCTGCTTGCACTTATGGATTAAAAATTAAACGTTAATTCTGCATGGAAACAAAAGTCCCTCCAAGTTTTCCCTACTCAACTCTCCATATGGGAACACAACATCTAGTGGCAGAGGTGAGACTTAGAATGTATCACATTCCCAATAGCTTCAAAAACAACAAAACATTCAGGAATAACGTCTATCCAGGTGAAAGACCTGTACACTGAAAATTATGAGACATTAATGGAAGAAACTGAAGAAGACATAAATAAATGAAAAGATGACCCTTCATCCCCAGACCTCCTGTTCACAGACTGGAGGAGTTAACACTGCCAAAATCTCAGCTACTCAAAGCCGTCTGTAAACTCAATGTGACCCTGTAAAAACTCCAATGGCAGTTTTGGTAGAAATAGAAAAAACAATCCTACACTTACATGGAATCACAAGAGACCTCAGATAACTGAAGCAAACTTGAGGAAGAATAAAGATGGAGGAATCACGCTTCCTGATTCCAAGCTATACTACAGAGCTATAGTGATCAAACCAGCATGGCACTGGCAGAAAGGCAGACACAAACACTGCTGGAACAGAATCAGGAACCCAGAAACAAACCCATATGTAAACAGTCAACTACTATTTGGCAAGGTTCCCCTTGCCCCTTCAAGTATAGTTGAATACTCAATGGGAAAAGTTTAGTCTCTTCAATAAATGGGGTTGGAAAAACAATATTCACATGCAAATGAATGAAAATGGGTCCCTATTTTATACCACTCACAAAAAGTAACTTGAAATGGATTAAAGATTTGAATGTAAGACCTGAAACCATAAGACTCCTAGAAGAAACCATAGGGGAAAATTCATTGACACTAGTCTTGCCAAAGATATTTGAATATGACACCAAAGCACAAGCAACAAAAGCAAACGTCAACCAGCGAGACTGTCAACCTGAAAAGCGTCTGCACAGCAAACCATCGGGGAGATGAAAGGCAGTCTACGGAGCAGCAGAAGATATTTGCAAACCACGTATCTGATTACTGATTAACATCTAGAATATTTAAGGAACTCTTATAACTCAGCAACAAAACAAATAAACCCCAAGTAACCCAACTAAAAATGGGCGAAGGATCTGAACATTTTTCCAGAGACAATATACAAATAGTCGACAAGTATACAGAAAGTTGTTCATCATCACTAACCATCAGAGAAATGCAGATCAAAACCACAGTGCACTGTCACGGCTGCTGGAATGGCGAGCGTGGCGTGCGGCAGTCCGTGAGATCACAGAGTCGGACACGACTGAGCACCTGCATGGCAACAACAGAGTGGCTTCAGAAAGAAGAAGTAACACGCGTGGGTGAGGACGTGGCGAAAAGGGGGCCCTGGAGCACTGCTGGTGGAAGTGTAAATTGGTGCAGCTACTATGGAAAATATATATAGATGCCTCAGAAAAGTAAAAATAGAACTACCATGAGATCCAGCAATTTTACTCCTAGGTAAATCCAGAGGTAACCAGGATCTCAAAGAGGCATCTGCACCCCATGTTTACTGCAGCATCAGTCACCACGGCCAAGACGTGGAAGCAGCCTGAGTGTCCAGCGACGGATGCCTGGACAAAGCAGAAGTGAGACACACAGGTACACACGCTGACATATGTGAACTACGTTCAGTGATAAAAAGAAGGAAGTCTTGCTATTCATGACAACATGGATACAACTTGAGGGCATTGTGCTAAGTGAAGAAAGTAAGACAGAAAGATTAATGCTCTGTTATCTCAATGATATGTCAAATCTCAAAAAAGCCGGACTCAGAGCAGAATGGTGGTTGTCAGGGGCTTGGGAGTGGGGACAATGGGGAAACTCTGGTCAAAGAACAAACTGCAGCTGTAAGCTCTGAGGATCTTGTGCACTGTGTGGGGTGACTACAGTTAACAATACTGCATTGTGAACTTGAAAGCTAACAGAGTAGACCTGAAGCCTTCTCACTCCAAAACAACAACAGCAGCAACAAACAAACAGTGTGAGGTGATGGACGGTGAATGAGTTAACTGACCTTACTGTGTCATCATTTCACAGTGTGTACATGTATCAGATCATCACAGTGTGAGGCTAAACTCACACAATGTTACATGTCAATTGCATCTCAATAAAGCTGGGGGAAAAGAGGGGAAGGAGTTGAAGTGTGCCAGAGGGGAAAATGGGCAAGGGCCCTTCCACCTTCTGGGACCGGGGGCCCAGCTTGGAGGACAGTGGAGCCTGGTTGCAAAGCCATTGCCAGCAAGTGGCAGGAACGGCTTGGCCTGTGAGGACCTCTTGGGGGATGGTGGGTGACACCCTCTGCCTGATGTGTGAAATTCTGCAGTGGGGGCAGAATGCCTTCTGGGGGCATCCCCGAGGACTGCAGGTGAGTAGGACAGGGGAAGGGACCACAGACCCCTGCCAGGAAGGGTGGGGGCGGGCAGGAGCCCCCCAAGTCGCCTGTGGGACAAGCGTGCTTGAGGCCTGGAGTGAGAGCAGTGTCACCGCTGGGCAACTGCTCAGCCTAGTCCCGACTCCCTCCCGCCCCCCACGGCCGCCCCCAGGCCTCTGCAGTGGGCTCTTCTGCCTCCCCCGGATGAACCTTCACATCCACTCCTTCTCCTTCCAACCTCAGTGCTCCTGCTCAGTCTCAGCTCCGATCTGGCCCCTGATTTCACTGAGAAGATCACAATCCAGCAGCAGCCCCCACGCCCCCTGCCCCCACTAACCAGCTAGCCTGCTGTCCCTGCAGTCAGTCCCATCTGCCCTTCTGCTCAGGAATGGCTGTCTCATCTCTAACAGCCTCGGCCCAGAAAGTGTGGCACATCCTTTCTGTTGAACTGAAACTTGTCTTTCTTTTGAGCCATTCCAACCAGCACATGAAGTCCAATAACATCCGCTCCCTTAATTAGCCCACAAAATACCCTCCATGACCTGTGTTTCCAGCAATGGTTCCATGCCTGCTTCCTTGGGGAAAACTCACTGAACAGGCTGTGTCCACTTGCTGTATGCACGTCCTCATGAGCCATCCTCTTTTATTCACTTCACTCAGGCTGTTGCCCATTTCTCCTGGAAAATGCTTTTCTCAAGGGAACAGACACCTCTGTCTTTCATGCCAAGGAAAGTCAGCTGCCCGGATCTCTCTACAGCACTTGGCTGATAACTGTTACTTCTCGGTGGACAATGCCCCTCTCATGGCCCTGGGACACTGGACTCTGCGTTCCTCCCCTCCAAGAGCTCTGGGGCTCCTTCTGTCTCCCTTTGATCTGCTCCATCTTGCTGAGCACCCCAGGGGCCTCATCTCTCTATCAGCATCACTCCCTCCGTCATGACGACTTTGATTCAGGCAGGGATGTGGCAGGTGGCACGTACGAGGGACCGTCTACCCTCAGTTGCGCAGGGTGCAGTGACACCTCAAGGGAAAGCACTAATAACCCTCAGGCATTGGCGTCACCCTCAGCAGGAGCGAGGGGCAGGAGCAGAAACCTGGGCCTGGAGAGAAAAGGGAGCAGAGGGAGGTGCCCGACAGGAGAGAGCCCTCGGCTGGGGCCTAAAGCCCAGCCCAGGTGGCCAGTGGAGGGGCTGGGGGAACAGACTCTGACCTCACTTTTTTCCTTCCTCCGCTGCCCATGGTGGTCAACACCGGCCAAGCAGCACTAAGAGCCAGAGGTCAAGGGAGTGACCTCTGTGGTCTACATGTAACCAGGAAGGACCTTGAAGGTCTCCCCATGGACAGACCACCTTGGGTCCCCTGTCTCTTGTTTGCAGAAAAGTTTTAGTCTCCTAGGCCTTCCCTTATATCCAAAAAAGCAAATTTAATCAGATAAATGAGGAAATGCAAAAACAAAGGAAATGTCAAGGAAGATACTAATTTAGTCATAGAACAAAGTTGAGGACCTTTCATTCCTCCTCACGGGCTGTAGGTAACACCCTGAGCCATGTCCTTGAGATGTTTGCCGTCACTGAAAGCCCTGCCGGGGGCAGAGGTTAACTGCCTGCTGCCTGTCAGCATGAAGACCCCAGAACAATTGGAACCAGAAGGTTCATGATGCTAATTCCCAAAATACCACCTGGTTATCTCACCACCAGCCAATCAGGAGGGTGTGCACAAGCTGCTCACACATGCTGAGACCCTTGCCCTTCGTCCTGCCTCTCAAACCCCTGCCCTGAGAGTCTTTGTGGAGTTGGGGTCTTTTGAGCCTGAGCTTCCTTGTTGGGCCCCATCTTGGACACCTTGCAATAAACACTGCACTTTGCTTCACCACAAAGGCTGACTTTACTGCCTACAGCCGGGCTGACCCAAGTTTGGCTCAGCAACAGCGCACAGCATAGGGCAAAGTGGGAGGGGTGGAGGGGGTGAGGGGGCAGATAGGAAGTATCCACACGGCTTTCAGAGTCCCACTTCAGCTGTGACCTCTCCTCTGAGCTTCTGTCACGATATCCAACACAACCTCTCCAGTTCTGTGTGAAATACAGAATCCCGTGACCAGCAATCCCGTCTCAGTAAAGAGCATCAGCCAATAGTTCTCTTTCACATCTCACAGCAAACACAGCAGCCCTTCAGTCAGCCCTGCAGGGGACCGCTGGGTGTCACACCCCTCTCCGGGCTCCTGTGAGAATCTCCGGGCTGGCTCCCCCTTTCTCTCTGCGACAGGCCTTTCCCCCACTCCCAGCTGAGTGAGCCCCAGTTTTCTTTGGCGCTACAGTCTCCCCACCTCCGTGGACTGTGGGTCCCTGTTCTCACGGCCCCACCTTCTTGAAGCCAGGAGTGGTACATGGCCCTGGTCTGCCCAGTGGAGTTTGAAGATAAATTACCTGGGGAGCCTCTGAGAGAACTTTCCTTTGTTATAAAACAATGTAATTTTGTTTATTTCTTTGAAATGTATGTCCTTACAGATGGCCAATAGGCACATGAAGAGATGCTCAGCATTGCCAATTATTAGAAAAATGAAAACCAGAAGAAGAGGTGCCACCTCACACCAGTCAGAAAATCCACAAATAACAAGTGCTGGAGAGGGTATGGAAAAAAAGGAGCCCTCCTACACTGTTGGTGGGAATGCAAATTGCTGTAGCCACTGTGGAAAACAGTATGGAGCATCCTCAAAATACTGAAAATAGAGTTGCACATGATCCAGCAATCTCACTCCTGGATATATATATCCAAAAAAACTCTAATTTGAAAAGATACATGCACCCCTACATTCACAGCAGCACTATTTCCAATAGGCAAGGCATGGAAGCAACCTAAATGTCCCTGGACAGATGAATGGATAAAGAAGATGTGGTATGTATAGACAATGGAATACTTGTTTGTTGCTGTTCACTTGATCAGTTGTGTCCGACTCTTTGTGACCCCATGGACTGCAGCATGTCAGGCTTCTCTGTCCTTCACCATCTCCTGGACTTTGCTCAAACTCATGTCCATTGAGTTGGTGATGCGATTCAACCATCTTGTCCTCTGTTATCCCCTTCTCCTCCTGCCTTCAATCTTTCCCAGCATCAGGGTCTTTTCCAATGAGTCCGCTCTTTGCATCAGGTGACCAAACTATTGGAGCCTCAGCTTCAGCATCAGTCCTTCCAATGAATATGCTGGGTTGATTTCTTTTAGGATTGACTGGTTTGATCTCCTTGCAGTCCAAAGGACTCTCAAGAGTCTTCTCCAGCACCACAGTTTAAAGGCACCTATTCTTCGGCACTCAGCTTTCTTTACGGTCCAACTCTCACATCCATACATGACTACTGGAAAAACTTTAGCTTTGACTAGATGGACCTTTGTCAGTAAAGTAATGTCTTAGCTTCTTAGGTTGGTCTAGGTTGGTCATAGCTTTTCTTCCAAGGAGTAAGAGTCTTTTTCATGGCTGCACTCACCATCTGCAGTGATTTTGGAGCCCAAGAAAATGAAGGCTGTCAGTGTTAATGTTTCCCCATCTATCTACCATGAAGTGATGGCACCAGATGCCATGATATTCATTTTTTGGATGTTGAGTTTTAAAGCCGGTGGTGCTGGAGGAGGAAATGGCAGCCCACTCCAGTGTTCTTGCCTGGAAAACCCCACAGATGGAGGAGCCTGGGAGGCTGCAGTCCATGGCTGAGCGACTTCACTTCACTTTCTCCCGACGGCTCCTGATGAGTGAGACCGGAGCAGAAAGTCGCTGGCTTATTGGCTGGAGAGGGTGATGGGTGAAAACTGAGGGGTGCTGGGAGGTTCAGGGCTATGATCTCCCTTCAAGTGCGTGGCTGGCCTGAAATGCAGAAGGTCCCAGGGCAGGACAAAGCCAGAGGCCAAAATGGCCAACTCCAGGGGCGACCAAGTTTGGAAACTGACAGATGTTTTCAGAGAAGAATAAAATGTAAAGCCCCCCCCCCCCCCCGCCCCAAATAAAGCCGGCGGCGCTTTGGTGGGGCTGGTGGCGGCCTCCTCCGAGAGGCCTTGGGCCACATGCTGTGCCTGCAGGACCGCTGCTGTTGGAGCCCTTGTCCCTGGGGCAGGCTGCTGCTGACCCATGCCTCTGCAGGAGACGCAAACACTCAAAGGCAGGTCTGGCTCGGTGTCTTGTGAGGATCACTGCTCCTTTCCCTCTGTTCTGTTGCTCACAAGGTTTTGTTTGCACCCTCCAAGCATCTCTGGTGGGTATGAGATTTGATTTTAAATGTGATTGTGCCCCTCCTACCGTCTTGTGGCAGCTTCTCCTTTGTCCTTGGTTGTGGGGTATCTCTTTTTGGTGGGATCCAGCATTCTTCTGTCAATGGTTGTTCAGCAGCGAGTTGCAATTCTGGTGTTTTCGCAGGAAAAGATGAGCACATGTTCTTCTACTCCTCCATCTTGAAACAGAAAACATAATGGAATACTACTCAGTCATGAAAACGACATACTGCCGTTTGCAGCGGTGTGGATGAACCTGGAAGTTATCATTCTAAGTCAGACAGAGAAAGAGAAATATCACATGATATCACTTATATGTGGAATCTGAAATATGATGCAAATGAACTTCTCTATGAAAAAGATACAGTCTCATAGACATAGAGAATGGATTTGTGGTTGCCAGTGGAAGGTAGGAGAGGGATGGGTTGGGAGTTTGGGATTAGCAGATGTGAACTATTTATTATATATAGATATAAATGAAGCACTTTGCTGTACACCAGAAACTAACACAACTTTATAAATCAACTATACTTAAAAAAAAGAAGTCCTTTTTACACATGCTTGTTCCTTCCTATCTGAGACAGAGGTATAAAGACATGATGCCTTGTGCTATGGCAGCCACCTTGGGCCATGAGGTGACAAGCTTGAGGATAAAAGGTGTGCATGGTGGCCTTAGGAGGGAAGAGAGATGGGAGGAGTCTGTGTCCCTGAAATGGCGCACTTTCTGACTTCTGGTGAAGCGAGGTTAGAACTGTGCTGCATAGCCACTGACACTGGGGGCTGGGCTGCTAGCCTCCGGACACACCCCCGGGGATGCACACACCGCAGCTTGCAGTCTGGTCCCCACCGAGCGGCCAGAGGGACCCTTTTAGAGAAGGAGTCAAATGACTTGTCTGTTCCAAACTCTCCTCTGACTTCCCATCACACTAAAAACGGCAGCCAGAGGCCAGACCTCAGTCTGCCTGGCCCCGATATTGCCATCCCAGAGTCTCTGCGCTCAGTGTCCTGTCTCATTCTACACTCAGGTCCACTCAAGGACCATCTCCTGAAAGCCGTCTCCCCTGACTCCTGTCCTCACAGCCCTGCTGCTGATGCTGTGGTGGTGCCGACTGGCAGTTTGTGCACTGGTGGTGGAAGGGAGGCTTGGCTTACCTCCTCTGTCGCTGATTCGGGAAAGGCTTCTTATTTGAACACTGTGAGGTCCAGATGAGCGAAGAGTATGTGAATCCAGAACCGGGCTGGGCACAAATAAGCCCTGTGAGAACTCTACCCTTGTATAAGAATGTCTGCTCCCTAAAGGCAGAGCCGGGAGCTTAGCGCCTGGCATCTAATGGTGCTTGGTGGAGATGTTGGCTGAAGAGCATACAAGATCTCTTTAAATTTTTATTGAGGGAATGGTGGAACACAGAAATCTCTGAATTGAGGTTTGGGAGCTGATTCAGTGTGTGTTGATGGGAAGGTCTAGGACAGATTGAGGGAGGAGGAGCCCAGGAGAGGGCTGTGCGTTCTGAAAACCCGAGACCAGGAGTTGACAGCATCCTCTCTCTTGACGCCGAAGACCCCGAAATGAAGGCAGGAGAGAACCTGGCCGTCAACGTCTTCTTGGAAGAGCCCGGTGGTCGCAGCGAGGGGGAGGGGAGTGGGCGATGTGGCCGCTGGGAGGACTGAGGTGTGGAAAACCTGAGGAGCAAGGGGCTCCCCCACCCCACTTTGGGCGACAGCATCTCGGAGCTGGCGATGCCTCCGGTGTGTGTGTTGGCGGGGGGGGGGGGGGGGGGGGGGGGTGTCGTTTGCGCCGCTCAGCTCGCCGTCGAGGACTCTCAGCCCCGCCCAACTCCTTGTCTCAGCTGCCCAGTTCAGCATCTGGTCAACTGCCGGCTGGGAGCGAGGCGGGACGCGCCGAGGGCGCACGCTCACAGCTCTCGCGCGGCCGGGAGGACTCGGGGGCCGAGGCGCTGTCCCGGGGGCCGGCGGCTGGACGGGGCTAGGGGACAGGGCGGGGGCGGCCAGCTGGGGGCGGGGCGGGCGCGATCCGGACGGGCGGGGCGGGCGCGGATTGGCCTGGCGCCTCCATGTGACCGGCCCCATATAGGGCGTGGCTCGGGCGGCTGAGTCGGGTGCGGCGGCTGCCTGGCGGGCGAGGTCTGGTGCGGGTCCGGCGGCTCCGCGGCTGCTCCGCTAGAGCGCCGGGCGAGCCTCGCGCCTTCCGTTCCCCGCGGGGCCGCCGGGCCGGGGGATGCGCTCAGCGCCCGGGAACCATGGTCCGCTTCGGGGACGAGCTGGGCGGCCGCTATGGGGGCCCCGGCGGCGGGGAGCGGGCGCGGGGCGGCGGGGCCGGCGGGGCGGGAGGCCCGGGCCCCGGGGGGCTGCAGCCGGGCCAGCGGGTCCTCTACAAGCAGTCGATCGCGCAGCGCGCAAGGACCATGGCGCTGTACAACCCCATCCCGGTCAAGCAGAACTGCTTCACCGTCAACCGCTCGCTCTTCGTCTTCAGCGAGGACAACGTCGTCCGCAAATACGCCAAGCGCATCACCGAGTGGCCATATCCTGCCGGGTGCCGGGCCGGGTGGGGGCCAGGGGCCGCCCGAGGTCGCGGGAACGGGGACGGGGCGCGGCGTCCGGCGTCTGCGCCTTGCGGGGTCTGGGAGGGGCGGCCTGGGCTGGGGGCTTGGGAGGGGGCCGGCGCATGCTGCGCCCAGTGGCCATCTTTCCCCGGGCTGGAGGAGGGTGCGCCCTGGGGAGAGGCGCATCGGGTCGCTCGGCGAGGAGGGGGCGGGGCGGATTCCGGGCCCTCTCGGCGCGCCGCGTGTGCGTGCGTGTTTTTGTTTCTCTGTGTGTGTGTGTGTGTGGTCGTGGTGGCGGCGGCCGCGGGAGCGGGGTGGGCGCTGGGCGGAGCCCCCTGCCCCTGGGCTCGTCCCTTCTCTCCGTCGATGCCGGCGCAGAGCGCGTGGCCAGCTTGGAGGGCAACCGAGGGCGAATCGGTGTCCGTGTAGGTGTGAGCGCCGGGTGGAGGCGAGCCCGTGCGCGCGCCTGACTGCAGGTGCCCGAGTGTGTGAGGGCAGAGCGTGAACCCGGTGCTGCGCGTGCGTGCGCTCGGGACTCTCGGTACATGGGTGTTCACGTGCCTGTGTAGGTACATGTGGCTGCGTGTCTTGAGGTAGTGTGCGCCTGCGCTGGGTCCTTCCTCCCGCCGCGCGCGGGGGGCGCACGGCCCCCTCTCTCGGGGCGCGGGTATCGGGCGGAGCCGCGGATGGAACACTATCCGTGGTGCTGACGGCCGCGGGGACGTGCTGAAGCGCTGGGAGTCGGGCGGAGCGGCGCAGGGGCGCTGTCCGTGGTGCTGACGGCCGCGGGGACGTGCTGAGGGGCTGGCGGCTGCGACTGCGGAGGCGGCCCTCGCGGCGCCCCGAGAGGGGCGGGAAGGGTGGGGTGGGCTCCGGACCTGGTCGTTCTCAGGCCCTCCGGAGGCGGCCGGGCTCGGCGGCTGTACTGCGCGCTGCCGGCCTCGGCCTCCTCGCCTCTCCTCTTGGGCGCCTCCTGGCTAGTCCTTGACCCACGCACTCCGTTCGAGTACATGATTCTGGCCACCATCATCGCCAACTGCATCGTGCTGGCGCTGGAGCAGCACCTTCCAGACGGAGACAAGACGCCCATGTCCGAGCGGCTGGTGAGCGCTGTGGCAGCGGGGCCCGAGGGCGCGGCGTGCGGGGGCGGCGGCTGGTCTGCTTCTGCGACCCTTCAGGACCCGGGACGGGGCAGCTTCCTCGGGCTGTGTTGTCTGGGCAGCTAACACTTCCCTCAAGGGTCAGGAGGAATGGGACAGCCCGCTCAGCCCCTGCTGGGGGCCGGTGGCTCGAGGGAGGCCGTTTTAGCCAGCAGCTGCTCTGCCAACCCTACACCCGTCCCGCCCACGCGGACTTAGCCGTGACCTAAGAAACTAAGAGCTAATGCTGGCACGTGAGGGGGCCTTCATGATGGCCCAGGGTCTGGTGGGCTCTGGCCCAGGTGCAGCCCTGGTTGTCCCCCTCTCTGGCTCTGCTTGGGTCGCCTTCCCTGTGGGGCCTTTGCTTCCCATGGACGCACTCCTTCCCAGGTTTTCTTCCCAAACATCCCCAGACATAGTTCTCACCCGCTCCTGCCAGGAGCTCCCAGACCTCGTGTTTCCCCTGTTGAAGCACTGAGCCCACGGGAACCAGGGTGCTAGGTCAGGGCATCTGGAGGGGCTGGGGCAGAGGCAGGGTGCTGCTTGAGGAGGCAGGCCCCATTCTGAAGGTGAGGCTGTGTCTCCTAGCCCCTCTGCCCGGGCTTGATGTGGGCTCACTGGGGCCTGAGAGACTGAGCTTCAGAGCAGAGAGAAGGGAAGCACACGCAGGGGCTGGAGGGTGCTGCAGTCCTCGGGTCCCTGAAGAAAGAGACACTTCTGGGGACACCAGCTGAACCCTTTTCTCCACATCCTGGCAAGAGGCTGTTCTTCCAGACTTCTTTCCTTTACTTCAGCAGAGATAAGCGTTGATGAAGCAGAGCCGGTTCTGTGCTTGGCGTGGGCCTTGAGCTTCAGGCCAAGGGGTGAAGCAGAGGAGACAGTAGGCTGCCCTGGGGGTGCTCTACTTTGGGTGGGCACCTCAAGAAGGCAGAGAAGTGACAGCTGGGGTGACCAGCCAAGAGATGGGGGTTTGTGGGTCGGCTGTTTCTCCAGGCACAAGAACGGCTGAGGGGTTTCAGTTGTGGGTCCGGAGGGGGAGGGTTGTGAAGGGCATACTGACAGAGTGGAGGGTGGTCTCGGTGGGTGACTCCTGTCCAGACATGGAGCTAGACAGGCTCACTTACCCTCTTTGGGCCCCAGGTTTCTGCTGGTGATGGGGCCTGTGGTCTGCTGTGAGTTTGGTGGTGGGTGCCCGTTCTGACGGCTGGAGAAGAGGGTGAAAGAGAGGAAACGGGTTTCTGGCAGGGAGCCTCGAATGCCAGGCCACAGGGCGTGGCAGGAGTGGGGCCAGAGGGAAACAGGCTGAGGGTGGCAGGGGCATGGAGGCCTGTGAATGGCAGTCAGGCTTGGGCCTTCCTCCTGGGCAGCAGGCTTGAGTAGGCCAGTGTGCATCCAGCCTCACAGGTGAGGGACAGTTTGCTTTGTGGTGATGGGGGTCTGTACACTTGTAAGGGTTGAGGGTTGAGCAGAATGTGCTCACCCCCACAAGGCCTGGTGGCCCTGAGATGGATGGAGGCTGAACACAGAGGGCCTGGGGAGCAGGCGCAGTGGTGGTCCCAGATCAGGTCTGGAGGCTGGTGCTGCTGCCAGAGGCTGGGAGGGGCTTTGTGGTGCAGAGGCAGCTGCCCTGGAGTGGGGCCTCCGCAGTTCTGCTTCCCACCCACCTGTCAACCCACCACTTGGCCTTTAGCTGGAGCCCCCAGCTCACAGTCTCACCCCTCCCCCGAGCCAGCCCTTGCTGTGTGGTCAGGGGTGGGGCTGGGAGCAAAGGGTCTGGGAAGGGGCCCCACTCCACCTCCTCATGTCGGCCAGCTCTTCTCCTGTGACCCCAGAGTTTCTTTGAACATGTTTGCTGGGGCCCTGTGTTTATTCAGGGTAGGTGGTTGGTAGCCTCTTCTCTTGGGGAAAGGGGACCCTTTGACTGAACCAGACCTGAAGCATTGGGGAGGGAATATCCTCGTGAGTCAGCAACAGGGCAGTAGGATGGGGGAGCTGGGCTGTGATGGACGCTTCACTGCCTGGTCCCTCGGGGCAGCAGCTGCTGCCGCACGCTGCTACCAGCAGCCATGGGCCAGGAGGCCAGGCTGAGGGCTCCCCAGGTCGGACGGGAGAGCCCTGGAGGCCAGGCTCCTTGGGCGAGGAAGGCACAGGCTGCCGGTCCGCAGTGGGAGCAAGCAGCCCTGCAAGAGTCAGCCTGGCTCTCCCCTCCCTGGGCGCTGAGGCCAGGCCTCTCCCTGGCAGAGCAGCCTCTGGGTGGCGGGGCCCACAGTCCTGAGAGCAGGACCCGCCTGCCTCCTCTTTGTCCTCTTGTGTCCGTGGCCTGCGCTCGGGCTGTTTCCCTTGCTGACCCCCCTCCTCCAGTGCCCCCTCGGTCCCGCTCCTGGGGTCGCCTGCACAGAGGCTCTGTCTGCCCCTGCCCCCAGCCTGTGACACCCCAGTGCTCTCCGAGTCCCCACAGCCCATCCCCAGCGGGCCTTGGCACCCGCGGGCCTGCTCCCCGTCCCAGTGCTGCTGCCTGTTGTCTCCACCCAGAACTCCTGTCTTGCTCACCCAGCTGGGTGCCTTGCCTTCCAGGGGCTCCCTGAGGCCCACCGTGTTTGCCCACACCAGAATGTGCGTGTTTTGAATATGCAGCAGGTGTGTGCTGAGCGAGCGAGCAGGTCTTGGGCTGTGCTCCGGGGAGCTGGGCATGGTCCCTGCCGTGGTTTGAGCCCAGGGTCAGACCCAGGTCACCTCTGGCTTGGAATCTGGCTCTGCCTCTCATAAGCTGAGAGTCTCTGGCCCAGTTCTTTGATCTCTCTGTGCCTCAGCTCCCCCTTGGATGGGGATGATAGCAGTGCTCAGTGCCTGCGGGATGGTGTAAGAGGGTTGCCCTGGTGATTGCAGGAAGCCCCTCACATGTTTTTATTGGCAGTATTGCTCACTCTGCAGTAGGGTATCGGGGGGGGGGAGCCCCTCCCCACGTGACTGGGTGTCACTGGCCGTGGGGACAGGGCCACCTCGTGTTAGGGGAGCCTGGCAGAGAGCACCCAGGCCCGTGCTGAAAGGACCGAGTCGGTGGGTGTCATGGCAGGGCTGGGGGCCCTCGCCGGCACGTCCGGGCAGTGGTGACCTTGCTCTGTGCTTCTCAGGATGACACAGAGCCCTACTTCATCGGCATCTTCTGCTTCGAGGCTGGGATCAAGATCATCGCGCTGGGCTTTGTCCTTCACAAGGGCTCCTACCTTCGGAATGGCTGGAATGTCATGGACTTCGTGGTGGTCCTTACGGGGTAGGTGCTGGGCCTGGGGTACCCTGTGCATGGAGTGCGTTCGGGCAGCACTGTCCACACTGGGGGCTGGTGCTTCTTGGTGGTCTTCATGGATAGACAGGCATTGTTCCTCCCTGGGAACAGCCTGGGCTGTGATCTTGGCTGAGGGGCTGTCGAGGAGATTTGTCCTCGGCAGAGCTTGCTTGCGGAGCTGTTGGTGCTGTGGTCAGGTCCGCAGGGCAGGAAAGGCACTGGGCCTGATTTTGTAAATCCTGGGCTGCAGCCTGGCCTCTTTCACCCCATGACCTGGGGGACACATGTGCGCGTCCGAGTCTCCTGCCTGAAGGGTTCGTGGACACGTGCTCCTGGAGCTGTGCTTTGGTGAGGCTGTGCCTCCGTAGTCACAGCTTCTGGTTCCAGGAAGGTGCTTAATCAGTGTTCCATCCCCCACTTTCCTTCTCAAATAGACTCTAATAATCACCAGCTTGTGGTTCCCAAACAATCCAGGAGATCCAGAAAGTCGCCTGAGCCTGGGCCGGGGAGGGGGAGGAGTGGGCAGAAAGCCTGTCTCCTCATCCCAGGGCCCCCAGCCTTCGGGGCCTCAGTCTCTCCACCTGCCTGATGTTATTCAGGGCCTCTGCCCTGTTCTGAGGTTGAGCTGCCATTGCCCCAGCTCTGGGCTGCCCTCCATCTCCGGCTGGGGTGGGGGTAAGCACCTGGGGTTTGCTCCAGAAACCTGTTTGCACAGTCCAGGTCCCAGAGGCCCCGGCCCCGGGACTGCAGCTGCTCCTCCTGGAGCCTTCTTGCCGGGAGCCCCGCTGTGGCCCAGAACTCTCTTTCCAAGGGACAGGTGGCTGTGGCCAGGGCTCCTGTGCTACATATGGGGATAAACAGACTTGGCCACATGGCCTCTGGGCTCCCAGATAAGACCCTCAGTGCAAGTCCCGTTCCGTCCCCGGGCCCGTCCTCGGAGGCCGGCTCTCTGTCTGCTTGCACGGCTGCTGATGGCTCCAGCAGTGCCCGCGGCATGCCCAGCACAGGCCAGAATCGAGGTGCCTCGCTTTCAGAGGGTCTCTCCCTGGAGATGACCGAGGGGCTGGTGGGCCTCATGCGGTCTTTGTGGGTGGCACCAGCCTGTCACTGGCTCTGATGAGATGGGCACCACTGAAATTGGATATAATAGGCTGGGCAACTTTCTAATCTGTTCCATTTTTCCTAATGACCAAGGAGGGAAGGGAGCAGGGAGCCTTTTGTTGGGAGTTGTGCCATCCTGCCATGTGGTGCTCACCGTCCACATCTGTCTGCTGCCTGAGGGCAGGTTGCCATGGGGGTTTGTACAGAGAGCCCTCTGAGATCCCACTGATGGGGCATGGTGGTGAGTGTGGGCCCTTGGGGGGCAGGGTATGCCTTGCAGTCCATTGGGTGCTGCGTGGGCTGTCGAGAAGTATCACTGGCTGTTTACCTCTCTCTCCCTCTAGACCCGTGTCCCTGAGGATATGAACGTATTATTTTTTAGAGTGTCCCCAGAGTGTAGCTTAGGGCGGGCCCCCAGGAGGGTCAGGGAGTGTCTTCTGAATTAATGGGCTATTGAAGCTCGGGTGCTCTGTGCTTGAGCCAGCTGGGAGCTGGTGAGGGTGGTGGGACCGGCCTCTGGGGGTGCTGTCCGTGGTGCTGTTTGGGCTGCTGGGAGCAAGGTGGGGAGGTCCACGCCAACCCCTTGGCAGGACCCCCGAGTCTTCCAAAAAACATATCCTGATTCCAGGTTCAGGGAGCCTGGTCCCCCCGTGAGGGCTGGGAGACCTCCAAGGGTGGCTGCTTTCTCTTGCCTGTTGACCACACTCCTGGGCACAGGAGAGAATAGGACGGCTCACCTTCCTGGAGCCCCAGCAGGGGGATCCCAAGGGTCCCAAGACCGTAACTCTGCCCCCCGCCTTGCCTCGGAGATCCTGCCCTCAGTCCATCTGTCTCTGCCTCTCCTCTCTCCTACCTTCACGTGAGCCTCTATCCCGCCTGCCCTCCCACTGTGTCTCGTCTCCCCTTCTCTCTGTCTCTCTCTCCCCCCCGTCCCTGTCTTAATTTATTGGTCTTTGTCTCCCTATTTCTAAGCTGCTCTGCATCTCTGCTTTTTTACCTCTATTTGTTTATCTCTCGATGTTTCTCCTTCTCTGTCTTTTGCTTTCTCTCTCTTATTCTTCCTTTGCCTTTCTCTTTCTGTTTGTTCTGCCCCTCTCGTATGGGCCGTGGAGTCTCTGCTATCACTGCGAGAGGAGGGCTGGGAGTTGGCACCGAAGGTTTCTAGGCTCCCTCTCTCTGCACCTTGTCTGCAGGGATTGTTCTGGGTTGGGAGGGAAGCCCCCAGATGGGGAAGGTGGTCTGTGTGCCATGGGGGCTCACATGCTGCCCAGAGTCATGTGGGGGAGTTGCTCTGCTGCTCTTGCTTGCAGCCCCTGGGGACTGGCGATGTGTGTACATGTGTATGTATGCATGTGCGCACATATGTACGCCTGCACTGCATGTGTGTGCATGCACGCACATGTATACGTGCACATGTGTGCAGTGGTGCACACATGTATATCTGTGCATGCGCACATCCGCGCACACACTTGTGCATCTGTTCATGCATGTATGTTTACACGTGTGTGCGTTTACATGTGCACAAGTGTGTGTAGATGTGACTGTGCACACGTGTATGTGTGTGTACAAACATGCAACTGAGCACCTGTGTGTGTGTGCATGTGCACAGCTGTGTGTGCATGTTTGTGTACATGTGTGTATGTGTGGTGCATGATAGAAGGAGGCCTTGTCTGTTTTTGGGGTGAGTGCTGGGCCTGGGGAATCCACAGAAGAGCCCTAACCCTCCTGAGTTGAGGTGCCTGTGGGGAGCCATGGGGGCACTGTTTCTCGTTACTCTGTTGTTTTTAATTAGTGTTTACTTAATTGGTACTCAGAGGGCTGGAAGCCCCATGGTGAACAGGGAAGGCCATGTTGCCTGGTGAAGCTTGACTTGTCCCCGAGGCCAGCTGGGCTTGCTTCTGCTTCTGGGGCTGGCATGCGGGGCGTGGGAGGTGCCCTGGGTGGGACTGTGACCCCACCCTGCATTGGGGAAGCCTCTTAACCTCATACACTCACCTGTAAGCTATGCCTGGGCACAGCCTTGGCATTGCGGGGGGAGAGCGATACAGCACCCGTCCTGCCCACGGAGAGGGGCAGGGCTGTCCTGGGTGCAGTCCCTGGTCTGCACACTTCCAGCCACGTGAGCTGCCCTCGTCTGGTGCTGCCCTGCCCACTGGTCGTCCTTTGATCGCTGTTTATTCAGAATCAGGCTGAGGATACAGCAGTGAACAAGACCCCCCGTCCCTGCCCTGCGGGCTGCATTCTCAGGGTGCCTGGTCTCCCTGGCCCTGCTCTATTTCCTCTAGGTGTCCAGAGGCTCAGCAAGGGCTGAGGGCACAGGCTCATGGCACATCGTGGGGCTTGGGGATGGGTGTGCTGTGGAGACCACTCCTCGCTGACAGTACAGGCTTCATTTTCCCATGTAGGAACGGGGTTCAGGAGAGCACGATGTGGTCTGGATGGCTGTGGCTTAGTAGTAAGGGGCTGAGCCTGCTAGGTATTTGGTGAGAGGCTGTGGCTGACGGGGTCAGTACCAGAACACAGGTGTCTCCATGGCCTTTAGAGCTCGAGATCAGACAGGACCCCCAGGGCTGGGGTCTGGAGAAGAAGCTGTCTGTGGGTGAGCCTGGGGACTCCAGAGCTGGTAGGTTGGGACTGGCCAGTGAGGTGGATGGGGACAGTGTTTTAGGAAGGAAGAGCGTGTCCTTCTTGAGCAGGAGTGCGGGGAGGATGGACCACTGAGTGCAGCGACAGGCAGCCTGCGGGTGAAGGGTCCTCGTAGATGTCCTGCACGGAGGCGCCTGCAGGCCCAGAGAGGCGGTGGTGGGCACCCAGGCCAGCTCTTCCACCTTCAGGGGAGTTTTTCAGCAAAGCTGGGCAGAGAACTGGGCAGTGGTGGGAGGGAGAGGAGGGGCAGAGGGTTTAATCAGGCGGGGGCCACAGCCTGGCCCAGGAGGCAAGAATAGCAGCGGTGCAGCCGGCATGCTGGAGTGACGTCTGGGTGGACGAGGGCAGCTGGGACCCTGGAGTCCCTGCTCATCTCTCTGTGACTTCAGTAACCAGAGGTCGAGCTGAGTGCGTGTGCTGGGTTGTCAGATGAGAAAGCAGGGGTGGGGCGAGAGCCATCCTCTGGTGCTCTGCATGCCCATCAGCTGAGGCTGGTGTGGGTCACAGGTGGAGTGCGCGATGGAGGGACTGGCTTGCGGTCAGAGTGAGTGAGGACGCCCTCTGCCCGGCCTCTCACCTTCTTCTGGGCTCCCCTGGCTGGTCACCTTCCCGTCTCTCCCCATTGACCCTCTGGCTGGCTGCCCATCCCCTCATTCGTGTGGAAGGTATCTGTCAAGTGCCCTGGTTGCTGGGGACACAGCAATGGACATGGAGCCTGCATTTCCTGGGGACACAGGCGACAAGCAGCCAGTCCACGTGGGTGTGAAGTGCAGTGACGAGCAGGAAGCCGGGCAGTGGGGGTGAAGTTCCCCTTCATGGGGTTCAGGGGAAGTCCTTAAGAAGGACCTTGAGCAGAGCAGCAAGTGGGAGGGGCTTGGGCGTCCTGAACCTGGGAGCGGTCAGGGGGCAAAGATGCTGAGAGGCCGTGGGGGCTGCTTGGGGCTCTGGGTGCAGGGGCTGACCTGGGGCGGGGTGCTGACCGTGGGGAGCAGTGCCCAGGAGGTAGTGTGGGACTGGGCTGGGCTGGGCTGTGGGAAGCACTGCTGCTTGGTTGTCCTCAGGAAACTTGCTGGCCCCCGAGTGTGGCACCCATGTTGCCCGCCTGTCCTAACTGCTGCCCTGCCCACCCCTGCACCTTTGCCCTCCCCATCCCCACGGGAGCCCCCAGACCAGCCTTTGGTCCCCAGGGGTTGATTGCAGCTGGGAATCAGGCAGGGTCCTCTCAGACCATGAGGACTTGGGCCCAGAGTCCCCCGCCAGTTATGGCCCAGCCTGGAGCTTCCCTTGGGGGAGGAGAGGTCTATCCCAGCTCGGGCAGGTAGCTCCCTGTGGACAGTTCTAACCACAGCATCTCATTTTACTCCAAATTAAGCTGGGATTTCTTTCCAGGACATGTAATTAGAACTCAGGGTCTCCTGTCGCTGGCCTGAGCCTCCCGTGTTGCCTAGGGAGGGATGTCTGTGTCCACGCCCTGCCCTGCCTCCCGAGCACCGGGGGCCTGGCTGGGGCTGCTGTCAGAGGGCGTGGGAATGTGGTCCCAGGAGGCTGGGCCCTGGGTGAGGAGGGGTCCAGCAGGTGAGGGCCAAGGTGAGCAGTGAGCCTGTGCCCACGTGTGGGAGCCAAGGGCACCGTGCCTAGCCTCAGGTGACCAGAGACACCATGAGTGACACTGGGTAACCAGTGACACTGGATCTGGAGGTGGACTGGCCTCGGCTCGTGACCTCGGGCTCTAGAGCTCACGTTTGGGCCGGAGCTGCCCTGTGTGGGCTCTTCCTCTGTTCCGTGATGTGGTCCTGCAGGTGGGCTCTCTGATGCCTGCTCAGGTTGGGGGTTTGCTGGACCTTCTCTTCTATCCCCAGCTGAGGCTGGGAATCGCTGGGACGGGGGAAGGGCCTGAGTTCTGACCAGCGGCCCCTGGAGTGGCAGAGGGAGGCTGTTGGGGACCACATTTTTAAACTCCCTCCAGGCAGCATCCCTGAGGCATTGCTGATAATTCAGAACAGGCTTGGCCGCTGTGTCTGCCTGGCTCCCAGGTGCCTGCTTCCTGCCAGTGGCCCCACTGGGCTGCTAGCCCCGTGCTGGCGCCAGAGGCAGGGTATGGGGTTCTCCGCCACCCTCCGTCTGCACCCCTGCCGGCTGGGTGTCCCTGAGCGTGGCTCATTCCACTGCTCACCTTTCAGTGTCTCTGCTCTCCTGGCTCCCCTCCCCCTTCTTCCTATGATTTAGGGTTTTTCACACCCTCCTGGAGGGCTGTGGAGAGCCAGAACCAGGCCCTTCCTGGCTGCTGCCTGCAGATGCCACCCCACGTGTTGAAGGAGAGCCCCCTCCACCCAGCTCTAAAGGCCTGGTGATCCTGGCAGGACAGGGGGTGCAGGCTGCCAGACTCAGGCCCGGAGCTCCGCTGTGCTGCGCTGCGGGTCCTGAGTGATGGGCCCCCGGGACTGTTGCAGCTGGTGCCCGCAGCATGCTGATCCCGGTGTGCCTCTGTAGAGGCGCGGTAGTCGTTCAGTCGTGTCTGACTCTTTGCAACCCCATGGACTGTAGCCTGCCAGGCTCCTCTGTCCTTGAAATTCTCCAAGCAAGAATAGTGGAGTGGGTTGCCATTTCCTTCTCCAGGGGATTTTCCTGACCCCGGGATTGAACCTGGGTCTCCTGCATTGAAGGCAGATGCTTTGCCATCTGAGCCACCAGGGGAGCCCTCCCTCTGCAGAGGTGGCAGGGAGCAGCTGCTCATCCATCCATGTATCTTGTGCCAGGTGTGCCGCAGAGGTCACAGGAGGTCAAGTTCATGCCTGATGGGAGTGGCAGTCTTTGCCTGTGGCTGCTGGACATACCTGCAGCTGTTCAGGCGGGTGGGGCAGCTGGGCATTGGACTCTGCCTTCCTGTTGAACTTCAGGTGCCTCCCCTCACCCTATTTCACGACTGGTGAGCCCAGAGCTGCAAATTCACACGGAGGTGAGAATGGCTGTTAATGTCCTGTTGTGTTGCTAGGCCTGGAGCCAACGCCAGTCCCAGTCCCTGGACTGGGGAAAGGCCGGAGAGCAGGTCCTCCTTGGCTGAGCGGTGGGGGGCCGCCAGGGTGGGCCGCTTCCTGCCCTGCCCACAGCCCATCTGAGTCACACAGACCTGGAACCTGCGGACCCCTGCAGGCTGCCTGCACAGGCCCCTGGGTGTCCTGTCTTCACCTGGCTGGCCGCCCCACTGTGCCCCGCTTTCTCCAGGCCTCAGCCTCTCCGGGGAGCCCCTCTCGGAGCCCTCATCACTCCAGCTGGTGGCTCCCTCTCTGCTCCCAGGGTATAAGAGCCCATGTACCTGGGGCCGCTGCTTTCAGCATGATAGGATGTGGGTCTGTGTTTCTCTGCCTGACGGCCTCTCTGCCCTGCTCTTGTCCCAGGGGCTTCCCTCCTGGCTGGCTCCACAGATGGACTTCCCCTGCAGAACCCTCCCTTAGCTTGGGTGCCGCACAGATGCCTGAGATGGGGGTCAGGGCCCGAAACAGTAGGTGTTCACTGTCTCAGTTTGGAGGCTGGATGTCCAAGATCAAGGTGCCCGCAGGGTTGCCCTAGGTGGGGTGTCTTCCTGCTGGTAGGCGGCTGCCTCCCCACTGTGTCTTCCCGGGCCGCTTCTCTGTGTGTGCAGATGCAGGTCTCTGGTGTCTCTTCCTGTTCTATTAAATTAATCCTTTAAATTAAAGCCTATCCGTAGGACCTTGCTTAACCATTTACCTCCCAAGAATCCCATCTCCAGATACAGTCACATTGGGAGTCAGGGCTTCAACAGAGGAATCTGGGGGGACACAGGTGAGTCTGCAACAGGCTGCGCTCAGACTCCAGGCTCCTCTGATGATCCCTGGCACCCCAGTTCCCAGTGTGCAGTGAGTGTTGCGGGACTGAAATCCAGCGGGGGAGGGAGGACCTCCCTCGGCCCCCATGGGCACAGGTGGCACCTGACTGATCCTGGGCGTCCACGTGGCTGCCAGTCCGGGTCTGCAAGTGTGTGCGGTGTGGTGGGTCCAGGTTAGTTGTCTGTAGGTCCTTTCTCCCTCCTCGCGGTTGGTCATCAGCCTCCTGGGTCTGACAGCAGGGACTGTGGACTGAGATGACTGAAGGCAGGGCTGCCCACTCCCCGGACCCTCTGCAGCCTGGACTGGGGCAGGAGCCGGGGAGGGCACTGCTGAGCCCATGGGGGGTCAGGGGGTGTCCTGGGTGTCCTGCAGCCTCCTGTCTGAGGGGGGGTATCCCTGAGGGGGCCTCCAGCACAACCCACCCTCTCTGCCTGCCGGCCCCTCCCCACACCTGCTGTCTGGGGCCCTGGTTCTGTGAATGCGGTGTGGGGGCAGGGAATGGGCAGGAAACGAGAGTGTCCTCCCCATTTCCTGATCAGTCCTGGGGCCTGGTGTTTCCACTGTCCAGCCCTGCAATACACTGATGCAGGGCACAGCGGGGGCACGAGCGAGACCCCCGTGTGGCCAGGGTTCAGTCTCCGTGAGCGGCTCCTTCCATGGGACGAGGCCCCCTGGGCTGGCGCGCTCACTCCCCTGCTTCTCTGGGTCCCTGGCCTGGCAAGCAAGCAGTGTGGGTGCAGAGCCGTCTGGTGGAACACAAGCAGGTGGGGCTGGAAGGGCGAGCAGCGAACGGAAGCGCGAAGCTGGCTCTTCCATGAAGTCTCCTCGGCACTGGCTGCTCTTCTAATGTGATCGTCCCACGACCTTCCTGCGCAGGATGCTATTATTAGCATCCCCTCGTAAAAAATTAAATATCTCATCTTGAGCTCATCACAGATTTGCAGTATGCACAGAGGGTGCTGAGGGTGCCGTCCAGTGAGGCTGTAGCATGGTTTCACAACCAGAGTGTGACCCCGGCGCAGTCAAGACGCAGAAACTCCATCCCGACCAGGACCCGCCTGCTGCCCTTCTGTACCTGCTTCCATTTTCCTCCGGCCTCACTGCCCCTTAATCCCTGGTGACCATGATCCAGCACCCACGTCCATCACTTTGTCACTTCAGGAACATTAAATATTAGTTAATGGAATCGTGCCTTAGGGACTGGCTCCGTTCACCAGGATGACTGTGAGGCTGACTGAGTCACATGGCCGCACATGTTTGTATTTGGTTTCTCTTTACTGCCCGTTGTCTCTAACGGTTCACCTGTTGAAAGACATGTGATTTGTTTCTGGCTTTTGAAATGTCACCCACAAGACCGCTCTGTACGTCTGTGCACAGGTTTTGTGTGAACGTAAGTTTCCTGGATGAACGCCTAGGAGTGCAATTATGGGGCCATACTGGAGCACATGTTTAGTTGTTTAAGATATCACCAAACTGTTATCCACTTTACATGTTTTTACATTCCCACCAGCAATGTATGAGTGATCTAGTTTCTCCATATCCTTTCCAGCATTTGCTGTTGTCACTGTTTCTTATTTTAGCTATTCTGGTGGGTATGCAGTGATATATCATGGTGGTTTTGATTTGCATTCCCCTAATGGCCACTGACCTGCATGGCCACTGATACTGGACATCTTTTCATGGGCTTTTCTGCCATCTGTATCTCCATTTTGGTGAAATGTCAGTTCATGTATTCTGTTCAGGTTCTAATTGGATTGTTAGATACTAGTTGATTTTCTCCCAATCTGTAGTTAATTTTTTTCCATCCTTGTGATGAGGACTTTTGCAGAGCAAAAGCTTTAAATCGTAATGAAATCCAGTTAGTCAGTTTTCCCTTTTATAGATAGGGCTTGTGGTTTTGAGTCTAAGAACTCTTTGCCAGACCGACGTCATGAAGATTTTCTCCTATTTTTTTCCATGAAAGTTTTATCATCCTATATTTTACATGTAAGTCTGGGATCTGTTCTGAGTTAGTGTTTGTTTCAGGAGTGCGGCTTCTTTCAGTTGAGATTCTTTTGTTAGTTTTCTGCCTGCATGTGGGTATCCAGGCACCCCAGCACCACTAATTGAAAAGGCTGTGAAGTGTGTTTCCACCACGGAAGTGTTTTGCCCCTCTGTCAGAAGCCCGCTGGCCCTGTGCATATGGGTCTGCTGCTGTTCATTGATCTGTGTCCATCTCTCCGCCAGTTTTACACTGTATTGATTACTAGAACTATTTAAGTATCAAAATTGGGCAGACTCATTCTTCCCACTTTATTCTTTTTTTAAAAACTGTTGTAGCTGTTCTAGTTCCTTTGTTTCCATATAAATTTTGGAATAATCTTGTCAATATATATACAAAATCTTCATAGGAGTGGTATAAAATTGGTTTGTTAATTTTCAGAGAATTAATATCTTTACTATGTTGAGTCTTCCAATCTATGAACATGATACATCTCTACATTTATGTAGACCTTATTGATTTCTTTCCTCTGTATTTTGTAGTTTTTGGGATTCAAGAGCTGTGCGTGTCTTGTTAGATTTACATCTAAAAGTTTTTCTTTTATTTTTATGCGTGTACAAACGGTACAATATTTAAAATTTCAGTGTTCAAGTGTCCATTGATATTGCTATGTAGAAAAGCAATACTTTTTTATATTATATTTGTTTTTATTTCTGTAACTTTTTGAATGCACTTTTTAGTTTTAGGAGATTTTTTTTTTAAAGATTCTCTGGAGTTGTCTATGTAGACAACTATGTCATTTGCAAGTGGAACAGTTTTCTTTCTTTCTGCCCTCTCATCCCTTTGTTTCTCTTATCACATCAACTAGGACTTCCAGTGCCACATTGAGTGAGAGAGTGGACACCTTTGCCTTGTTTCCAAGGAGGAAACATTCTTGGGAGGAAACATTCAAACTCCTCCCTTGAAGTATGATGTCTGCTGTAGGTTTTTGCTTCCCCTAGCTCAGCTGGTAAAGAATCTGCCTGCAGTGCAGGAGACCTCAGTTTGGTTCCTGGGTCGGGAAGATCTGCTAGAGAAGGGATAAGCTGTCCACTCCAGTATTCTGGCCTGGAGAATTCCATGGACTGTATAGTCCATGGGGTCGCAAAGAGTTGGACACAGCTGAGCGACTTTCACTTTCACTTTGCTGCAGGTTTTTGTAGATGCTGTTTATTAAGTTGAGGTAGTTCTTCTCTATCCCTTCTTTTCTGAGAGTTTTTGTCATGAATCAGCTTTCCTCTTGTCAGTGTCTGCTGCTGCTGCTAAGTCGCTTCAGTCGTGTCTGACTCTGTGTGACCCCATAGACGGCAGCCCACCAGGCTCCCCCGTCCCTGGGATTCTCCAGGCAAGAACACTGGAGTGGGTTCCCATTTCCTTCTCCACTTGTCAATGTCAGATTTTATCAAATGTCCTTTCTACATTGATATGCTCACATGACCTTTTCTTCCTCTGCCTGTTAATATGGTGAATTATAATGATTGATTTTTGAGTATTGAACCAGACTTACTTCCTGGAATGAACATGGTCATGGTATGTAATTCCTTTTATATACTTCTGAATTGCATTTGCTAATTTTTTTTAAGGATGTTTGCATCTGTATTCATGAAGGCTGTTGATCTGTCAGTTTAGTTTTTTTTTTTTTTTTTTGCTTTGTTTTGTTCTTTTTTTTTTGGTACTGTCTTTGTATGGCTTTGATATCAGGATAATACAGGCTTCCAAAAATGGATTTGGAAGTGTTCCTTCCCCATTCTATTTTCTGGAAGCTATTGTGTAAAAGTGCTGTGAATTCTTCTTTAAATATTTGGTAGAATTCTACAGTGAATCCAGTTGGCCTACAGGTTTCTCTTTAGGGAGTTTTAATCTTATGGATTCAATTTCCTTAATAGTCAAAGGGATATTTGAATTATCTATTTCCTATTGGGTAAGTTGAGGTAGTTTGTATTTTTTTGAGGACATAGTCTATTAAGTCTAAATTGTCACAATTGTGTGTGTGGAGCTGTTCACAGTAGTCCCTCATTATCCTTGCGATGTCTGCAGCGTCTGCAGTGACAGCCCTTGTTTCATTTCTTATATTGGTAATTTATGTCTTCTCTCTCAACAGCTCTCTCTTTTGGGAGGTTTGGGTTAGTCTTGCTAGAAGTTTGTCAGTTTTATTGATCTTTTCAAGGAAATAACTCTTAGTTTCAATAATTTTTTAATTTCTTTTTTTCAATTTTACTTTTTTCTGCCCTTTTTTAAAAGTTATTTTCTGCATTCTGTTTACTTTGAGTTTGTTTTACTCTTCTTTTTCTCAGTTCTTGTGGTGAGACCTTAGATCAGTGATTTAGACAGCCTTTCTTTCCTTGTGTGTGTGCATGGTGTATTAAATTTGCCTTTCAGCACACTTGAGCTGTGTCTCACACATTTCAGTATGTTATATTTTCAGTTTAATTCAGTTTCATGTGTTCTTAAATTTTCTCTAGACTTTTCTTCGATCTATAGATTGTTTAGAAATGTGTTATTTAGTTTCTAAATGTTTGAAAATATTCCAGTATCTTTCTGTTACTGATTTCTAGCTTGATTCCATGTGGTCAGAGAACATACTCTGTATGATTTTGATTATTTTAAATTTCGTGATTTTAGGCTCAAGATATGGTCTATTTTTGTTTATGTTTCATGGGAACTTGGCAAGAATATGTATATGGCTGTTTTTGTGTGGCGTGTTCCGTAAATGTGGATTAGATTCTGTTGAAGCTGCTACTGAGTCTTCTGTATTCTTGCTGGTTTTCTGTCTGATTGTTCTGTCAGTTGTCAAGGTGGGTGCTGAGGTCTGTGTTTATAGTAGTGCATTTGTCTGTTTTCCCATACATTTCTATTGGTTTTACTTCACATATTTTGTGGCTCTGTTGTTGAGTGCATACAGGTACAATCATTTACTGAGCTTCACTTTATTGCAGATAGTGCATTTCTTAAAAATTGAAGGCTTGTGGTAACCCTGCTTTGAGCAAGTCTATTAGCACGGTTTTTTTCGAAAGCATTTGCTCACTTTGTGTCTCTGTCATATTTCTTTCATTTTTGGGATATTTCAGACCCTCCTAAAAGATTCTGGTTTGCTGAAGGCTCGTCTTCTTTCCCCTTGCCTGCGGTTCTGATCGGCTTTTACAGCCCCCGGAGCCCCTCCCCCCGCCCTCCTTCCCTGCTTCCTCCCCCTCCCCCGGCTCATCTTTGGGCCTGATGTCTCCGTCCTTCCTGCTCTTCAGCCCCTTGGCCCTTCCCCACGTTCCCTCTCTTCTACAGTTGAGCCCATCCTCTTAGCTTTTCACATTGGCTACTGTAGTTTTCAGTTATAAATTTTCCATTTAATTCTTCTTTATATTGTTCAGGATACTTTCTTCTGTTTGTTTGTTTTGAATGTGTTAGTGGTTGTTTGTGGAAAGACTTTATCATAACTGCTGCAAAATCTTTGTCAGAAAATTTTAGCGCCTCTGTTATCTCAAGTGTCAGAATCTATGATTGTCGTTTTCATTCAGTTTGAGATCTTCCTGGCTTTTTGAGAAATGAGATACGATTGAAACCTGGACATCTCCAAATGTTTTTCTGAGACTCTGGTTCTTATTAACTCTGTTTTAGCTGGGTCTCTGATCCTTCTCAGTAAGGAGACAGGGTATTCTGCTTTGTCACTTCTATGTGGAGTAGAAGTTCAGGTTCCCTGCTCAACCATCATTGGCAGGGCCCCTCATCTCTACAGGGGGGAGGTGACACTCTTACTTTACAGACTGGAAACTGAGAGGAGCTCAGACCTTTTGCAGGAACCAGTGCAGATTCCAGCTAGACTAAGCCAAAGTCCACGCTTGTAACCAGACCACCCCGACCCTTAGGAGTGCAGGAGGAGTACTGTTTACCCTGAGATGAAGGGTCTGATGACAGTGACGTGAAGGCAAGGTTTCCATGGTTGCAGTGGGTGAGCTTCTTGGGTCATGCTGACCTCCCTGGTCAGAGCTTTGCTTCAGGTGACAAAAGTATTAGGCCTCTTTCAAGCTGGACAGAAGCCTTCAGCCAGTCTAAGGATGCCGTGTCCACGTGGGGCTAATGTCCGGATGGGTGGTGGTCAGGGAAGGACTGTAGAGCATCTCTACCGTGGTCACCCCCCATGCTCCAAAGGAGCTGGGGGCCCGGAACCCCTGATGTCCACTCTGTGTGGTCCCTACCTGCTCTCTAGCCCTGGAGGAGGGGTTGGAGGGGGTGAGAACATTGAGCTGGACTTTCCTGTACTTTGGGCATGCCCAGCTCCTCCTCTTCTTGGGTTGTGAGCCTGGACACTTGGATGTGCCATCTGAACCTCAGTTTCTTCCTCTGTATGATGGGACTAATGGTGCTGACCTCTGAGTGTCCTTGGTATGAAGTAGATAGCCGTGATGTTTTTATTTGAGTGAGTTGTGAATGTCATGTTGTCTGGCTTGGGGGCCTGCACCTGCCAGGACTGGCCCTTCTTCAGCCTTGCCTGGGGTCTCTAGGGTTTGGAGCGGGCTCAGGGCCTCTAGTGCAGGGCGCTGTGCTTTATGTGCAGCCCAGGATGGGGCTAGAGTGGGGAGCATGGCAGGGGCTGAGACATCTTTGGCTGAGACCAGGAGGCTATATCCATGGCAGCTGCCTCAGCCTCCTGGGCAAGAATCAGCATCTGGAAAGTCAGTGACAAAGAAGTTCCTGGAGATGGTGCTGCCCCTGCCATGTGTCTGCCCACAGCTCCCTGTCTCCCTGGGCGTGGGCCTGACCTGGAGACCGTGTGCCTGCCCAGGGTGAGCCAGGGCTGGGGCAAGCAGGTCCAAGCCTCCCCCAGACGAAGTGCTCCTGGCGTTTCCCTGGAGCCCCGCTCCACCCCTCCCCCGTGACAGCAGCAACAATCCCAAGGAGGCCGCACACCAGACCCTTCTTGCTGAGTTGTCCAAACTGCTACGTTTTGAGAGTCAGAGAGGTGTCCATGGCAATCGTGTGGGCTTGGCAGCCCAGACTGAGGCTGTCCCGGGCGTCTCTGCTCTCTTTGTCGGACTTGATGGACTTGGGGCCTCAGGGAGGGCTCCCAGCTTGGCCTGTGGAGGGGCAGAGGTGACCTCCCATCATAAAACAGATGTGGAAAGGCAGGGTGACCCAACTCAGCCAATATGTTGAATGTGAAGCTACAAAGACCCAGCTGGGGACCCCAGAATCTGGACTGGGGGGTGCTTGGGTCAGGGTCGGGGCCCCAGGCCAACACTGCAACGAGTGGTCCCATGTTTCTTCATGGCTGGGCGCCCCCTGCCTCGGGTGCCTGTGAGTGGGGCCCCAGGAAGGGACTGGCTGGTGTGTCCACACCACGTGTTCCTGGTCCGTCACCCGCCGTCCAGGCTCTCTGGATGATCACGGTCCAGCGTGTCTGTGGCTCCACTCTGGCTGCCTGTGTCCCTGTGGGGCTGTGTGTCTGAGCACGTGCCTCGAACTGTCCCCAAGTCCACGCCAGTCTCCATGCCCTGCAGTTCCGTGTGCGAGCTGATGGGCCTGGGGATCGGGCTGCAGTGGCCACAAGCTGGTGAGTGTGTGCTCAGGGGCCCAAGTCTTTGTGTATTTTATGTATTTGTAATCGTAATTTGCATAAAACTTCCATTTTACTTTCTCGTGTATAGCAGCGTATTGAGGTGAATTCACGTACCGTGATATTCACCCTTTTATAGTGTGCAGGTCAGCAGTTTTCAGTATGTTCTGATTTTAGACCAGTCCATGTCCCCGAGGAGGCAGCCCCTTCCCGTCCGTGGTCACTCCCCGATGCCCTCCCCGCCGACCGCAGGAAGCGCTCACCTCGTGTCTGTCTCCGGGGCCGCGTCTGTCTGGACACTGGCGCCGGGCGCCATCACGCGCTGTGCGGCCCTTTGTATCTGGCTCCTTTCACTGAGTGCAGTACTTCTAAGGTTCACCCGGGGATCAGTTCATCTGCTTCCTTTACTGTTATTTCACAGACACATCAGGTCTGGTGTGTTGTTTGTGATGAACACCCAGGCTTCCACTGTCATTGAACACAAAGATGATTGTTGTTGTTCAGTCACTAAGTCATGTCTGACTCTTTGTGACCCCATGGACTGCAGCATGCCGGTCTTCCCTGCCCTTCACTATCTCCAGGAGTTTGCTCAGACTCATGGCCATTGACTCGGTGATTCCATCCAACCATCTCATCCTCTGTCACCCCCTTCTCCTCCTGCCCTCAGTCTTTCCCAGCATCAGGGTCTTTTCCAATGAGTTGGCTGTTTGTATCAGGTGGTCAAAATATTGGAGCTTCAGCCTCAGCATCAGTCCTTCCAATGAATATTCCAGGTTGATTTCCTTTAGGATTGACTGGCTTGATCTCCTTGCAGTCCAAGGGACTCTCAAGAGTCTTCTCCAGCACAATTCCAAAGCGTCAGTTCTTTGGCACTCAGCCTTCTTTATGGTTCAACTCTTTAATCGCAACAGTGTGATGTTGATCTTTCGACTTTGGTTTCTTTTTTTTTTTTTCATTATTTCAATGGGGCAGATTCCCAGAGTGGACTAATTTAAAGTGTTTAAGCATTTTATGGCATTTTATTTTGCAAGTTGTTTTACAAGTGTGATGCATTAGTTTACATTGCTACTATATGTGTGTGTTAGTTGATCGGTTGTGTCTGACTCTTTGTGCCCCATGGACTGGAGCCTGCCAGGCTCCTCTGTCCATGGAGTTCTCCAGGCAAGAATACTGGAATAGGTTGCCATGCCATTCTCCAACATTCCTACTAATTCTATTTAAATTTAACATCTACATTGCCACTACTGCGTGTTTTGTTTCTAAATCCTCTTGGTGATATATTCGGTGTAAGGCCTTGCCTTGTTCCTGTTTTATCTTTTGTTTCCATGACTGATGGTTTGGACATGTTTGCATGTTACTGCATTATGTTTTCTTTTATTTGAGTTATGCGTGTGGATTCTTTGCTGTTTCGTTTTGGAAACTTCAGGGTTTCTTCACTAACACCGAGCATGTGTTTCCTACCAGGAGACATGCTGGGTGTGAACCCAGAAGGAAGGCCTCCAGCTCCAAGCCAGTCCTGGCCCCTTCCCCAGGCTAACCTCCTGTCTTGCTCTCCAGCCTCTCCTAGAGCCTAAGACTTTGGGAATCATAGGCACCCAGAAAATGCATGTTGAATACAAAGATGTATGCTATAATCACTCTGTTATTGTTGTTAATATATCATTTTTAATTAAAGTGCCTCAAAGTTATTTTATTATTTTAAACAATTTCAGTGTAGGGTACACATTCTTCTTTGCCATGTAAATAAAAATATTGATTTTCTCACTTGAAAATGCTCCTATTGGAAAGAATAAAAATGACCCACAGTCCCACCACCCTGAGATAACCACTGTTTATGTTTTGAGCTTCTTCATTCTGAGCCTTTTCTACGTGTAGGCTTTTGAAATACACAGCTGGTGCCCTACCCTGGGCACAGGGCGCTCTGTGGCCGGCACAGGCAGGCTGGCTTGTGCAGGGCTGCGCGAGGTCCCCGGGGCGGTCTGTGTGCCCCACAGCTGAGAACGCGCTGAAGATTCGGGGCCGACCAGTCATCTTCCTCTTGTTGACTGTTTATTTCAAAGTTTGTCTTTATAGAATAGAGCAAAAAGCATACCTACATCAGTGCATACCTCTGACTGTTTCCTTGAGACACATGCCTAGAAGGCGGGCAGTTTGTTTCCTCTGCGGATGACTCGCTGTCACCTGGCTGTGCGTCCTTTGTCACTTTCTGAAGTGCTCGTGTGTCACCTCTGCTGCTTGTTGGCTTCGAACCCGTCTGGCCTGTGGTTCAGAAGTTGAGCTCAAAGTAATATCTCAGTGTCTCATGAAACAGGACCTTCACTCTTTTCTTTCCTGAATATTTGTTTAATATTTTGCCTATTTAATTTTCTAGATAATTTTGAAATCATGTTATCATAGTCCAAAAAATTCCTTTTGGGAAGTTGTTTCAATTATTGAGAATCTCTGAGTTGATTTGTGGAGAATCAGGTTTTAAAAACCCGCATTTTGTTTGTCTATCCAGGAGTGGTGTGTATCTTAGTATGTGTCCAATTCCTGGTAGATAAGATCCTGCAGTTTTACTGGTGCAGGCTGTTCACATTTTGGAGTTATCCCTCAGTGGTTTGTGTGTGAGTCTTCGTGGCTGAGTTCTGTTTCATTAGGGTCTGGACCAGTCATGTTGGTGCCGCATCAGCTTTGGGGAGTTTGTGCTCTTGCCCTGGTCCTGGGCTTGGTCCCTGCAGTTTGCTGAGGGGAGCTGAGCTGGTCTCTGTTTGCTGATGGATGGTGGGCTTGCAGCCAGGCTTTGATTTTTTTTGGCTTAGATTTCTCAGCACTCTGATGACAGTATCTAAAGATTGCTTTTCTGTGCCTGGTTTTTTTTTTTCCCTTCCTATAATTGCTCTGTGCTGCATTTTTCCTTCAAGGCTTTGTGTTACTTTCTGTCCTCTGGAAGTTGGGGGTGGGGAGTGGGATTTGCAAACCTGCAGGAAGGGGAGATGCTCCTGACCAGCATCCACACAGCATGAGTGTGCATTAGAATCACCTGCAGGGTCTCCTGCAGTCTCGGTGCTGGGCCCACCCCCTGAGGTCCAGAGGCTCAGAGCTCACCCACAACACCATTTCCCAGGGGCACTGACACTGTGATCCTGGGACCTGGCTTTCTCTCTCTCTCTCTCTCTCTCTCTATATATATATATATATATATATATAAAATTTATTTTATATGTATATTTTAAATTGGAGTATAGTTGCTTTGCAATGTTGTGTTAGTTCCTGCTGTGTCAGCCACACATATGTGTTGATCCCTTCTTCCTTGTTTCTCCTTCTCATTTAGGTCACCTTTGAGAAATTGCTCTCAAGCAACTTCCTGGGAGTTTTGTCCATGTCTTCCAGAAATAATCGCTTTATCTATTCTTTTCCTTATGTCTTATTCACATTCTGTTATATTAGCCAGAACTCTTGAAATAAGATTCAGTGAGATTTATGGCAATGATTCTTATTTTATTATCTGATTTAAAAGGAAATCCTTCGTGATACATGAGGGTTTTTGGTACTCTTTAGAGTGGATTTTATGCATAGAAAACTTTTAATTTCTAAAAATCAAGATTCTATTTGTTAAAGTGACAAATCCAAAATTGCAATTCTTTTAAAGAAATTTTAGGTTCACTTTGTGACGACATGGATGGATCTTGAAAGCATTATGTTAAGTGAAATGAATCAGACAGAGGAAGACAAATACTGTGCTTATATGTGGAATCTAAAAACAGACACACCCCAAACTTATAGAAAAAGAGGTCATATTTGTGGTTCCCAGAATGGGGGGGGGGCAGGGGAATTGGAGTTGTTATTGTTGTAAAGTACAGTTACAGGTATGAGATAAATAAGGCCTGGGGAGTTGATGTACAGAGTGGTGACCTTGGCTCACATGAGTATATGATCTGTAAGAAAGCTGTGATCACTCACCTAAAGCCAGACATCCTGGAATGTGAAGTCAAATGGACCTTAGGAAGCATCACTATGAACAAAGCTAGTGGAGGTGATGGAATTCCAGCTGAGCTATTTCAAATCCTAAAAGAGGATGCTGTGAAAGTGCTGCACTCAGTATGACAGCAAATTTGGAAAACTCAACAGTGGTCACAGGACTAGAAAAGGTCAGTTTTCATTCCAGTCCCAAAGAGGGCAATGCTAAAGAATGCTCACGCTACCGCACAATTGCCCTCATCTCACATGCTAGCAAAGTAATGCTCAAAATTCTCCAAGCTGGGCTTCAACAGTATGTGAACCATGAACTTCCAGATGTTCAAGCTGGATTTAGAAAAGGCAGAGAAACCAGACATCAAATTGCCAACAAGCATAGGATCATAGAAAAGGCAAGAGAGTTCCAGAAAAACATCTACTTCTGCTTCACTGACTACACTAAACCCTTTGACTGTGTGGATCACAGCAAACTGTGGGACATTCTGAAAGAGATGGGAACACCAGACCACCTTACCTGCTTCCTGAGAAATCTGTGTGCAGGTCAAGAAGCAACAGTTAGAACCAGACATGGAACAACAGACTGGTTCAAAATTGGGAAAGAAGCATATCAAGGCTGTATATTGTCACCCTGCTAATTTAACTTATATGCAGGGTCACACAGAGTCAGACACAACTGAAGTGACTTAGCAGCAGCAGCAGAGAACATCATGCGAAATGCAGGCTGGAGGGAGCACACGCTGGAATCAAGATTGCCGGGAGAAATAGCAATAACATCAGATACGCAGGTGACACCACCCTCACGGCAGAAAGTGAAGAAGTGCTAAAGAGCCTCTTGATGAAAGTGAAAGAGGAGAGTGAAAAAGCTGGCTTAAAACTCAACATTCAGAAAACTAAGATCATGGCATCCGGTCCCATCACTTCATGGCAAATAGATGGGGAAACAATGGCAAAAGTGACAGACTTTATTTTCTTGGGCTCCAAAATCACTGCAGCTGGTGACTGAAGTCATGAAATTAAAAGACGCTTGCTCCTTGGAAGAAAAGCTATGACCAACCTAGACAGTGTATTAAAAAGAAGAGCCATTGCTTTGCTGGCAAAGATCTGCCTAGTCAAAGCTATGGTGTTTTCAGTAGTCATGTATGGATGTGAGAACTGGACCATTAAGAAAGCTGAATGCTGGAGAATTGATGCTTTTGAACTGTGGTGTTGGAGAAGACTCTTGAGAGTCCCTTGAACTGCAAGGAGATCCAACCAGTCAGTCCTAAAGGAAATCAGTCCTGAATATCATTGGAAGGACTGATGCTGAAGCTGAAGCTCCAATACTTTGGCCACCTGATGTGAAGAACGGACTCATCGGAAAAGACCCTGATGCTGGGAAAGATTAAAGGCAGGAGGAGAAGAGGACAACAGAGGATGAGGTGGTTGGGGGTCATCACCGACTCAATGGAGATGAGTTTGGGTAGACTCCAGGAGTTGGTGATGGACAGGGAGGCCTGGCATGCTGCAGTTCATGGGGTCACAAACAGTCGGACATGACTGAGTGACTGAACTTGAACTGAACTGAAGAAGGCTCTTGAGAGGTAGATCCTGAGAGAGTATCTTTTTCTCTTTCTCATTGTATCTACATGAGATGATGGATATTAATGAAGCCTACTGAGGTAATAATTCTACAATATATGGAAATCAAACCATTGTTCTGTATGTCTTAAGCTTTTATAGTGATGTATGTCAATTATTTTTCAATAAAACTGCAAAAATATTAATTTTTAAGATTCAGCTGATGAAAATTTATATGTATACATTTTGCAGTTCTAAAAAAATTTGTTTTTTAATTGAAGGATAATTGCTTTACAGAATTTTGTTGTTTTTTCCCAAATATCAACATGAATCAGACATAAGTACACACATGCCCCCTCCCTCTGAGCCTCCCACCCATCCCACCCCTCTAGGCTGTCACACAGCCCTTGTTTGAGTTCCCTGAGTCATACAGGAGATTCCCGTGGACTATCTACTCTCCCTGTGGTGTCAGTTCCCATGTTCCTCGCCCCATGCATCGCAGCCTCTCCTTCCTCCGCCTGCCCCTGCTGTGTCCATGAGTCTGTTCTCTGCGTCTGTTTCTCCATTGCTGCCCTGCAAATAAATTCAGCAGTTCCATCTTTCTAGATTCTGTATGTGTTGTTATTTATCATTTTCTTTCTGACTTACTTCACTCTGTATAATAGGCTCTAGGTTTGTTTGCCTCATTAGAACTGACTCAAATGTGTTCCTTTTCATGGCTGAGTAATATTCCGCTGCATATATGTACCACAGCTTCTTCATCCATTCATCTGTCAGTGGACATCCAGGTTGCTTCCATGTTCTACCTATTGTAAATTGTGCTGCAACATTGGAGAACACGTCTTTTTCAGTTTTGATTTCCTCAAGGTGTATATGCCTAGTAGTGGGATTGCTGGGTCATATAGTGGTTTTATTCCTAGTTTTTTAGGGACTCACCATACTGTCTTCCTTAGTGTCTGTATCAATTTACATTCACATCAACAGTACAAGAGGGTTCCCTTTTCTCCACACCCTCTCCAGCATTTATTGTCTGTAGGCTTTTTGGTGATGGCCATTCGGATTGCTGTGAGGTGACATCTCATTGTAGTTTTGATTTGCATTTCTCTAATAATGAGTGATGTTGAGCATCTTTTCATGTGTTTGTTAGCCATCTGTATGTCCTCTTTGGAGAAATGTCTGTTTAGGCCTTTTCCCCTCTTTTTGACTGGATTGTTTGTTTTTCTGGTATTGAGTTGTATGATCTGCCTGTATGTTTTGGAAATTAATCTTTTGTCTGTTGTTTCACTTGCTATTATTTTCTCCCATTCTGAGGGTTGCCTTTTCACCTTGTTTATAGTGTCCTTTGCTGTGCAAAAGCTTTTAAGTTTAATTAGGTCCCTCTTGTTTATTTTTGCTTTTATTTCCATTACACTAGGAGGTGGGTCATAGAGGATCTTGCTTTTATTTGTGTCATCGAGTGTTCTGCCTATGTTTTCTTCTAAGAGTTTTATAGTTTCTGGACTTACATTTAGGTCTTTAATCCATTTTGAGTTTCTCTTTGTGTATGATGTTAGGAAGTGTGCTAATTTCATTCTTTCACATGTAGCTGTCCAGTTTTCCCAGCACCACTTATTGAAGAGGCTGTCTTTGCCCCACTGTGTATTCTTGTCTCCTTTGTCAAAAATAAGTTACCCATAGGTGCATGGATTTATTTCTGGGCTTCCCATCTTGTTCCATTGGTCTATGTTTCTGTTTTTGTGCCAGTACAACACTGTTTTGACAACTATAGCTTTGTAGTACAGTCTGAAATCAGGACGATTGGTTCTTCCAGCTCCATTCTTCTTTCTCAAGACTGCTTTGGCTATTCGGGGCCTCTTGTGTTTCCATATGAATTGTAAATTTTTAAAATTCTAGTTTTCTGAAAAGTGCCATCGGTAATTTGATAGGGACCACATTGCATCTGTAGATTGCAGTTGGTAGTACAGTCATTTTCACAATATTGATTCTTGCAACCCAGGAGCATGGAATATCCTTCTATCTGTTTATATCATCTTTGATATCTTTCATCAGTGTCTTACAATTTTCTGTATACAGTTCTGTCTCCTTAGATATTTTATTCTTTTTTTTTTTTGCAATTGTGAATGGGATTGATTCCTTAATTTCTCTTTTTGATTTTTCATTGTTAGTATATAGGAATGCAAGTGATTTCTATGTATTAATTTTGTATCCTGTGACTTTGCTAAATTTGTTGATAGCTCTAGTAATTTTCTGATAGCCTTTTTAGGATTTTCTATGTATAGTATCATGTCATCTGCAAACAGAGTTTTACTTCTTTTCTGATCTGGATTCCTTTTATTTCTTTTTCTTCTCTGATTGCTATAGCTAGGAATTCCAAAACTATGTTGAGTAATAGTGGTGAGAGTGGACACCCTTGTCTTGTTCCTGATCTTGGAATGCTTTCAGTTTTTCACCACTGAGAATAATGTTTGCTGTGGGCTTATCACATATGGCTTTTATTATGTTGAGGTAGCTTCCTTCTATGCCCATTTTTTGAAGAGTTTTTTTTTTTTTATCATATATGGGTGCTGAATATTGTCAAAGGCTTTTTGTGCATCTGTTGAGATGATCATATGGTTTTTATTTTTCAATTTGTTAATATGGTATATCACATTGATTGATTTGCATATACTGAAGAATCATTGTATCCCTGGAATAAACCTGACTTGATCATGGTGTATGAGCTTCTGATCTATTCTAAAATGAGATTCATTTTTTCACTTTCTCAGAAAACCTTGGTATAGAGTTGAGCTGTCATCTCTTTAAATGTTCAAATTTTCAGAAAAGTAAATGAAAAAAAAAAAAGAATTTCTAAGAATGGAATAGATCTAGACAAATGGAGGAATTTGTCTCCATTTCAAATTGAATTCTGTTTGCTAGAATTTTGCTGAGGATTTTAGCATCTATGTCCATTGGTGATATTGGCTTGTAATTTTCTTTTTTTGTGTTATATTTGCCTGGTTTTGGTATCAGAGTAATGGTGGCCTCGAAGAATGAGTTTGGAAGTGTTCCTTCATCTGCAATTTTTGGAAAGTGTTTTAGAAGGATAGGCATTAGTGTTTCTCTAAATGTTTGATAGAATTCACCTGTGAAGCCATCTGGCCCTGGGCTTTTGTTTTTTGGGAGATTTTTGATCACAATTTCGATTTGAGTGTTTGTAATTTGGTTGTTTATAATTTCTTTTTCTTCCTGGTTGAATCTTGGAAGATTGAACTTTTCTAAGAATCTGTCCATTTCTTTCAGGTTGTCCATTTTATTGCCATGTAGTTGACAGTCTCCTATAATCCTTTATATTTCTGCATTGTCTGCTGTAACCTCTCCTTTTTCATTTCTAATTTTGTTGATTTGATCCTTTCCTCTTTTTTTCTTGATGAATCTGGCTAAAGGTTTGTTAATTTTCTTTATCTTCTCAAAGAACCAGCTTTTAGTTTTATTAATCTTTACCATGTTTCTTTCATTTCTTTTTCAATTATTTCTGCTCTAATCTTTAAATTTCTTTTCTTCTGTTAACTTGGGGGTTCTTTTGTTCTTCTTTCTCCAGTTGTTTTAGGTGTAAAGTTAGGTTGTCTATTCAATGTTTTTCTTGTTTCTTGAGGTAGGATTGTATTGCTATAAGCTTCCCTCTTAGAACAGCTTTTGCTGCATCCCTTAGGTTTTGAGTTGTTGTGTTTTCATTGTCATTTGCTTCTAGGAATTTTTTTATTTCTCTTTTGATTTTTTCAGTAACCTGTTCATTATTTAGAAGTGTATTGTTTAGTCTCCATGTGTTTGTGTTTTTTACAGTTATTTTCTTGTAATTGGTATCTAGTCTTATAGCATTGTTGTTGGAAAAGATGCTTGATATGGTTTCACTTTTCTTAAATTTACTGAGGTTTGATTTATGACCCAAGATGTGGTCTATCCTGGAGAAAGTTCCATGTGTACTTGAGAAGAAAGTGTATTCTTCTGCATTTGGATGGAATGTCTGAAGATATTAAAAGCAGCAAGGGAAAAGCAACAAGTAACATGCAAGGGAAAACCCATATGTTTAACAGCTGATCTTTCAGCAGAAACTTCAGGCCAGAAGGGAATGGCAGGATATATTTAAAGTACTGAAAGGGAAAAATCTACAACCAAGATTACTCTACCCAGCAAGGATCTCATCCAAAATTGTTGGAGAAATCAAAAGCTTTACAGACAAGCAAAAGTAAAGAGAATTTAATACCACCAAACCAGCTCTAAAACAAATCTTAAAGGGACTTATATGGTAGGAAACACAACAGAAGAGAAACATATACAAAAACAAATGCCAAACGATTAAGAAAGTGGGAATTCACTTTTAGTCAGAAAGTGGCAATTTACTTTCAGTTCAGTTCAGTCATTCAGTCCTGTCTGCCTCTTTGTGACCCCGTGGACTGCAGCACAGCACTCTTCCCTGCCCTTCGCCAATTCCCAGAGCTGGCTCAAACTCATGTCCATTGAATTGTGATGCCACCCAACCACCTAACCCTCTGTTGTCCCCTTCTCCTGCCTTCAATCTTTCCCAGCATCAGGGTGTTTTCAAATGAGTCAGTTTTTCACATGAGGTGGCCAAACTATTGGAGTTTCAGCTTCACCATCAGTCCTTCCAATGAATGTTCAGGACTGATCTCCTTTAGGATGGACTGGTTGGATCTCATGCAGTCCAAGGAACTCTCAAGAGTCTTCTCCAACACCACAGTTCAAAAGCATCAATTCTTCAGTGCTCAGCTTTCTTTACAGTCCAACTCTCACATCCATACATGACTACTGGAAAAACCATAGCTTTGACCAGATGGACCTTTGTTGGCAAAGTAATGTCTCTGCTCTTTGATACACTGTCTAGGTTGGTCATAGCTTTTCTTCCAAGGAGCAAGCGTCTTTTTAATTTCATGGCTTCAGTCACCATCTGCAGTGATTTTGGAGCCCAAGAAAATAAAGTCTGTCACTTTTGCCATTGTTTCCCCACCTATTTGCCATGAAGTGATGGGACCGGATGCCATGATCTTTGTTTTTTGAATGTTGAGCTTTAAGCCAGATTTTTTCACTCTCCTCTTTCACTTTCATCAAGAGGCTCTTCAGTTCCTCTTTGCTTTCTGCCATAAGGATGGTGTCATCTGCATATCTGAGGTTATTGCTATTTCTCCCGGCAATCTTGATTCCAGCTTGTGCTTCATCCAGCCCTGCATTTTGCATAGTGTTCTGGGCATATAAGTTAAATAAGCAGGGTGACAATATACAGCCTTGATATGCTTCTTTCCCAATTTTGAACCAGTCTGTTGTTCCATGTCTGGTTCTAACTGTTGCTTCTTGACCTGCACACAGATTTCTCAGGAGGCAGGTAAGGTGGTCTGGTATTCCCATCTCTTTCAGAATGTCCCACAGTTTGCTGTGATCCACACAGTCAAAGGGTTTAGTGTAGTCAGTGAAGCAGAAGTAGATGTTTTTCTGGAACTCTCTTGCCTTTTCTATGATCCTATGCTTGTTGGCAATTTGATGTCTGGTTTCTCTGCCTTTTCTAAATCCAGCTTGAACATCTGGAAGTTCATGGTTCACATACTGTTGAAGCCCAGCTTGGAGAATTTTGAGCATTACTTTGCTAGCATGTGAGATGAGGGCGATTGTGCGGTAGCGTGAGCATTCTTTAGCATTGCCCTCTTTGGGACTGGAATGAAAACTGACCTTTTCTAGTCCTGTGACCACTGTTGAGTTTTCCAAATTTGCTGTCATATTGAGTGCAGCACTTTCACAGCATCCTCTTTTAGGATTTGAAATAGCTCAGCTGGAATTCCGTCACCTCCACTAGCTTTGTTCGTAGTGATGCTTCCTAAGGCCCACTTGGCTTTGCACTCCATCCACTCCTAGAGCCATGTCTGGCTCTAGGTGAGTGATCAAACCATCATGGTTATCTGGGTCATGAAGATATTTTTTGTATAGTTCTTCTATTTATTCTTGCCACCACTTCTTTATATCTTTTGCTTCTGTTAGATCCATATCACTTCTGTCCTTTATTGTGCCCATCTTTGCATGAAATTTTCCCTTGGTATCGCTAATTTTCTTGAAGAGATCTCTAGTCTTTCCCATTCTATTGTTTTCCTCTATTTCTTTGGATTGATCACTTAGGAAGGTTATTTTATCTCTCCTTGCTATTCTTTGCAACTGTGCATTCAAATGGATATATCTTTCCTTTTCTCCTTTTACTTTTGCTTCTCTTCTTTTCTTAGCTATTTGTAAGGCCTCCTCAGACAACCATTTGCCTTTTGGCATTTCTTTTTCTTGCGAATGGTTTTGATCATGGCCTCCTGTACAGTGTCACGAACCCCCATCCATAGTAGTTCAGGCACTCTGTCTATCAGGTCTAGTCCCTTGAATCTCTTGTCACTTCCACTGTATAATTGTAAGGGATTTGATTTAGGTCATAACTGAATAGTCTAGTGGTTTTCCCTACTTTCTTCAATTTAATTCTGCATTTGGCAATAAGGAGTTCATTATCTGAGCCAGCTCTCAGCCTTGTTTCTGCTGACTGTGTAGAGCTTCTTCATCTTAGGCTGTGAAGAATATAATCAGTCTGATTCCAATATTGATCATCTGGTGATATCCATGTGTAGAGTCTTCTCTTGTGTTGTTGGTAGATGGTGTTTGCTATGACCAGTGTGTTCTCTTGGCAAAACTCTGTTAGCCTTTGCCTTGCTTCATTTTGTACTCCAAGGCCAAACTTGCCTGTTACTCCAGGTATCTCTTGATTTCCTACTTTTGCATTCCAGTCTCATATGATGAAAAGGACATCTTTCTTTGGTATTAATTCTAGGTCTTGTACGTCTTCATAGAACTATTCAACTTCAACTTCTTTGGCATTAATGTTTGGGGCATAGACTTGGATTAGTGTGATATTGAATGGTTTGCCTTGGAAACGAAGAGAGATCATTCTGTCATTTTTGAGATTGCACCAAGTACTGCATTTCAGACTTTTTTTGTTGACTGAGGGCAAGAAAATGGCAATAGGAGCATATTTAGCAATAATTACTTTAAATGTAAATGAATTACATGCTCCAACCAAAAGACACAGATTGGCTGAATGGATTAAAAAACAGGACCCATAAATATGCTGTCTACAAGAAACTGACTTTAGACCTAAAGACACATAGAGACTGAAAGTGAGAGGATGGAAAAATGTATTCCATGCAATTGGAAATCAAAAGAAAGCTGGAGTAGCAATCCTCATATCAGACAAAATAGACCTTAAAAAATATTACAAGAGATAAAGAGGGACACTACGTAATGATCAAGGGATCAATCTAAGAGGGAGACACAGCAATTGTAAATATCTATGCACTTCACATAGGAACACCTCAGTACATAAGACAAACACTAATAGACATAAAAGGAGAATTTGACTGTAACACAATAATAGTAGGAGACTTTTTTTACACACTTACACCAATGGACAGATCATCAAAACAGAAAATTAATAAGGAAACACAAATGATACATTTTGCAATTTTTAACAATTACTTTCAAGGAGACTCTAAGTGGGCTTTTTATTCCATTTCATATGCTTAGTTAATGTAAAGCATTTAATATTTCATTTATAAATTTATTCTAACTTGATCTTCCTAAGTATTGTATATCCAGCATATTAGACTGTAAATATAGTGAATCATACATTTGCTTAAATGTTTCAATGCTTTTTAGAAACTTAAGAAGTTTTCAACTTGAAATAACACATCTAAATCAATTTTCCCATTACACTTAAAAAATTAATATCATAGGGCTAATGTGATGCTAAACTCAACCCCGTTTAGCATGTTGATACATTCTGATAAGTTCTTTCAATCCTAATACTGTAATAATAATGCAGGAAGTTTGATTTCCATAAGCATTTCTGTGTTTGATCCTGGTTCTCCCTGGGAGCTCCGCATTGCTGGCCCACCGAGGAAGCTGTCGTCTCAGAATGAGCAAGGCTGCATTTCCATCCCCTGTGGCCGTGCTGCCTTCGCAGAGAGCTTTCCTGGCGGCTGAGGACGGACCCTCCCGCAGCACCGAAGCCCAAGGCAGGGCCTCTCACACAGGCTCTCAGGCTGCAGTTGGGCTGTGATTGCTCCACCGGCTGCTTACGTCCTTTGGGTAGATTTTGTGCTCTTGTGTTTCTTCATATCGTGGACATTCTTGCCTGGGTCTGAGAATCTTAGCGTTCTTAAAAAACAAAGAGCTGTTTTCCTGTCTCCAGGCTGTGACAACGCTGGCGTGGCCGCGTCAGTTCGTGTTGCGCGCGTCCTGGCAGCCTGCCTTCTCAGGTCATTTTTCTGACGTGTCTGGGCTTGTGATGACCCCGTGTGTCCCGATGCCCGGGAGACAGGAGGCCACAGGCCAAGGAGAGATGGCTTTTCCTTCTGTGTGGCTTATCTCCTCCTGGGAATGGCTGTGGAGCTGCCCCACCGCCCTTCTCTGGCAGGCTGTTCATGTCTTCTGAGGGTAGCTCGCCCATGTGTTGTTTTCAAGTGTGCATTCCCCTCCTTCGCATCTCCCTGTAAGCTGGCACCTAGCTTCAGAGATTTCTTAGAGAAATAAAGCATTACAGATACAACTGAAGTCTTCTGATTATAATCCCTCAACCAAATTCTCTTCTCTTTATCTGTCCTTCATTTTACCTTCCGATGGAAACAACAGATCTGTGTTCATTATTCAGTGCATGTGTGTGTGTGGATTGCAGAGAGAATTCCAGCTTTTACTAAATGTGTCCATATCCATAAATAACATGCAGTCTTGTTTGTGTGGTTTTAATTGTATGAGTGTATATATATGTTTATGCATAGATATATAATTGTTTCACAGCTTGCCTTTTTACCCCTTCACATTGCTTTAGGCATTTTCATGTTAATACATGTAGTTTACTTAATTTTATGTGCTCATCGCATTTCACTACAGTCATGCTCCATCACCAATGTTTTCTGTCTTTGTGTGATAAGCAGTAGGTGATTCCTGTTTTTCATTATTACAGACAAGTGACGCAACAAACATGCCTGTATACATTTCTGCAAACATTTGTGTGGCAAGTCTAGTCTGTATGTTCATTTAAAAATTATCTAGAAGTGGCCACATGCTCTCCCTAATGATTCCACAGTTTTCTCTTCTGCCAGCTGAGCTGTTGCTTGGCATCACCAGCTTAACACTATTTGCTAAGTGGAGGATGTGAAATGATATCTCTGTTAGTTTAATTTGAATTCCCCTGACTGGCAGTGGTTTTGAACATCTTTTCTCTTTTGTAATTTGCTTATTTTTCTCATAGGTGATTTGTATTTTTCATATGAATTTATAGGAATTCTTTATGTATTTTGGAAACCAGTTCTCTGTCAGTTGTTTTCATTGCAAACATTTTCTTTTCACTTTCTCTGTATCTTTTGTAGTATAAATTTTATTGTAGTCAGATTTATCAGTGTACCACTTTATGTTTTGCCGTTGTTATGTGTATTTTAGAAATCCTTCCCTACCTCATAGTTGTAGATATGTTACAACATGATTTTGTTTTGTTTTTCCAAAGTTTTAAGGTTTGCATTTTGCACTTAGGCCTACTTTTATTTGACAATTTAAGAAATCATGACAAAATACACATAACATAAAATTGACCATATTACAAATTTTTAAGTGTGTAGTTCAGTGGTGTTGAACTTATTCATATTATTGAGCAGCCATAACCTCCATCCATCTCCAGAGCTTTTTTCATCTTGGGAATGTGAAGCTCTGTCCTCGTTAAACAAGCCCCATCTCTCCCTCCCTGCAGAACCTGACAGCCACGATTCCACTTTCTGTCTCTATGATTTTCACTACTCTGAGCATCTCATTAAAGTGGAGTCCTGCAGTATTTGTCTTTTTGTGATTGGCTCCTTTTCCTTAGCATAGTATCTTCAAGGTTCACCTAAGTTGCATTATATTAGAATTTCCTTCCTTTTTAAGGCTGAATAATATTGCAGCATGTGTATATAACATATTTGCTTCTCCATTCATCCAATGAGGACATGAGTTCCTTTCATGTTTAAGCTCTTGTGAATAATGCTGTTGTGATTCTGGGTGTAACAAATAAGTCCCTTTAAGACCCTGTTTCAGTTCTTTTGGGTTATACCCAGAAGTGGAACTGCTGGATCATATGGTAATTCTATTTTCAACTTCTTGAGGAATCACCACAGTGTTTTCCACAGTGGCTGCACCATTTTACATTTCCATCAATAATTCACAAGGGTTCTAGTTTCTGCACATCCTACCCAACACTGTTGTCTTTTTATTTTTTTAAGTAGTAGTCATCCTAATGGGTGTAATTGGTATCTTATTATAGTTTTGATTTGCATTTCCCTAATAACCAGTGATGTTAAGCACCTTTTCATGTGCTTAATGGGCTCTTGTATATCTCTTTTTTTAAGAAATAGCCATTCAAGTCCTTTGCCTATTTTTAAATTGAGTATTTTTTGTTGTTGAATTGTAGGAGTTCTTAATATATTCCAGATATTAATCTCTGATTAGATAAATGATTTGTGAATATTTTGCCCCATTCTGTAGCTTGTCTTTTCACTTCTTTGATGTACAAAAGTATTAAATTTTATGAAGTCCAATTTTTTGTATTTTTTTAATTGCTCAGGCTTTTGATGTCATTTCCAAGAAATCATTGCCAAATTCAATGTCATAAAGATTTTCTCCTATATTTTCTTCTGAATATTACAGATTAAGGTATTACATTTAGATCTTTCATCCATTTTGAGTTGCTTTTTATATATTGCAAAAGATACAGGTCCAACTTAATTTTTTGCAGGAGGATATCCAGCACAATTTGGTGAAGAGACTTGTCTTTTCCAGACTGAGTGGTCCTGGTATTCTTTTTGAAAATCAATTGACTGTGTATATGAGGATTTGTTTTTGGGTTATTATTCTATTGTTTTGGCTGCCCAGAGTCCCTTGAGAGTCCATATAAATTCTAGGATGAGTTTTTTTGTTTCAAAGAATGTCACTGGAACTTTGATAGGGTTTGCTATAGGTTGCTTTGGGTATCGACATCTTAACAATATTGTTTTCCAATTTATGAACAGGGGCTGTCTTTTTCCCTTTTTTAAGAGAAGGCTTGTTTATTTGGCAGCATTGGGTCTTAGGTGTGGCACGCAGGATGTTCGTTGGGGCCTGCAGGCGCTCCTGTTGCTGCCCACGGGCTCCCGGTTAAGGCGCAGGCTCCTCTAGTTGCGTGTGGGCTCGAGCGCATGGGCCCAGTGGCTGCATCGCACAGTGTGTGGGATCTTAGTTCCCTGACCAGGGAGTGGACTCAAGTCCCCTGTGTTGGGAGGTGACCGCCAGGGAAGTCCTGATGAATATGGGATGTCTTTGTTTAGTGTTCTTTAATTTTCTTCACCATTGTTTTGTAGTTCTTAGTGTCTTTCACCTCCTTAGTTAATTTTATTCCTAAGTATTTTATTCTTTTTGGTGCTGTTGTACATGGATTTAAAAAAATTTCCTTTTAAGTTGTTCATTTTAAGTGTACAGCATACAACCTAGTTTTTGTGTTGACTTCATATCTTAAAACTTTGCTGAGTTCATTAGTTCTGGTAATTTTTGGTGGATTTTCTACAAATTATGATTTTCTACACATAAAATCTCGTGGGTTTTTTTTGGGATTTCATTGAATTTGTAGATTAATTCTGGGAAAGGGACATCTAAAGATGTGAAATTTTCTCATCTATTAATATGGTTCATCTCTATTATCCCTTTGTTCTTCAAGAATGTTTTAGGACTTTTATTATCAAGATATTACATTTATTTTATTGAGCCTATTCCTAGATACTTTATAGATTTTATTGCTATTTTAAACAGTATTTTTATGGCAGCTTTATCGAGATGTACTTCACATGCCATAAAATTCATACTTTTAAAGTATACAATTCAGTAATTCTCAGTATAGTCACAGAGGTGCACAGCCGTCACCACTAATTGTAGAGCATTTTTGTTACCCAGAAAGGAGTCCCATATCCATTAGAATAAGAGCTTTTAAAATTTCTATTTTCTAATTATAAATGAAAATAATTTATTTTTGTATATGTATTTGGTATTTCATAACCCTCCTAAACATTAGGTTCTAGTAGTTTTTCTGTGCTGTATATGCTTTTAGATTTTCTATGTAGAAATCACAGTCTCTGTGAATAAGACAGTTTGTTTCCTCCTTCCTAAAGTTATATATTTTATTTCTGTTTTGTGTCTTTTTACCTTGGCTAGGACCTCTGTACAATATAAATGGTATTTTTGTGTTATCCCTGAATGTAAGCAGAAATCCTCCTCATGGTTTTTATTAGACACCTATTGTCATTTTGGGCTTTCCTGATGGCTCAGTGGATAAAGAATCCGCCTGCAATGTGGGAGACCTGGGTTTGGTCCTTGGGCCAGGAAGATCTCCTGTTGGAAGGCATGGCAACCCACTCCAGTATTCTTGATTGGAGGATCCAAAATGGACAGAGGACCCTGGTGGGCTGCAATCCATGTGGCTGCAAAGAATGGGACATGACTGGTGACTAGGCACAGCACCCATTGTCATTTTAAGGAATTTTCTAATTGGAATTTTTTTAAACATGAATGATATTGAAACTTTTTCACTATTTCAAAAATTTATAATTGGAGGGTAATTGCTTAATAATGTTGTGTGGATTTCTGCTGTCCACCATCGCGAGCCAGTCAGAAGCATACACACACCCCTCCCTTTCTAGTCTCCCTCCCATCCACTCCCATCCCTCCGCTCTGCATCCTCACAGAGCACCAGGCTGAGCTCCCTCTGTTATGATACTGAAAGTTTACCAAATAATTTTTCTGAAAATTTTGACGTGATTGTATGATTTTTTTTTTAGTGTGGTGGACTGCATTAATAGGTATTCTACTATTGAGTTATTCTCATGACAGCTCATTTGGTCATTATATGCTTACGCTCTTAAAATATGTACCTTTGAATTTTATTTACTCTGATATTTAAAATTTGTGTTCATAACTGAGATGTGTATAAATTTTTTGTGTCCTTTTTCCAGTCTTTAAAATTTTTTTATTTTTTTAAAATTGAAGTTTAGTTGATTTACAATGTTGTGTTAGTTTCAGGTGTGTGGCAAAGTGCCTCAGTTATACATACAGGTATGTCTATTTTTTTCAGAATCTTTTCCCTTATAGGTTATTAAAAAATACTAAGTATAATATGCTGTGCTAAACAGTAGGTCTTTGTTGGTTATCTATTTTATATGTAATCGTGTATATATGTTAATCCCAAACTCTTAATTTTTCCTTCCCCCCTCTTGCCCTTTTGGTAACCATAAGTTTGTTTTCTATGTCTGTGAGTCTATTTCTGTTTTGCATAAAATTTCATTTGTATCATTTTTTAAGGTTCCACGTCTAAGTGACATCATATGATATTTGTATTTCTCTATTTAGTTTACTTCACTTAGTACGATAATCTCTAGGTCCATTCTTGTTGCTATGAATGGAATTATTTCATTCTTTTTATAGCTGTGTAATATTATATTGTGTAAATATATAACATCTTCTTTATTCATTCATCTGTTGATGGATATTTAGGTTGCTTCCATGTCTTGGCTATTGTGAATAATGCTGCTATGAATATTGGGGGTGCATGTAACTTTTTGAATTATAGTTACAGTCTTGATATCAAGGTTATACTTTAATCATAAAATGAGTTGGGAGCTTCTCTTGTATTTTTGTTCTTGAAACAGTTTGTATAATGTAGAATTATCTCTTCTCTGAATGTTTGTAGGGACACACTTGTAAAATTGTCTGGATCTGATATTCTGATGAGGAAACCTGAATCCAAAGTAATTCTTCTGAATGGTTTTGGAAGGCAAAAATTCTAAGGTAACCCCAAGACTCTGGTCCCTGCCTGCCCCCTGCAGTCATCTCCCCTTGAATGTGGGTAGATCCTGCAGGTATGATGAGATATCACTCCTGCGATTAGGTTATGATTAGGTTTGCCTCTGAGTTAACCCAAAGGGAGATTATTTGGGTGGGACTGGCCTTATCAGATAATTCCTTTAAAGAGACTTTTCTTGCTAGAGTCAGACTGTCTAGAAGTGTGGGAGGGACCGTTGAGGCAGGTGGCAGGGACCTGAGAGCTGCCTCCGAGGGCGAAGCGGTGCCTGGATGACTCCAAGGCAAGGGCCTCTGTTCCTGCGGCAGGGAGAAAACTCTTCCGATGGGCTGGGGGTGCTGCAAAGTGCCCCTTTCCCTAGCTGAGTCTCCCAGTGAGGATGCAGCTGGCCGGCCCCTTGACCTCAGCCTCGTGAGGCCCACAGCAGAGAATTTAGCCACGTGTGCCTGACTTCTGGCTCACAGAACTGTGAGCTGATAAAGGGGTGCCGTTTCAAGTCACTAGGTTTGGGATAAGTTTTCACAGAATAGAAAACTAATGTAATTGTTCATAGTTTATTCAGATTTATCTACTCCAGTTACTTTTGGTAATTTGCCTTTCAGGGAGATATATCCATTTCATCCAAGTTTTAGCTTCTATTGGCATAAAATCATTAGTAATATTCTCTTGTGATTCTAAAAGCTTCTCCTGTCTGTAGCTGTGTTCCCTGTGTGTATATGCATTCATATGCACGTGTCTGTGTGCACACTTGCGTGCACATATGTGAGTGTACCTGTGTGCACACATGCATCACTATGTCTCTTTGTGTGCACACATGTGTGCACATATGTGAGTGTACCTGTGTGCACACATGCATCACTATGTCTCTTTGTCTGTGTGCACACATGTGTGCACATATGTGAGTGTACCTGTGTGCACACATGCATCACTATGTCTCTTTGTCTGTGTGCACACATGTGTGCACATATGTGAGTGTACCTGTGTGCACACATGCATCACTATGTCTCTTTGTCTGTGTGCACACATGTGTGCACATATGTGAGTGTACCTGTGTGCACACATGCATCACTATGTCTCTTTGTCTATGTGTGAACATGTGTGCACATATATGAGTGTACATGTGTGCACACATGCATCACTATGTCTCTTTGTCTATGTGTGAGCATGTGTGCACACATGCATCACTATGTCTCTTTGTCTATGTGTGAACATATGTGCACATATGTGAGTGTACCTGTGTGCACACATGCATACACTATGTGTATTTGTTTATGTGTGAACATGTGTGCACATATGTGAGTGTACCTGTGTGCACACATGCATCACTATGTCTCTTTGTCTGTGTGCACACATGTGTGCACATATGTGAGTGTACCTGTGTGCACATGTGCATCACTATGTCTGTTTATATGTGAACATGTGTGAACATATGTGAGTGTACCTGTGTGCACACATGCATCACTGTGTCTCTTTGTCTGCGTGCACACATGTGTGCACATATGTGAGTGTACCTGTGTGCACACATGCATCACTGTGTCTCTTTGTCTGTGTGCACATATGTGAGTGTACCTGTGTGCACACATGCATCACTATGTCTCTTTGTGTGCACACATGTGTGCACATATGTGAGTGTACCTGTGTGCACACATGCATCACTGTGTCTCTTTGTCTGTGTGTGAATCTGTGTATGTATGTGTGTGCACACTCTCTTGTTCTTGATGATTCTTGAACAGGCCAGAAGCCTGTTAATTTTATCAAACTTTCAAGGACTCAGCTTTCTGTTATTTCTCTATTTTTTATTTTCACCATGTCTATTATATCCATTTTTATACTTTTTCTAAATTTGCTCTGCTATTCTTTTCTAAGACTCTTGAGGCATAGCAATACTTGGTGTATTAATTTTTAATCTTTGAAAAATAAAATCAATTAAGTTTACCAATTTTCCCTAAGGCATCACTTTGCTTGAACCCTACATGTTTAATATGTAGTGCTTTTGTTGTTGATGAATCTAAATATTTGATAATGTCTACTGTTACTTCTTTCATTAATGCGTTATTTAGTTGTGCATTTTGAAGCTTTCTGTAATGCAAGTTTTCTTTTAAAATATGTTTTTATAGTAGTATTCTTTGTTGTTGTTCAGTCACTCAGTTGTGTCTGACTCTTTGGGAACCCATGGACTGCAGCATGCCAGCCTTCCCTGTCCTTCACCATCTCCCAGAGCTTGCTCAAACTCATGTCCATTGAGTTGGTCTTTCCATCCAACTATCTCATCCTCTGTCATCCTCTTCTCCTCCTGTCTTCAATCTTTCCCAGCATCAGGGTCTTTTCTAATGAGTCAGCTCTTTGTATCAAGTGGCCAAAGTATTGGAGCTTTAGCTTCAACATCCGTCCTTCCAATATTCAAATATTCAGGGTTGATCTCTTTTAGGATTGACTGATTTGATCTCCTTGCAGTCCAACGGACTCTCAAGAGTCTTCTCCATGCCACAGTTCAAAGGCATCAGTTCTTCATTGCTCAGTCTTCTTTATGGTCCAACTCCTCATACCCATACGTGACTACTGGAAGAACCATAGCTTTGGCAAGATGGACCCTTGTTGGCAAAATAATGTCTCTGCTTTTTAATATGCTGGCTAGGGTTGTCACAGCTTTTCTAAGGAGCAAGTGTCTTTTAATCTCATGGCTGCAGTCATTGTCTGCAGTGATTTTGGAGCCCCCCAAAATAAAGTCTGTCACTGCTGCCATTGTTTCCCCATGTGTTTGCCTTGAAGTGATGGGACCAGATGCCATGATCTTAGTTTTTTGAATGTTGAGTTTTAAGCCAGCTTTTTCACTCACCTCTTTTACCTTCATCAGGAGGCTCTTTAGTTCCTCTGTGCTTCTGCCATAAGGGTGGTGTCATCTGCATATCTGAGGTTATTGATATTTCTCTCAGCAATCTTGATTCTAGCTTGTGCTTTATCCAGCCCAGCATTTCTCATGACATACTCTACATATAAGTTAAATAAGCAGGGTGACAATATACAGCCTTGATGTACTCCTTTCTCAATTTTGAACCATTCTATTGTTCCATGTCCTGTTCTAACTGTTGCTTCTTGACCTGCATACAGGTTTCTTAGGAGGTGGGTAAGGTGGTCTGGTATTCCTGTCTCTTTAAGAATATTTCAGTTTGTTGTGATCCACAAGGCTTTAGTGTAGTTAGTGAAGCAGAAGTAGATGTTTTTATGGAATTCTCTTGTTTTCTCTGTGATCCATCAGATGTTGGCAATTTGATCTCTGGTTCCTCTGCCTTTTCTAAATCCAGCTTGGACATCTGGGAGTTCTTGGTTTGTATACTGTTGAAGCCTACCTTGGAGAATGTTGAGCATTACTTTGCTAGCATGTGAAGTGAGTGCAATTGTGTGGTAGTTTGAACATTCTTTGGCATTGCCTTTCTTTGGGGTTGGAATGAAAACTGACCTTTCCCAGTCCTGTGGCCACTGCTGAGTTTTCCGTATTTGCTGGCATATTGAGTGCAGCACTTTCACAGCATCCTCTTTCAGGATTTGAAATAGCTCAGCTGGACTTCCCTCACCTCCACTAGCTTTGATGCTTCCTAAGGCCCACTTGACTTCACACTCCAGAATGTCTGGCTCTAGATGAGTGATCACACCATTGTGGTTATCTGGGTCATGAAGATCTTTTTTTGTACAGTTCTGTGTATTCTTGCCACTCTTCTTAATCTGTTCTGCTTCTGTTAGGGCCATACTGTTTCTGTCCTTTATTGTGCCCAACTTTGTATGAAATATTCCCATGGTGTCTCTAATCCTCTTGAAGAGATCGCTAGTCTTTTCAAGTCTAGTGTTTTCCTTTATTTCTTTGTATTGTTCACTTTGCATTTTCACTTTGCATTTGTTGTATTATTATTTAATTGCATTAGTTTAATTGCAGAGGTGCAATAATAAAAGTCACTAATTTTTTGAAATTTGCTGAGGCTTCTTTTGTGAGGTAGCATATTTTCAAAGCTATTCTTGTGTACTCTAAAAATATATATTTTCTATTTTTTTAGGAACTCATTTTCATATAAAACTAGATAGATTCTAGTTGATAGATAGGTAGATAGATAGATGAAGAAATATATGGAAGATATAGAAGACAGAACAATAAAATGATCAAGGTGCTAATTCTGTTGTAATTGTGCACAGCATTATTGCACTTTGGTGTTTAGTCCTTCAGATTCTTTTGAGAGCTTTGCAAAAATCTTCCACCAAGTTGGAGGAGTTTTCATTTTTTCTTTCTCTGTTTTGATTTTATGGTGTTAGATGCATAAAAATTAATGATGATTGCATTCCTTGGTGTAATTTTGTTTTCATTATTATGTATTATGTTTCTCTTTACTCTTAATATTGTTAATATTGTTTTTGCTTTAAATTACATTTTTCTTTAGTATTATATATCAGCTTCATTTCCTGTACCATTTACTTAGTATATTCTTTCTAAAATCTCTTATTTTCAACATTTCTGTATTGTTTTCAGGTATGTCTTTTGTAAGTAGCATATATTTGGACTTTCAAAAGCCCCAATCTAATAATCTATGATTTAATAAGAAATTAAAATTCATTTATATATTTTATAATATATTTGGACTTAATTCTAATGTCATATTTTATGTTTTCTTTTTATATTCCTTCTTAGCCTTTTTTGAGGAGTCTTTGTCTGATTTCTGTAATTTGACTAAATGTTCTTTGTTATCTGTTCCCTATACACCTTCCCCCTACACCGCCCCCTCCCCCCAGCTGGTTCTGAAATAGACTGTATTTCTATCCATTTACTAGATATCCTTAACATTTTTAAAAAGTTTATTATTATAATTTTTTTTGTTGTGGACCATTTTTTAGTCCTTATTGAATTTGTTACAATGTGGCTTCTGCTTTATGTTTTGGTTTTTTGCCCACAAAAATCGTAAGTCCCTGACCAGAGGTCGAACCTGCGCCCTCTGCGTTGGAAGCTGAAGTCTTAACCGCTGGGCTGCCAGGGACGTCCCCGAACGTTTTAAAGACAGAGTCGTCGCTGCACATGAGTCTGCACCTCCAGGTGGCTCAGTGGTGGAGTCCGCCTGCCAAGAACGAGACACGGGTTCAGTCCCCAGGCTGGGAAGATCCCCAGGAGGAAAGGGCAAACCAATCCAGCATTCTTGCCTGGGAAGTCCCATGGACAGAGGAACCTGGTGGGCTACAGTTTGTAGGGTTGCAAAGAGTCAGACATGACTGAATGAGCACGCATGCATGCGTACATTTGTTTAGCACGGAGGAAAGACGGTTATAGCCCAACTGCCTCGCAGTCTGTGCTTATAAATAAAATTTTATTGGAACACAGTCTTGTCCATTCATATACATGTTATCTCTTATGCTACATGGCAGAGTTGAGTGGTTGTAACAGAGATCTTATGACTCACAAAGTCTAAATATTTATTACTGGCCCTTTCCAGAAAACGTTTGCCATCTTCTGGCCTAATACAGTGAAGAGTGATTTAACCTCTGTAACATAATCTGATGCAACTATACGTGGAACAACCCCTTCTGTAAATAATTTTGTTATTGCCTAGGTTGTTAGTTTTGTGTGTAGAAAATAGTGAAAAATTGGACATCATAATTTAAAAAATCAATGAGCAATTAATTACTTAAAAATTATTTTCTGTGCCTACCATTGTTCTTCTATACTGTGCTTTCCCTTTGGGTTCAGTTCCTGTGTTGTTTTACCGAGGATCCGGAGTGATGACTTACTGAATCTATGAAAATATGTTTACTTTGCCATCGCTCTTCATTCACAGTTTAGCTAGATATAAGGTTCTAAGATGTCAATTATTTTCCTGCTGCTTTTTGAAGGTGTTACTTAGTTGTCTTCTAGCATATTTTCTGTCTCTCTCTCTCTCTCTTTTTTTTTTCCTGAGGTGACGTTTTCTCTCCTTTTAACTATCATTTTTCTCCCCTAGGTATTTCATCTTTCTCTTTGGTAGCCTTTAGTGCTTTCTTTTTATGATTGATATCCTGTAGTTACTCACACCATTTCTAGTTGGATGTATTTTATTTATCTGATTGTACCCCTAATACACTTTAAATTTGAGAAATCAAGTCTTTAATTCGGGATATTTCTCGTCTGTTATCTCTTCAAATGTTGCTTCTTCACCATGTTCCCTCGATTCTCTTTTTCTGGAACCCACATGTGATGTGTGGTAGGTATATGGTTTAACCTCTGTATCATTTCATTTCTTCCAATTTTTTCTTTGTCTTTCTGTTGTTTGTGAGTGATTCCTTAGTACTGTTTCCTAAACCATTAATACTCTCCAGCTATGTCTCCAGCTTAGAGTATGATTATTATTCATATTATTTAAATAAATGTTTGCTTTTTCCAAAAGTTCTAGCTACTATCTTCCAGTAGTTGAATATCCCTCTTAGTATTGGATTTTTCTCATGTGCTATGGAATGTTGGTTTGAATTGATTTTCTTGTTGCTCTTCTTTTCTTTCCCCCCTACCATTTCATCTTATTTTATCCCAGCTGCATCTCAAATATTATTCCTTACTGCTGTGTCTCTAGAGTTGGGGGCAGGGGGGCAGGCAACAATGCTTTTTCACTGAGAGTCCAAGACTTTTTAAAGGTAGAGTCAACAGGATTGTTAGTGAATTGGATGTGGAGTGTAAGAGAAAGAGGAGTCAGGTAGCAAGCCTTGGCTCTGGCTTACGGAAGAGTTGACTAGTGCTGTTCACAGAGGGGTGAACACTGTCAGAGGAGCAAGGTTGGGAGAAAGAATAAAAAATTCTCTAGTCGCCACCATGTAACAACTCTGAACTTAAAAATAATACATACCTTAATATTTGCATTAAAGTTTTAAAAAGTATTCTTTAGTTTTATTAATGTTTGATATGCTTTTTTTGCTATCCAAGTGGAAATGTTGAAAAAGGCAAATGGATGGACATATGAATCCAGAGTTCCAGATTTGAGTTAAAGATATAAATTAGGGAGTAATAGCTTTCAGTGGTATTCACAGCTATTGGGTGGATTCTGTGTGGTTTGAGCCCTGATGCATTCAAGTTTTCAGTCTGGTAGAGAGGGCAGAGCTGACAAAGGGACCCCCAGGGTGTCAAGAAGAAAATGAGAGAGTTGGCCAGCGGGCAAGAGAAGAAACCATTTATGGGAGACTTAGCTACTGATGTCGGCAAGAAGGCTTGACAAAACATTTTAGTGGAATGGTGGGAGTGAGAATGTAGCTGGACAAAGCTGAAGAGAGACTGAAGAGTTAACAGTGGGAGACCAAGGATTGACACTTTGGATGAGTTTTGGAGTGAAGGGAGCAGAGAAGTTTGCTGGGGTAGGAGGCAGATACGGAATTTTCTGTTTTGTTTTAAGATGGGAGACACTGGGGTATGCTTTTATGCTAATGGGGTTTTCTGAACCCTCCGTTCACCTTCTCCACTCTTCACTCCTGTGTTCTCCTGTGGGAAGCGGGGAGGCCCCGTGGCATCTGTGGCCCTGTGTTCAGAAGTCCCTCCAGCTCATCCTTCTGCTCTCAGTATCACCAGCGCTCGTGGGGCAGCTTGGAGAGCCGCTGGGGTTGCTTGGGGACATGGTTCAGGCTCGGACTCAATTCAAGGACAGATTCAAGGCCGGGCCAGGGACCAGAGACCAAATGTTCCCTCAGAGGTGATGCCCGGAAGGATGGTCATGCTGGTAAAACCGTCACTAACATTACTGGCGAGGATGTCTGAATTCAGTTCCTGGCCTCCCCTGCCTGGTACTCTGGTGCTTGGACAGTGGGGGACACAGGCGTGAAGATGTCAGTGGTCTTGGAGGACAGGACATGGGTGGTGGGAGGGGCGTGCCCTCTCCTCAGCACCATGCAGAAGCCCTTACTTCCCGCTTGTCTTTGTTCCTGCCAGGATCCTCGCCACAGCTGGCACTGACTTTGACCTGCGAACGCTGCGGGCTGTGCGTGTGCTGAGGCCCCTGAAGCTGGTGTCTGGGATTCCAAGTGAGTCTGGCGAAAGGCAATCAGGCCCAGCCTACCTGGACACTGACCTTGTCCCCTACCCCTGCCACAGCCACAGTGAGGCCCTGACCTCCGGACCCTCTGGTGACTCTGAGCTTGCCACCCTTAGCCCCAAGGAACCAGGCTTAAAGAAGGCACAAATGGCCCTTCTCCAGTCTCTCCCATCTCCTTGAAAGACTAGAGGGTAACCCAGCTTCCTACATGGAAGCTTTGCTCCTCTCACGCCCTTTGCTGTATTTCCAGCTCTTTGCTTCTTTTCCTGGGGTCAAGGAGCAGATGAGAGGCGAACCAAGGTGGTGGGGCAGGGAGTACATTCGGAGGCTGCTGAGGGCCGTCTGTCCTGGCTCAGGCTAGGCAGCGCTGTCGAGACCTGTGGCCCAGGCCAGACATGCTCCAGGACTGGGCGGCTCAAGAGGCCATGTGAGGGCAGAGGGTGGCCAGGCTGCCGTGAGAGTGCTGACCGCCTGGGCCCATGTTCCTCCAGGCCAGTGGAAGTTCGGGTTTCCTCCAGGGTCCGGCTGGCAGGCCTGGAGCTGTGTCACCTGAGCCCACTGCAGGGAAGACTGCTGGTTGGCTCTCTGTACTGCCCCAAGACCCTGCCAGGAAGAGGTTCAGGCCTGTACCCAGGAGCGAGCTCAAGGCTGGAAGTGGAGACTGCTCCCCTGGCCTGGACATACTCATGCCCTACAGTCAGTGGTGAAACCCTCCTTAAGAGCAGGCCCCCTGCTTTCCTTTCCCTCAGGAGTGGGTCTGTCAGGAACCCTTGTGTTTCATTCCCAGAATCCCCTGCTCTTAGTTCCCAGGATCCCCTGCTTTAAGTTCCCAGGTGTTCCTCCTCTTTCTTCTCAGGACTCTCCACTTTTGCTCCACCCTGAACCCTCCACAGACTCAGAGTTCTCCTCAGTACTTCCTACTGATACCCCCACACACTGTTCCTCCCGCTAACTGGGACTCTGCTCAGTCCACTCCCCCACCTCAAGGATGCTCAGCTCTACCCCATGTAGGCACTCACCGTTCTGTCCTGCTTCCCCACCGCTCCCTCTCTGTCCCCTGCTTTGAGGGCCCAGCTCTGTCCTTTGGCCTCAGGAACACTCATTGCTCCACACTTTGCCCAGGACTCTCAGGCCTGCCTACCCAGGCCCTTGCTGTTCTGTCCATACCCCAGCCCACTCCCTGCCCTGCCCACTGTGCTCCTGACCTGCCTGCTTCACCTGCTCTGCCCAGGTTTGCAGGTGGTGCTCAAGTCCATCATGAAGGCCATGGTTCCACTCCTGCAGATTGGGCTGCTTCTCTTTTTCGCCATCCTCATGTTCGCCATCATTGGCCTCGAGTTCTACATGGGCAAATTCCACAAGGCTTGTTTCCCCAACAGCACAGGTGAGGCCTTGAAGTACCCGTCGGACCCAGAGAAGGACCACAGACTCATTCGTCCCGGGGAGATTCTCTGTTCTGGGCCCTGAGGGGGCCTTCTAGGTGCTAGACAAAGGAAGTGGACTCAGGCAAGAATCTGGTAAACACAAACACACGAAGTAATTACAGAAGTTACTGTAGTAACTTCTAGGAGGGAAACAAGAAAGGTATCTAAAATAGAGTGATTTGGGGGTCTGTTTCACAGAGAGTAGCCTGGGGAGGCCTCTCTGTCAGGGTGACAGTTGGACAGCGACCTGAGTGTGGTGAGAGGGAGCCCATTCCGCAGCCTGCCGGAAGCTGTGGTTACAAAGACTAGTAAGTGTGAAAGGCCAGAGTGAGAAGCAGTGAGTGCAGGGGCATCTTGTGGGTTCAGGCCATGGTAGGACTCTGAATCTTATTCCTAGAGAAGTGGGAGGACAGTGGGGCCTTGAGTGAGCGCCTGTACCCTCTGATTGTCTGGCTGCTCTGGGGAGGCAGGTCAAACAGGGGAGAGTCAGAGAGTCAAATCTCAGGCCAGGAGAGATGGATAGAGGCTGGGGCCAGGCTGTTTGGCACTTGGTATTGTTTTAGTCACTAAGTTGTGTCTGACTCTTTGTGACCCCAAGAACTGTAGCCCACCAGGCTCCTCTGTCCATGGGATTTCCCAGGTAAGAATACTGGAGTGGGTTGCCATTTCCTTCTTTAGGGGATCTTCCCAGACCAGAGATTGAACCCAAGTCTCCCCCACTGGCAGGAGCCTTCTTTATCACTGAGCACCTGGGAAACCTGTTTGGCTCTTAGAATCTGTCGAGTTCTGGGTATATTTTGCAGTGAGGCGTGCTGGGCCATCTGGGTTTTCTGGGCAATTGTATGTGGAGTAAGAGAAAGTGAAGAGTTAAGGGTGACACAAAGGTTTGTGTCTTGAGCTACAAACACATTAAAGGAGAAAACCTGTATGATCATCTCAATAGATGCAGGAAAAGTTTTTATTAAAGTTTAAATCATTTATAATTTTAAAAACCCTCTTAATCAAACTGGAAATAAGGGGAATTTTCTTAAACTTCCTGAAATTCCCTTCAGACATCATACTTTGTCATCAGTCTTGAGAGCTTTTCCTTTAAAGTAAAAAATGAGATAAAGGCACACATGGTCACTTCTGGTCCATGTAGCCGTGGTGTTTGTGGCCAGTGATGTGAGGCAAGAAAAAGAACAAAAACTCTAAGAAGAATATGAAAGGAGGAAATAAAACTGTCATTATTCACGGAGAATACATTTGTCTACAAATAGACAAACAATGACTTCCTGGTTTTCTTTATGAACATTTATTAAGATAATTGGAAGGAAAGGAATAAACTTGTGTGATCAGTTTTGCCTTCTAAATCTGGGAATATTTGCTTCCCTTCCTAGCTATTCCTAAAGATTTCCCATATCCTGATAGGAGAGCTTTTCCATGTGTTGTTATGCATTTTTAAAGAATAGTTTTTTCTTTAGGTTTTGGGAGGGAGGGATTAGCATGAGTTGCTTGCCCCCTTATTCCAGAGGTTAGTCCTGGTTTTCTGCGATTTCTTTAACACCTCTTGTGTGGCTCCTGGCTGCCAGCAAGAGCATGTCCCCTTTGCTGGGGCCAGTGCCAGGAGAACTGGGCCCTGAGGCCCAGCCGTGCTCTGGGCCTGTGTTGGTCAACCTGCCTGAAGAGCACTGGGGCTTCAGGGCTCCGTCCAGCTTGGTTCTGGCTCCAGAGAGGCAGGCAGACCTGCATGTTGGGGAAGTCTGGGCAGAGGTTCGCCTATGGGACAGTTGGGGTGCTGGCGATAGGAAGAGTAGGAGGTTAGGAGTCGGTTGTTTTTGATTTTAAGGTGATTGAGTTCTCAGCGTGTTTTCATAGTGATGGGCAGTTTCTGTGGGGAAGGAGAGGTTGACCAGCTGTTCCTGAGAGGGTGGATCTGAGGGCGGGTGGGGGCAAGCTGTCGGTTGAGGATGGAGGCAGAGCAGGCGCAGGGGTGGCAGGAGGCAGTTTCCCTGGTGCCTGAGCCCCTTCTCCTGTGATGAGGTCTCTGGGGCCCACAGTCCCCGCAAGGGTGGAGAGCTCGGTGTTTCCCGCTCAGCCCTGCCTGCTCCTTCTCCCCGCAGATGCAGATCCGGTAGGTGACTTCCCGTGTGGCAGGGAAGCCCCAGCTCGGCTGTGTGAGGGCGACACTGAGTGCCGGGAGTACTGGGCCGGACCCAACTTCGGCATCACCAACTTCGACAACATCCTGTTCGCCATCCTGACGGTGTTCCAGTGCATCACCATGGAGGGCTGGACCGACATCCTCTACAACGTGAGTCAAGTCTTGGTCCAGGAGCTCCTGGACCCCCTTGGGGCAAGGCTTCTGTCCAGCCTCTGGCTCCCTTCTCCCCCCCAAGGATGGAACACAGGCTCCTTCGGGCAGCTCCCCTGCAGGGCCACTGACCTAGGTTCTGGATTCTCCAGGCAACTTCTGTTTTGAAAGTGAAGGTGAGGGCTGGGTGGTGAAGGTTAGAAAAAAAAAAATTCCAGAGAAGGTGGACCTGCCACTGCTGGTGACGAGAGCCCTGCCTGCAGACGTGGGAGGCTTGGAGAAGCTGGTTAACTCATTCTGGGCTTGAGGCAGCAGGCTGCTGCCTTGTGAACAGGAGGAGTGGGGCTGAGGTGCAGGAAGGATGCGCTGATTGTGCCAAGGTCCTGGGGGTGGGAAGTGGGGTCTGGGGGATCCCGGGGAGGGGGGCAACCAGAGTCCTGGGGGTGCGAACTGCATTGTATACCTTTGTTTGCGTCGCTCTGAGTCTTCCTCCTGCTCTCCTGCCCGCCCTCCCCGTCTTCCCTGTCATTAGGACTCTAGTCCAGCCTAGCCCTGTAGGGTGGTCTGGGGGTTGGTGCTTGTGGACAGAAGCTGGGTATAAGGACCTCTGGGGCTTCCTGATGGCCTGTCTCATGCCTGCCTCCCCTCCAGCTGAGGCTCTTCTTGGGGACTCCTGGGTAGCTCTCTGTGTCTTTTTTTATGTGATGACCCTCCACCCCCACAGAGGTCCCCTCTAGAGTCCTGTGATTGTGGGCATGAGAACAGGTAAGTTAGAGGAAGTGGAGAAAGACAGTGCATTTGAAACAGGAGTTTTGGAAGGTCTGGCTGGTGGATTGCTGTATTTTGGTAGCTAGAGCGTATGTTGTGCCCGGGAGCTGTGGAGGGGACTTTGTGGAGTGCAAGGTAATTCACTTTGAACCTGTGCACTGGGGATGGGGCTTGGGCCGCCAGCCTCTAGAAGCACTGGAGTAGCCACGTGCTTCTGGCATGGACAAGGATGGGAGGGACAGGCTGGAACCCTCTGCTCTGTGACTCGTCTTAGAGTTCGTGGAGACTTGGTGGGTCTCAGGGCTGGACATCTCACAGTGTTTGGTAAGTGCTGGCTGGGCAGGAAGGTGGCAGAGGGTGAGTTATGGAAAAGCTGGCCCGAGGTCCACTGAGCCAGAGCCCTCCTTGGAGATGGAGTCGTGTCTGATAACAGGCTTGGTTTGATCAAGGGAGAAACAGAGACAAGGGCGGTGATGAGGAGCTTGGCTGTTCTCTCCCTGCAGCCAATCCAGGAACAATTTCCACAAAGACAAACCCTAAAAGTAGCTGGAGATGGCCACATCCCTGCCAGCCCCACCGAGCGGGGCACTGCGTGAGCCACGGGACTTGGCCACGGCCCAGGTGACCCAGTCTGGTGGGCCTGTGCCCCCAGGGGAGGGGTGGGTGGGAGGCGCTGGTTGGGAAGGGCCACAGAGGCTCCCCTGACACGTATTTCCAGGGGACACACTGGCTGCAGATGCTGCAGGCACAGTGGTGGCAGGAGGCTTTCGATAAATAATGCCAATCAGTAACGGCAAGTTCTGTGACAGCAGCAGGAGGATGAGGGGCAGGCAGGGGTGGCAGGTCGGGGGCACTGGGAAAGCAAGATCTGTGGGTTCTGGGAGCCCGCTGTTCTGCGGGACAGCGCTGGAGAGCCTGCAGGGCATGCTGCGCAGGGTGTGGGCCGTGAGCCCGGTGCCCGGAGCTGGTGGCTGAGAGCGCCGAGTCCGCTCCACACAGAGGGGCTACAGCGCCGGTTGCTGGAGATCAGACAGACTTTGTTCTCTTCTGTCCACACCAGGGGTTGAACCCAGGTCCTCGGCAGTGGACGCGCAGAGTCCTAACCGCTGCACGGCCAGGAACGTTGCCAGACAGGACATTTGAAGAGTGTTCTCCAGCGGGAGAGGCTGCCTCTCCCCACGGCCCAGGGACGGGGCGTTTGTGGTTGCCTCAGACGAACGCTCCTTGACGGAGCCTTCAAGGGGCGGTGCCTCAGGCCTGCGCCTTGGGCTGGGGGGCTGGGGGGTGATAAGCGCCTGTGCCGCCTGGGGAGAGCATGCCGCCCGGCCCGGGAGGCATGGGGGTCCTCAGGAGACTGGCTGCTGAGGCACGGGCGGTGGTGGCAGGCAGGTCCCCATCTGGAGGAGAGATGGCCGTCTGGGTTCAGATGGGTCCTGAAAGAGTGTCTTGTGAGGGATGAGTCAGCTGCGAGCTCCTGCCAGGCCGGAGAGGGGGGTTATCTTGGGACAGTGGGCCCCGTGCAGGGAGGACTGTAGCTGGGGTCAGAGGCCCTGGAAGGAGGAGCAATGCGAGGCGTGGTGGGCAGAGAGGGCCGCGCTGTCCTTTCCCTCTGAAAGCAGCCAGCTGTGCAGGCCCGTGGAGGAGGGACGATGGTCTCAGTGAGGAGCACGGCAGCTGGGATGGGATGCTTAATTACTGAGTTCAGCCCGTGTTTTCTACTTGCATTGATTATAGGATCTATTACCCAGTTATCAGAACCTCACAGGACCTGTCCACATTTTCATCCTGGGCTGTGACTATGTTCAGAGGGACCATAGGAGGTAAATAATGTGGGTTTGTGGTTATATACGTGTGCTTTTGCATCTGTTCATTGCACTAGTTTTGTGGAGATCTGAGGAAGGGGCCTTCAGATATGTAGGTGGAAAGCTCCATTTTGAAGTTAGTGCAGACAGAACTTGTTCATTGGTTCAATGTGATGTTTAATGTGAAAGAAAGAGGGATCAAAGATGCTGCGACTTGAGCCATTAGGAAAGGTGGTGCCTTTTACTGAGAAGGGGAGAAAGGTGATTGAGGAATTTTGTTTTAGCAGAGTGTGGTGGACACTGAGAACCCTGCTTTGTCCCTGGGAAGCAGGACACACTGTTTCACCCACGTGTAGGTGCTGAGTATACCGTTGAACGTATGAGAAGGGGCTCCGGGGGGCAGCAGGGCTGAGGGTGCATGTGGGAAGTCATGGGTGGTGTTTCAAATTACGAGACAGGATGAGACTGCCCAGTGTGAATGTGTGGAGCTAGAAGCAAGATGGCTAAAAATGAAGCTTGTGTGAGCCTTTGGCTGTCAGGAGACTTGCAACATTCAGAAGCCAAGTAGGAGAGAAGGAGCCAAGAAGAGCGCAAGGCGGACCTGAGGGGCCCCGCAGCCCCCAGAGGTGTGCCGTGTCCTGGAAGCCGAGCACCGTGTTTCCAGAGGCATCGACCAGACCAGCTGTCACCAAGAAGTCCCAGGAGACGGGCAGCTAGTGGGAATAGAGCCTCGGAACGCACAGGTTAAAGGGGGCGAGACTGAAGGTGAGGATGGCAGGGCAGTGAGGCACCTGCGGGGACACGTGGGAGTTGTCTCTTTGTTTATTTTTATTGTTTTTCCATTTATTTTTATTAGTTGGAGGCTAATTACTTTACAACATTGCAGTGGTTTTTGTCATACCTTGAAATGAATTAGCCATGGATTTACATGTGTTCCCCATCCCGCTCCCCCCTCCCACCTCCCTCTCCACCCCATCCCTCTGGGTCTTCCCAGTGCACCAGGCCCGAGCACTAGGCTTTTTTTAAATGAAACTTTATTTGTGGTAAGGTAGGTTCACATACAGTTGTAAGAATTAATACAGAGAGAGACCATGTATGCTTTGCCTGCTTCCTCCAACAGCCTGCAAAACAGGCAACTCCCAGAACCAGGACGGTGACCCTGCTGCTGCAGAGACAGAACGTCCCATCGGCAGGGTGTCCCGCTGCCTTCTGATGGCCACGCCTGCCGCTCTCTCGCCCTCATCCCTGGTCACTGCTTGCCTTTTGCCACATCGATAATTCTGCCTTTTCAAGAACATTATGTAGATGAAACCAGACCCTGTGTGACTTTTGGGTATTGGCTATTTTTCCCTCAGTATAATTCTCTGGAGACACATCTGGATTATTGCATGTCAGCAGTTTCTTCATTTTTCTTTTTTTTTTTTTTTGCTGACTGGTCCCCCAGGTGTGAGTGGACTATAGTGTTTAATACTCACCTGTTAAAGGACATTTGTGTTGTCTCTGCTTGGGGCTATCGTGAATAAAGTTGCTCTGCACGTTTGTAGGCAGATTTTTAAAAACTTTTTATTTATTTATTCATATTTGGCTGTTGGGGTCTACTCTCTAGTTGCAGTGTGTAGGTTTATTGTGGTAGCTTCTCTTGTTGCGGAACACGGGCTCGAGGGTGTGCATGCCTCAGTAGCTGTGGCGAGTGCGCTCGCTGGTTGCAGCTCCTGGGCTCTAGAGCACAGGCTCGATAGTTACTTGGAATCTTCCTGGATCAGAGATTGAACTTGTGTCTCCTGCATTGGCAGGCAGATTCTTTACCACTGAGTCAGTCACCAGAGAAGTCCTGTGGGCAGGTTTTTGTGCAAGTGAAAATTTTCATTTCTCTGGGTTAAATGCTCAAGAGTGCAATTTCTGGGTTGTATGTTTAATTTTTTAGGAAACTAACACCTTTCAAAGACCTGTATTCTTTTGAATCCACCAGCAGTGTATGAATAATCTAGTTTTTCTGTCTCCTTACCGATATTTGGCGTTTTTAACTTCAGGCATTCTGATTGTGCAGACATGAATCATCATGGATTTCCTAGTGGCCGATAATGCTAAGTATCTTACCATACTGATTTGCCGCCTGTGCATCTTTTTCAGTGAAATATCTCCTCCTCTCTTTAGCTCGTGGTCTGGATTGTTCTTTTGCTGTAGAGTTTGTGTGCGTTCTAGATGCGAGTTGCTTGTCAGATGTGTGGTTTGCAGATGTGTGCTCTGAGCCAGTGGCTTGTCTCTTCCCACGCCTCACCTGGCCTGTGAAAGAGCATGCATATTTAACTTGGATAAAGTCCTGTTTAGCAGTTTTTTCTTTTGTGGACTGCGCTTTTGGTATAAAATCTAATAACTCTTTGCCTAGTCCTAAATCAAATATTTTCTCCTATATTTTTTCTAACATCTTTATTATTTTGCACGTAAGTCTGTGATCCATCTTGCGTTAATTTTTGTATAAAGTGTGAAGTTTAGGTTGAGGTGTGCTCCCCCCTCCCCCCTCCCTCCCTCCTTCCCTTTTTCTTTTTCTTTTTTTCTCTCTCCCTCCCTTCTTCCTTCCTTCCTCTGGCTTTTGGACATCCAGTTACTCCAGCAACACTTACTGAAATGCTGTATTTCCCCCATTGGATTGCTTTTGCACCTTTGCAAACAACCCGTTGGGCATACTTGTGTGGGTCCCATTTCTGTTCCAGTGATCTCTGTGTCTGTCCCTCTGCCAGCGTCACACAGTCTTCAATATTGTAGCTATACAATAAATCTTTAAAACCAGATAGATTCCTCCCATTTTATTCAGTTTTGGAGAATTGACATCTTTACTGTATTGGGTCTTTCAATCCATGACATGGTGTATCTCTCCCTTTATTTAGATTGATTTCTTCAATCAGAATTTTATAGTTTTCAGCATACAAATCCTGTATATGTTTGTTAGATTGTAAATGGTATTGTATTTTAAATCTTTGTGTCCATATGTATTTTCATCGCTAGTATACAGACATACAGGTTTCCTAGGTGGCACAGGAGTAAAGAATCTGCCTGCCAAAGCAGGAGACACAAGAGTGGAGGGTTTGATCTCTGGGTTGGGAAGATCCCCTCGAGTAGGAAATGGCTACCCACTCAGTATTCTTGCCTGGAAATGTCCATGGATGGATGAGCCTGGTGGGCTACAGTCTGTAGGGTTGCAAAGAGTCAGACACAACTGAGTGACTGAGCACACAAACATATAAAGAGATACGACTGATTTTTGTAAGTTGATCTTATATTCCTGACCTTTCTGAACTCACTTATTAGTTCTAGCAGATTTTTTGGAGATTCCTTGGGATTTCCTACATAGATAGACGTGTCATTTGTAAGTAGGAATGATTTCTTTTTCTCTGACCTGTATGACTTTTATGTTTTAATGTTTTAAAGTCTTTATTCAATTTGTTACAATATTGCTTCCATTTCATGTTCTTTTTTTCTGGCTATGAGACATGTGGGTCTAGCTCCCTAAGCAGAGATAAAACCTGTACCCCCTACATTGGAAGGTGAAGTCTTAACCACTGGACCACCAGGAATGTTCCCCTGTGTGCCTTTTATTTTCTGACTCTTGCTTGATTTCAGTGGCTAAAACATCCACCATCACAGCAATTAACCTAGAGCAGCGAGAGCAGACACGCTTTCCATGCCCCCAGTCTCAGGGACGTAGAGCAGCGAGAGCAGACACGCTTTCCATGCCCCCAGTCTCAGGGACGTAGAGCAGCGAGAGCAGACACGCTTTCCATGCCCCCAGTCTCAGGGACTTAGAGCAGCGAGAGCAGACACGCTTTCCATGCCCCCAGTCTCAGGGACGTAGAGCAGCGAGAGCAGACACGCTTTTCATGCCCCCAGTCTCAGGGGGAAGAATTCAGCATTCACTGCTAAGGTTTAAGGTTAGCTGTCAGTTTTTTTGCAGATGCTCTTTATCAAGCTGAGTCAGTCCTTGGCTTCCTATTTTTCTGAAAGTTTTTATCGTGAATGGGTGTCGAGTTTTGTAAAATACTTTTTCTGCATTGGTATTTTTATGTGATTTTTCTTCTTCTTTAGCCTGTTAATGGTGGATTATACTGATTGACTTTTGAATATTGAACCAACATTGCATTCCTGGAATAAACCCATATGGTCATGGTATACAATTCTTTTATATACTGCTTAATTCTATTTGCTAATATTTTATCGAGGAAGCCTGTATATATATATAGTTGATTTACAATGTTGTGCCAATCTCTGATATATAGCAAAGTGACTCAATTATACATATATACATTCTTTTTTATATTCTTTTCCATTACGATGTATCACAGTATGTTGAATATAGTTCCCTGTACTATACCTTAAGACCTCATTGTTTACCCATTCTAAGCCTTATGATCTTCACCTAGCAACCCCCACTTCCCAGTGTACCCCTCTCCCTTCCGCCTCCTGCTTACAGCCGCAAGGCTCTATGTCTGGGAGTCTGCTTCTGCTTTGTTGTTGTTGTTCAGTTGCTAAGTTACGTCTCCCTCTTTGCGATCCCATGAACTGAAGCATGCCAGGCTTCCCTTTCCTTCACTATCTCCCTGAGTTTGCTCAAACTCATGTCCGTCTGGTCAGTGATGCCATCCAACCATCTTATCCTGTCGCCCCTTTCTCCTCTTGCCCTCAATCTTTCCTGGCATCAGGGTCTTTTTTAATGATTGGTTCTTTGCATCAGATGACCAAAGTATTGGAGCTTCAGCAGCAGTCCTTCCGATGAATATTCTGGGTTGATTTCCTTTAGGATTGACTGGTTTGATCTCCTTGCTGTCCAAGGGACTCTCAAGAGTCTTCTCCAGCACTGTAATTCAAAAGTAATTCTTCAGTGCTCAACCTTCTTTATGGTTCAACTCTCACGTCCATACATGACTGCTGGAAAAACCATAGCTTTGACTATGTGGACTTTTGTTGGCAAATAATGTCTCTGACTTTTTAATACACTGTCTAGGTTTGTTATAACTTTTCTTCCAAAGAGCAAGCATCTTTTAATTTTGTGGCTGCAGTCACTGTCCGCAGTGATTTTGAAGCCTAAGAAAATGATCTGACACTATTTCCACTTTTTCCCCAATCTATTTGCCATGACGTGATGGAACTGGATGCCATGACCTTCGTTTTTTCGGGTGTTGAGTTTTAAGCCAGCTTTTTCACTCTCCTCTTTCACTTTCATCAAGAGACTCTTTAGTTCCTCTTCACTTTCTGCCATAAGGGTGGTGCCATCTGTATATCTGAGGTTGTTGATATTTCTCTCGGCAATTTTAATTCGGGCTTGTGAGTCATCCAGCCCGGCATTTTGCATGGTGTACTCTGCATATAAGTTAGATAATCAGGGTGACAATATACAGCCTTGACGTACTCTTTTCCCAATTTGGAACCAGTCCATTTTTTCAAATCCAGTTCCAGCTGTTGCTTTTTTTTCCTGCATACAGATTTCTTAGGAGGCAGGTCAGGTGGTCTGGTATTCCCATCTCTTTAAGAATATTCCACAGTTTGTTGTGATCCACAGTCAAAGGCTTTAGTGTAGTCAGTGAAGCAGAAATAGAGTCTTTTTTTTTTGGAATTCTCATGATTTTTCTATGATCCAGTGTATGTTGGCAATTTGATCTCTGGTTCTTCTGCCTTTTCTACATCCAGCTTGTACATCTGGAAGTTCTTGGTTCACAAACTGCTGAAACCTCAGTCAGTTCAGTTCAGTTGCTCAGTCATGTCCAACTCTTTGCAACCCCATGGGCTGTAGCATGTCAGGCTTCCCTGTCCATCGCCAACTTCCGGAGCTTACTCAAACTCATGTCCATAGAGTCGGTGATGCCATCCAACCATCTCATCCTCTGTTGTCCCCTTTTCTTCCCACCTTCAATCTTTCCCAGCATCAGGGTCTTTTCCAATGAGTCTGTTCTTCACATCATGTGACCAAAGTATTGGATTTTCAGCTTCAGCATTAGTCCTTCCAATGAATATTCAGGACTGATTTCCTTTAGGATGGACTGGTTGGATCTTCTTGCAGTCCAAGGGACTCTCAAGAGTCTTCTCCAACACCACAGTTCAAAAGCATCAGTTCTTTGGTGCTCAGCTTTCTTTGTGGTCCAGCTCTAACACTCATACATGACTACTGGAAAAACCATAGCTTTGACTAGATGGACCTTTGTTGGCAAAAAAATCACAACACCTTTGTTGACTGAAGGCTAGCTTGGAGAATTTTGAGCACAATCTAGCATGTGAAAAGAGTGCAATTGTATGGTAATTTGAACATTCTTTGGCATTGCCCTTCTTTGGGATTGGAATGAAAACTGACCTTTTCCAGTCCTGTGGCCTCCGCTGAGTTTTCCAAATTTGCTGGCATATTGAGTGCAGCACTTTCACAGCGTCATCTTTCAGGATTTGAAGTAGCTCAGTCGCATACAGCTGAGCTACTTCACTCATCCAGCGGAGCCACCTCCACTATCTTTCTTTGTAGCAATGCTTCCTAAGGCCCTCTTGACTTCACACTCCAGGATGTCTGACACTAGGTGAGTGATCACACCATTGTGGTTATCTGGGACATTAAGAGCTTTTTTTAAACAGTTCTTCTGTGTATTCTTGCCCCATCTTCTTAATCTCTTCTGTTCCTGTTAGGTCCTTGCCATTTTTGTCCTTTATTGTGCCCATCTTTGCATGAAATGTTCCCTGGGTATCTTCAATTTTCTTACAGAGATCTCTATCTAGTAGATAGGTTTATTTGTTCCATATTTTAGATCCCACATGTAAGTGGTGTCATATGATACTTGTTTTTCTCTTTCTGACTTACTTAGTATGATAAACTCTAGGTCCATCTGTGTTGCTGCAAATGCATTATTTCATTCTCTTTATGGCTGAGTAGTATTCCATCATATATATATGTACCACATCTTCTTTATCCATTCATCTGTTGTTGGACATGTAAGTTGTTTCCATGTTTTGGCTTTTGTAAATAGTGCTTCTGTGAACATCCAGGTGCATGTATCTTTTTGAATTAAAGTTTCGTCTGGATATATGCCCAGTAGTGGGATTGCTGGATTTTATGGTAATTCTATTTTTAGTTTTCTAAGGAACCTTCCTTATTGTTTTCCATAGTGGCTGTACTAACTAATATTCTCACCAGCAGTGAAGGAGGGCTCCCTTTTTTCCATACCCTCTCCAACGTTTGTTATTTGTAGACTTTTCAGTGATGGCCATTCTGACTGGTGTGAGGTGGCACCTCGTTGCAGTTTTGATTTGCATTTCTCTAATAATTAATGATGATGAGTTTCTTTTCATGTGCCTACTGGCCATCTGTATATCCTCCTTGGAGAAATGTCTATTAAGGTCTTTTGTCCATTTTTGACTGGGCTGTTTGTTTTTTTATTGTTGAGCTCAACAATATTGTTGAGCTGTTTGTGTATTTTGGAGATTAAGCCCTTGTCTGTCACATCATTTCCTGTATCTATATTGATGATGACTTTTGATCATACTTACTTTTCTTTCTTTCTTTCTTCTATTTTTGTCTGTTTTTTTTTTAAATAAGGATAATACAAGTTTTATAAAATGAATTGGGAAGTAATTCTTCCTGTTCTATTTTCCTAGAAGAGATTGCATATAAGTGATGTTAAATTTTAAAAATCATATATAAGATAGATAGCCAGCAGGAGTTTGCTGTATGACACAGGGAACCCAAAGATGATGCTTTGTGACAACCTAGAAGGTTGGGAGGGGGAGGCTGGTGGTGGGGGTATAAGAGGCAGGGCACATATGTATACCTGTGGCCATTTCTTATTGATGTATGGCAAAAACCATCACAATATTGTAATTATCCTACAGTTAACAATAAAATATATATAAAAAAAAAAGATTGCAGAAAGAAAAAAAGTGGTTGATAGAATTCTGTAATCTGGGCCTGTTGTTCAGTCGCCTAGTTGAGTCCGACTCTTCCCAACCCCGTGGACTGCTGCATGCCAGGTTTCTCTGGCCCTCACCATCTTCCAGAGTTTGCCCAAGTTCATATCCATTGCATTGGTGATGCCATCCAGCCACCTCGTCCTTTGTCTCCCTCTGCTCCTTCTGCCTTCAATCTTTTCCAGCATCAGGGTCTTTTCCAATGAATCAGCTATTCACATCAGGTGGCCAAAGTATTGGAGCTTCTGAGCCTAGAGATTTATTTTTATTTTTTTAAATAATGATTATATTTTCAACTACTATGAAATTCATCAAAGTGGTGAATGGTTCAGTGCATTTTGTATATTCACAAGATTGTGCAACCAGTATCATTACTAATTTTTGAAGATTTTCATCAACTAAAAAAGAAACCCTGTATATATTCGTAGTCACTTCCCATTCCTCCATTCCCCTAGCCTCTGGCAAACACTAATATATTCTGTCTCTTTATATTAGTCTATTCCAGACATTTCATACAAATGGACTCCTACAGGATGTGGAATTTTGTGTTTTTAAGGTCCCTCCATGTTACAGCAAGTATCAGTATTTCATTGCTTTTATTATCAAAGATGATTCCATTGTGTGGATGTACCATCTTTTGTTTATATTTCATCAGTTGGACATTTTGGGGTTGTTTCCACTGTTTTACATTATGAATAATGCTGCTATGGACATTTGTTTACAAATTTTTGGGTGGAATATGTTTTCATTTCTCTTACATGTACACCTAGGAGTGGAATTTCTGGGTCCCATGTTAACTCCGTATTTAGCCTTTTGAAGAACTGCCGAATTGGCTTCCACAGTGGTTGCAGCATTTTACATCCCCACCAGGAGTGACAGATGCTCCGGACTCTCCACACCCTCACCAGCCCTTGGGTTTCCCAGGTGGCCTCCGTCAGTGCAGCAGGCGAGGGTCCATCACTGCTTTGGGAAGATCCCTTGGAGTAGGAAATGACACCCCACTCCAGCATTCTTGCCTGGAAAATGCCAAGGGCAGAGGAGCCTGGTGGGGCTGCAAAGAGTCAGACATGATTGCGTAACTGAGCACACACATACACGTCACCAACACTTGTCTTTCTTTTTAGTTTTAATCATCCTAGTAAAATTTATTTGTAAATTTAACCAGCCAACCATGAAGTGAAGTGGTTTCATTTTAGCTTTGATTTGTATTTTCCTAATGACTTATGATGTTGAGCATCTTTTACATGATTATAATACCATTTTATATCTTCTTTGGAGAAATATGTGTTCAGATCCTTTGCCCAGTTAAAGATTAGGTTATTTGTCATTTTATTATTGACCTGTAAGATTTCTTTATACATTATGAACACTAGACCCTTACCAGATATTTCAGATGATTTGCAAGTATTTTCTCACACTTTATGAGGTATCTTTTCACTATTCTGATGGTGTTATTTGAAGTAAAAAAAGATTTTTATTTTGATGAAGTCCAATTTTCCTGGTTTTTTTTTTGCACTTTTGGTGTCATATCTAAGAATCCTTTACCTAATCCAAAGTCATGAAAATTTACTCCTGTATTTTCTAGTTTTGGCTCATATATTTAGGTCTATGATCCATTTAAAAAAAAATTTACATCATACATATAAGGGTTTATTTCTAGATCATCGATTCTATTTCATTGATCAGTATGTCTGTCCTTTTGTAGGGGAAGTTTTAAAATCGTAATATCACTTTCTTTAATAGTTATTGGACTACATTTTATATTGGGTGGGTTGCAGTAATTTGTGTTTTTGGAAAAATTAATCTATTTCCTCCATGTTGTCTAATGCATTTAGAGTTGTCTGTAGTATTCCTTAATTCTCCTTTTAATGTTTCTTGGGTCTGTAGTGTGGTACCCTGTTTCGTTATTGACATTGATAATTTATATCTTCTCTTTTTATTGGTCAGTATTGCCAGAGGTATGTCAATGTACTGTGTTTTCAAAGAGCAAACTTTTTCAAAAATTGATTTTCTCTATTTGTATTTTCAACTTCATTGGTTTCTGTTTTTATCCTTGCTGTTTACTTTCTTCTACTTGATTTGGGCTTGTTTTGTACTTCCTTTTCTAAATGTTTCAGGTGGAAGCTTAGATTACTGGTTTGAGACTTTTCCTTCTTTCATAAAGTATTTAGTAATATAAATTCCTTCTTACAATTGCTTTAGCCATGTCATTCAAATTTGATGTCTTATATTTTCATTTTCATTCAGTTCAATATTTTAAAATTTCCTTGAGAATTCCTCTTTGATACATACATTATTTAGAATTGTTTGTTTACTTTGTGTTTGGAGAGTTTCCTATCATCTTTCTGTTATTTGTGTCTTGTTTGATTTTATTAGGGTTAGAGAATATACTAAATTGCAATTCTTTTAAATTTATTGAGACTTGTTTTATGGCTCAGAATACGGTCTATCTTCATATTTGTGTCAGGTATACTTGAAAAGAATGTTTGTAACATGTTATTGTGAACTGTGTGTATAGATGTCAGTGAAATCCTGTTGGTTGATGGTGAGTTCTTTTATATCCTTGCTGATTTTCTGTCTAGTTTCCTTATCAATTTTTGAGAGAGAGGTGTTGAAGTTTCCAACTGTAATTGTGCGTTTGTTTGTTTCTCCTTTCAGTTCTGTCAGTTTTTGCTTCACGTGTGTTATAGTTCATTTGTTAGGCATGTACACGTTTAGAATCTCTATGTCTTCTTGATGAATTGACCATTTTATCATTCTAATATATCCCCCAGTTTTTGAAAGTTCTCCTAATACCCCTTCACTTTTATGAAAGACCTATGTTAGTACTTGTTCCCACTAACCGAAAGAAACCCATGGAGGATTTATGCTTTTATGAAACAAGGTGAAAAGAGAAAATAGTATTCAGCATTTGTTTTGCAGGAAGCTGCTCGAGTGGCAGTGTGCCCCCAAGCAGTAGGAGTGGCACTGCCGAGCTCACCCCTGGCTCTGCACTAGCATCCGGCATCGGGCAGGCCATAACTTTGTTGTGTCTGGGAGCATCTGTGCTTTGTCTCCGTTTATCTCCTCTGTCTCTTAGCACATGTATCCTGTGGTGACTGGTTGATTCCTGGCTCTCCGCCGTCGTGGCTTAGGAGAGGTTCCTAGGACTGTGCTGCTTTCGGATTGTGGGGAAGCCTATATATGTTCCGGTGTCTCTGGAGAAATTTTTTGTCGTAATTTTTGCTTTATCTTATATTATTATAGCCACTACAGTTTTCATCTGATACATGTTTATATGATGTTTCTTTTTCCATGTCTCACTTTCAAAATGCCCATCTATCATGTGAAAGCCACTCAGTCGTGTCCGGCTCTTGGCGACCCCCTGGATTGTGGCCTGCCAGGCTCCTCTGTCCATGGAATTCTCCAGGCCAGAATACTGGAGCGGGTAGCTATTCCCTTCTCCAGGGGATCTTCCCAACCCAGGGATCACACCCAGGTTCGCTCTCCCGCATTATAGGCAGATTCTTTGCCATCTGAGCTACCAGGGAAGCCCAAGAACCCTGGAGTGGATAGCCTGTCTCTTCTCCAGGGGATCTTCCTGACCCAGGAATCGAACTGGTGTCTCCTGCATTGCAGGTGAGTTATTTACCAGCTGAGCTACCTGCCTAAATTGTTATATTTGAAATGAGTTTCTTGTAGACAAAACATAGTTGGGTCATGTTTTTAAATTCAGTAGCTAATCTTTGTCTTTTAATTCGTATATCCAGACAATTAATATATAATGTAATTATTGATATGTTAAAGCTCACATCTGCCATTTTATTTATTAATTTTTTGTTTGCTGTTTGTTTTTGCTTTTTGTTTGTTTTCTTTTTCCTGCCTTCTTGGAAGAAAATTCCATTTTCATCTATCTAGCTGTTTTTGAGTGTATCTCTGCTCTTTTAGTAGTTGCTCTAATCTTACTCTAATCTACTGGTGTCATAATAGTATCAGTTCAAGTGACATATATATCTCTTATCTTCTTTATATTTCTTTATCCTCCCCTATTTATAATACAATTATCTTAAACATTTTCTATGCATATATTTATAACTACATCATAGCGTGTTATAATTTTTGCTTCTACTGTCAAAACATAATTTAGGAAACTCAAAAGGATGAATAAAATCCACCTGCCCTTAATTTTGGGCTTCCCTTGTAGCTCAGTTGGTAAACAATCTGCCTATAGTGCAGGAGACCCAGGTTCGATTCCTGGGTTGGGAAGATCCCCTGGAGAATTGGCAACCCATTCCAGTATTCTTGCCTGGAGAATCTCATGGACTGTAGCCTGCCTGCCAGGCTCCTTTGGCCATGGAATCGCAAGAGTCGGACATGACTTAGCAACTAAACCACCACCACCACCCTTATTTTTACTCTTTTCATTGTTTCTTCTTCCTTCTTAATGGTCAAGAATTCCTTTTTAAATCAATCATTCCTTTCTGCTTAGAGATTTTCATTAGTCATTCTCCTAGGGTAGATATGCTGGCGACAAATTCTCCCAGTTACCCTGCTTTTATTAAGAGAATGTCTTGATGTTCCCTTCATTCCTAAAGGATATATTTGATGGGTGCAGGTGTTTGTTGAAGGTTTCTCTCTCTGAGCACCTGAAAAGTAGTGTGCCACTTCATTCTGGCCTCAGTAGTCAGTGATGAGGAATCTTCTGAATTGTTTCCCCCCATAAGTAAGGTGACATTTTTCTCTTGCCACTTTGAAGATTTTTAATCTGTGCTTAGTTTTTCTTGGTTTGACAATGAGATATCTTGTGGATCTCTTTGGGTTTATTCTGTCTGGTATTAACTCAACTTCTTGAACCTGTTAGTTTATGTCTCTTGCCAAATGTGGGGATTTTTCAGCCGTTATTTCTGTGAGTGCTGTTCAGCTTTCTCTTCTTTCTCCTGTGCCCTGCTGCTCTGGTATATGAATGTCAGATGTTTTGTCATTGCCACACAGCTTCTTGAGGCTCTGCTCTGATCTTTCTTGTTTGATTTTTTAAAGTCTATTTCTCTTTTTATATTGAGTAATTTCTCTTCTTCTCTTTTACCATCTATTAATTCTTTCCTTTGTTATCTTTATTGTTATGCCTTTCCACTGAGATTTTAATTTTGATTATTGTATTTTTCAGCTCTAAATTTTCCATTTGATTCTTCATTGTGTCTTTTATTTATTTGATGATATTATTTCTCTGTTGAGACTTTCTATTTTTTCATGTGTTTCAAATGTGTATACAATTACCCTTTGAAATATTTTTACAATGGCTGCTTTGAAATCTTTGTCAGATGTCCATCATCTCTGTCATCTTAGTGTTAGTGATCTCTGGGGGTTCTCCAGAGAAATAAAACAAACAAGACATACGTGTGTATGTGTGTGTGTGTGAGACAGAGAGAAAGAAAGATCTCTATTATTAGGAACTGGTCCATGTGATTATGAAGGTTGTCAGGTCCAAATGTGCAGTAAGTTTAGGCTGGCAGGCTCACGACCCAGGAGAGCCTGTGGTGCAATTCCAGTTTGAAAGCAGTTGGAGACCCTATAGTGCCAATGGTGCAGATAAAGTCTGTATTCTCTTCTGGAGAATCTTCTCTTACTTCAAAGAGGGTCAGTTTTTTGTTCTATTATGTCCTTGAATTGACTGGACGAGGCCCACCACATTATGGAGAACTACCTGCTTTATTAATGAAAATGTTAATTTCATCCAAAAACACACTTGGAGAACCATCCAGAGTGTTTGGCTAAACATCTGGGCACCCCATGGCCCAGTCAAGTTGACACATAAAATTAACCATCACAGCATCTAATTTTTTTGTTTGCTTTTTATTCTTTATTTCACAGCATCTCTTCTTCTTTTTTTTTTTTTTTTTTTTTTAATTCAGTTTGTGCTCTTCCTGGTTCTTGTTTTGGCAAATGAGTGTCAATTGAAAGCTGAACATTGTTGACATTCTGTTCTAAGACCCTGGGTCTTATGTAAATGCTCTGTTTTAGCTGACTTCCTCTGACTTCTGCCAAGAGAAGCAGGGGTTGCTGCCTTGCTACTGCAAGCTGAGCGTAGAAGGCTGGCCTCCCTACCTGGCCTCCACTGACACACTGCGGGGGTGTTTTCATTTCGCCTGGCGGAGCGGCAATGCTGGCTCCCGCTGCACCTCTAGGATGCTTCCCTGGCTGGGAAGGTTAGCTCTGCCTCCTTCCTGCTCTCCACATGGTCTGTGCACGTTACGTGGGTGGGGTGTGTGTGGCCTCCTCACTGGGTGATGGTGCAAGTCCGACTTTCCCCTGGGCCCCTCTGGCAGCAGCACCTCAGCGGGGAGCGGGTAGTGTGTCTCATTACTGCCGCCTGGGCGGGGAGTCCAGGCTCTTCGTGCGGTCCCCACTGATAGCACAGAGCTAGGGTGGGGCGGGGGCCTTGGGAGGATGTCCACCTCCCTGCTTGTCCTTCTCTGACATGTCCGTGGTTTAGGGGTGTCGGGAGGTTGCTTACCTCCTTGCAGTCTGGGGAGGGGGTTGTCTAGCTCCTCCTTGGCCTTTACTGACCAGGGTGGAGGTGGCGTCATGTTTTTTCTGCCCTGTTTGGCTGGAATAGCACAGTTATTGTCTGTCCTACTAGGTGGCCCCCTTCCTGGCCCTTTGGTTAGAGAGACAGAGAGAGAGACAGAGAGAGAGCACACTGGTTTTTGTTGCTGTACTTTTTGTCTGTGTCTCTTGGCATTTCCAGGTTGTAGGTTTTAAGAGCCCCAGGTCTGGGATATATGAGGGAAAAACAAAACAGAAACCCAGGGAACTCATCGTGTGTCCAGAGGTCCCAGCTGATCTGCTTTCTTTTCTCCACTTTTTAGAGTCTTCTGTGAAATGTGTATTTGCTCTAGATATAATGTTCGGGTTATTAATTGTACTCAGTGGGAGAAATAGGGAAGAGAATGTCTGCTTCATCTTCCCAGAAGTGCAAGTCCTTGTTTGTTTCTTAAGATGAGACTAGGGTACTTTGGCTACCAGTGGAAATGGTCCATTAGTGGGACATTGTGGAGCCAAATCCCTGACCGAGTGGGTGGGAGGAGCCGAGGCGGCGGTACATCTCTCCTTCCCAGAAGGAAGCTGGTTCTGAGGGTGCCCTCGGGAGACTGGTGGCTTTGGCGGTCATTGTAGCCTATAGGTTGGAGTTCTGTTTGAAGCTGGCAGAGGTTGGTCAGGGAATGGGGGCAGCAAGCAAAGTCAGATGTCTGAGTGTCTCTTTTGGTCATGGCCTGGGGTTCTTGGCGACCAGCCTGGAATCAATGTCCAGGAATCAGAAGCCACAAGCGGCAGGCAGGCAGGGGGGCTCAGGACTTGCAGAGGTGGAGTCCGCAGTTCTGCCTGGGCTGGCGGACACTGGAGGGCAGGAGCCCCAGCAGCAGTGCCTGGACGTCAGCCCGGCCTCAGGGCAGGGCCAGGACGTTCTTCTGCCTCTGTCCTGCTCAGGCCTGGCCCTTGGCTTGTGAGCCGCCTCTGGACGGAGGAGCAGAGGGGCCCAGTGGTTGCCTGCCTACAATGCCCACGCCTCTTGGTTCACTTCTAGCAGCAAATTCGTGTGGAGAAAGAGGTCTCCCCTAGTCAGGGGCCTACAGGGGCCCCTGAAAACAGAACAACAGTGGAAAAGGATTGGATGGAGAGGGCCTTATCCCTTTGTGGGCTGTGCTCTAGAAGTCAGAAGGCCTGGGGGAGCCCCTCTGCATCGGGTTATCTAGCCCCGGCCTGAGAGCGGGGCTCTGTCATGCTCAGCTTCTCCCTGGGGGCAGCAGCAGCGAGTTGCCTGCTTGTTGATGGGGTGTGACCCAGGCTCCCTGCGCTGTGCTGTGGGAGTGGCAGGAGACAGATCAGACTTGAACCCTGGGGTCCATGGGCTTCACGAAGGAGGACTGTCTCTGAAGCTGCCTGGTGTGCCCAGCAGCCTGGGAACGGAGGGGAGGTGTCCAGGTGGGGCACCCAGGAGGTGAAGCCCTTGGCTTCTTGGCACTGCTGGGCAGGTCAGGAGTGTGAAGCGCCTTGGTCCTGTGGGGCCCCAGTCCTAGAGGGGGCAAGGGCAGGCAGGTGCGGTTTGGATTTCCTGTCTGGCCCCACCTGTACCTGGACTCTGCTGGTGTGTGAGAAGGCCGGGGTACTGTCCTGCCCGCCGTCCTGCTCATCTGCTCTTGCTTCCAGACCAATGATGCGGCCGGCAACACCTGGAACTGGCTCTACTTCCTGCCCCTGATTATCATCGGCTCCTTCTTCATGCTCAACCTGGTGCTGGGCGTGCTCTCAGGGTAAGGGGCTTGTGGCTGCATGCGCCTCTGTGTTTGCAGGCCAGGGCTGGGTGATGGACTGGATGTGGCCTGTGTGGTATGGGGGAGGCAGGGCCTGGCCCCGGGGTGGCCGCTCCTAGAGCCCTGAGTTCTAGCCAGCCTGTCCTTGGGCTGCCATCTGACCTCTTCCCTGGCCTCCTTACCTCTAGCTCTTGGCCTTCACCCTGACCTCTGAGTCGGGAGGGGCTGCTGCTGCCTCTTACCTGGATTCGTGGTGGGGTTTCTGCAGGAGCAGCCCTGGGGGGCAGAGAGCCCTCTGCTGCGACACTGGAGAAGGGATGGAGCAGCCCCGACCCCTGGCTTACTCTCCTCTCTGGGCCCCTGTCCCTGCTGACCTCAAGGAGAGGACGAGTGAGCGTTCAGGACAAGGGTCCCTCCTGGAGAGAGGGGCTCTGACCCTCCCTGGGAGAGAGGTGCAGCAACCTGTGGCCCACCGTGCCCTCCTGGCCTACACGGGGCTGCGGCTGGAGAAGTGCCGCTGGTTTCAGGAAACCATTGGGGCTGGTGTCTGGGGCTTCCACCCTCCTCCGGGGCTGAGGAGGCTGTGTGGACAGTTAGAGGTCGTCTGGCTTGGCCTGCCACCCTGCCCCCCGACCTGGGCATCAGATCCCTGTAAAGCTGGGGGGGAATGTTGCCGTTCTCCTGGCCTGAGGTAGGCTGGGGAGAGCCTGGGGGACCCAGTGGGCAGCTGTCCTATCGTCTGAGAAGGCGCTGCCACGCAGCGTCTGGGCCCCGCGCTCTGCTTGGCTTTGACACGTGCTCCTGCCTTGCCCCCTCCTGTGAGGCTCCGATTGTCACTAGCGTGCCTTTGGGAGCCTCTCCGACCGGAGCAGCACCGGGGCTGGTGGGAGCTCCCCATCAGGTGGAGGCTGCAGCCTAAGCTGGGATGGGGAAGCCAGGGGAGGCCTGGGCTCAGGGAGGGTCTGGGGGAGGGGCAGCTCCACTGAGACGCAGGGGGACCAGCTTGGCAAGGAGGGAGGAGGGTCGCGTCTTCAGAGAACTGCTGGAGTGGAGGTGCAGACAGCGTGGGGCCTGCGATGCAGGGAGCTCAGAGCTGGAGCCGCCAGGCTTGTGAGGAGGTGGGGAGGCTGGCAGGACACGAGTGGGCCCTGCTCAGGGTTGCTCTGGAGGACAGGGGGAGGAAGGGGATTGCCAGTGGAGCCTGAGGGAGGCCCGTGAGCTTTGTGCTTCTCAGCCCTTCCCCCACCTGCGGGTGCCCGTTTCCCTAATCCTGCAGGCTTCTCCTGCAGCCCCGGAAAGGTGGGAGACCGCATGGCCGCTCAGGGTGGTGATCACCACACGTGTGACTCTGCCCCGGCTGGATGAGGGCTGCTGGAGGGGCCAGCTTGGAGGTGCTTCAACCTCGCTCCTGTCCACACCTCAGGCTCTCACCCTCTCAGTGCCCAGAGAAGCAGAATGGGTCATTCCTCTCACAGTCCTTCCTCCTGGAGGGGCAGAAGCCTGGGGAGGGGAGGCTCACAGCTGCCCCCAAGCAGTGGGTGCCTGGCAGCTGGGTCAGTCACTGCAGGGAGTTTCTGCTGATGACTCTCAGGCCACCCAGGCAGTGTGGTCTCGCCCCATCCTGCCCTCAGGCCTCTGCACTCAGGTGTGGCCAAGGGGCTGGCCTGGTGGGGAGACCGTGAGGGGCCCTGCCTGTCTTTAGTCAGGACTCGGGTGGGGTGAGATGTCCAGGAGGGAGCCAGCCCCTTTCATAGCCAGGGCTGAGGTGGCTCAGGCCCCGGTAGACAGTGGTCTCAGGCTCGGGGGCCATCCTGGTCAGAGCCGAGCTCTCTCCCTCGCCAGGGCTGTGAGAGGGGCCTGGCCTGCCGGGCCCGCCCCTCTGTCGAGCCCAGAAGCTGCTGCTTCTGAGGGAGAGCAGGCATGCTCTCTTGCCCTGGGAGCATGCCTGCTTGCACTTTGGGCGCCTGAGCCAAGGTGTGTGTGCCTGTGGTATGTGTGTGGTGTGTGTGTGCAGGGCTTCCTCCTGGCCCTTTGTGCCTAGAAGCTCAGCTGAGGTGGGGCAGGTGCTGAGGGCCCCGGGCGGCAGAGGGACCTCGTGGCGCTAGACTGTCTCCCTGTCTCTGGCCGCCCTGAGCTGATCTGGTTCCTCCCTGTCCCTCCTTCTAGCATGGCTGAGGGTCTGAACCAGCCGAAGAAAAAAGGTCAAAGTCCTATGGAGGGTTCTTGTCCATAAGCTCTCTGCCTGTCTCTGTCCAGAGGACGGGGCCCTGCACGCAGAGGGTGTGCACCCAAACCTGCTCTAGGCCAGGGGGTGGTGGAGCCCCTCTCGGGGCACTGGGGAGCTGTCCCTGTGTACTGCAGGGGCCCAAGGTGGGAGCATTTGCCTGGGCCTTGTAAGTGCTCAGGTGGGCAGAGGCCAGGGCGGTGGGAGGCGCCGGAGGGGTGGCCGGTGGCCCGCTGCCCCTGTCTTGGCCTCTTCCTGGTTCCTGGTGCCTCTGGCTGTACAGGTGGGGTCTGTAGGTGAGCTTATACCCACCTGATCTGCCTCCTGCCCTGGCTTTATCCATCACAGAGAGTTTGCCAAGGAGCGTGAGCGGGTGGAGAACCGCCGGGCCTTTCTGAAGCTCCGCCGGCAGCAGCAGATCGAGCGGGAGCTCAACGGGTACCTGGAGTGGATCTTCAAGGCCGGTGAGGACAGGGCTGTGTGGTGCTCCCGGCCTGCGCTCTGCTGGCTCCCTGCACCCCCCACCAGGGCCCTCCAGGAGCGAGCTCTGCTGGGGTGGGGGCTGCTTGCAGGAGGGCCACGTGAGGGGGGAGCAAGCCAGGCCCTCTTCACGGCGCTCTGTCTGTGGGACGCACCAAGGGCTCTGACTCAGTGGGATGAGCTCAGCCATGGCCAGTGGCTTCTGCAAGTGGGAAGGCCAAGCAGGCAGGGCCTCGCCTCCGTTCTGCTGTGTTTCTGGGGGATGAGCCCTAGTCAGGGGTGGGCACGGGAGGGCTCTGGCCTGAGGCTGTGTCTCGCTCGCAGAGGAGGTCATGCTGGCCGAGGAGGACAAGAACGCGGAAGAGAAGTCCCCTCTGGATGGTAGGTGGCTGCTGTTGGCATTCCTTGCCTGGTCTCAGGGCTTTGGGGGCCAGTGGGCCATGGCGTGTGTGTGCGCTTGCGTGTGATGCATGAGGCCTTCTGCTCTGCTGGGTGCCTGCCTGTCTGAGGCAGGCGCTGTGTGGGTCAGCAGCATGTGGAGGTTAGCCGGATCCTCCTTAGGAGCTGTGGGCCATGACCAGAGAGGGTGTAGCCAGCGGTGGGCTCAGCCCAGGGTCTCAGGAACCTGTGCTCCCAGCACAGCCTGAGAGCCGTGTTGTCCAGCATGGCAGCAGACTCATGACTGTGTGAGTTTGCAGGTGCCCCTGTTACAATGAAACAGAAGTGAAAATCCAGTCCCTTAGTCTTCCTCAGCTCGTTTCAAATCATCTGTGGGACCACACTGCTTCTAGAAGGCTGTGGGTTTAAACCAAGCTGTGTCTGTCCCCAGGGCTCAGGATGGTGCTGACCCCAGCTTGCCATGGAAGACCCCTAGTGCCATGTGGGGCCCCAGAGCAGGGACAGGGGTGAGCACAGCCCCAGCGGCAGGAAAGAAGGCTGCCATCTTTATGCCCACTGCTCAGGACAGGACCAGACAGGGTGCCACGCCTGCCATGGTCTCGTGGGGCCTGAGCAGGTCTCGTGGATTCCTCTGCGGCCTTGAGTTCATCTCTCCTGTCTTGCCTGGCCTTGGGGTGCGGGCTCCTGGGGCAGCTGGCTACAGCCCTGGCCTTGCCCCCACTTGGAAGTTTCCTGGTCTCCATGGCAGCCAAGCCTTCCCCACGGACATCATCATGGTGAGAAAGACAAGCAGGACCTCAAAATCCCTTGTCCCTTTTGATCTGAGGCCCAAGAGGGGCCATGGGGGCCAGGCATCGTCCTTCCTGCCGCCAGCCTTGGCTTCAGGAGAGGGGATCTGGAGAGGCTGCTCGTTCCTGAAGATTAGGGAGTGGGCAACTGAGAGATAGCCCAGCCCTGAGGCAGGTCGCCCAGCCGGGTTGCACTCATGCCTCCTGCCCACCCTTTGTTTAAAGCAGTGTTGAAGAGAGCAGCCACCAAGAAGAGCCGAAACGACCTGATCCACGCGGAGGAGGGAGAGGACCGCTTTGTAGACCTCTGTGCTGTGGGTGAGTCTGTGGGAGTGTGCTGTGCGGAGTGGGCACCTGCTCCCTCCCCGCCGCCCTGGCTTCCCTCCTTCCCTTCCTCCCCCACCTCCCCCACCCCCAAGTCAGTCAGCTGGTTGGTCAGCCCCAGGTTGGTGTGTCTGCCAGACAGTAGGAGATACAGCATCCAGTGCAGAGACGTCTTCCTGGGGCCGGGCCTTGAGGCGAGCTGCGTGCACGGCTCCTAGAAACTCTGCTTTGCTCGCGCCTCTTGCTCCTTCCGTTCTGCACACTGCTGGCCCCCAGGTGTTCTTGACTCTGCGGTCCTGTGTGGACTGGAGCCCCCTGGCACAGCCCGAGGCCGTGGGGTGTGTGTCACTGCTGTAGGGAGTTCAGGTTTCTCATATCTCTCCTGTAGGCTCTGTGTATCTTCCATATTCCTTGGGTCTGCTGCCTCTGAGGCCGTGGCTTCAGCCCCTGCTTCTTAAAGAGTGAAAGGGAAAGCTGGTTCTTTCATCTTTTTAGTCCCCTTCCTCTTAGCCTGGTGCCAGAAGCCGAGCACCTGAAGTGCCTCGGCCTTTCCCACTGAATGCCCTGAGGCTGTGCGTTCTGTGGCCGAGGAGGACTCGGCCCTGGGCCTCCACCTTGGGCGGCATGGGGAGGGGTGCACTTGGCAATGACAGCTTTGCATTACAGGCCCCAAGTCAGGTCCAGGACGCACCTCCTTGCTCTCCAGCAGTCCTGAGTGGACTCGAGTTGAAGGAGCTGCTTCCTGTTACATTGTTACATTTGTAAGACTGAGCTCTCTAATAAGTCATTTGTGTACTTGTTTATCTATTTATACTTCCCATTCTCTGTCCTCAGAGAGCCCATGTCAATAGTTTGGGGTTTATCCTTCCTGTTTCGAGACGCTCATCTCAGATAACACTCATACCACCCTCCACCCCTCCACACACAGATGCACACATACCTACTGTAGACGTTTGGGGTCTTTTCATACTACAGAAATAGTTTCATACAAAATTTTCTCATCAGTGCCTCTTGGAGCACCCCCCACCCTGATCAACTGGTCTAATTAGAATTTGCTTCTGTATGGTGTTCATGGGGTCCATGGTGTGGTGCCCGCTGTCCTGTGACCAGCTGCTTAAGCACCTGTCCCTCCTCGGCAGAGCTGTTGCCCCCGCGGGCTGGGTCCCAGCAGCGGGGCTGCTGCAGTGAGGGTGTGCTGGCACCTTCCAGCGCTGCTGCCACGCTGCCGTCCGGAGGGTCTGTGGCCACACGCTCACCCCGGCGCAGGGACGACTCTGTTCCCGTCCTGCCTGGAGGTTGCAGCTACTGTTGGCTTTTCCTAGTTTGAGGGGAATTTGATGATTATACGGTGGTATTTTGTGGCAGTTTTAATTCTCATTTCACTCACTGCTAGTGATTTTGAAGCTCTTTTTAAATGCTTGTTTCCCATTTGAATTTGGGTGTTGGTGAATTTTCATGTACTCTGTACGCTTTTCTGTTGGGTTGTTTGTGTTTGTTAACAGGAGACCAATATATATTGTGGATCTGAATTTTAATTTTTTTCAAATTTATTGTGAGTGTTAATATTTAAATGGTCCCTCTATTCTTATTTTACCTAAAGTTTTTTTTAAAAAAGTTTTTATTGTGATTTTGTAAAATGAATTAGGGAGGTAAAAAAATCTTTTCCTGTAGCTTGGAATAGCCTAAATAACACCTAAATTATCTGTTCTTTAAAGGTAAAATAAAAATGTGAACCCATCCAATTAAGAAATTAAAAGAATGTGTTAGTCACTCAGTCGTGTCTGACTCTTTGTGACCCCATGGACTCCTCTGTCCATGGAATTCTTCAGGCAAGAATACTAGAGTGGGTAACCATTCCCTTCTCAAGGGGATCTTCCCAACTCAGGGATTGAACCTCTGTCTTCCACATTGAGGCAGATTCTTTACCGTCTGAGCCACCAGGGAGAAGAGTATGGATCAGTGTTATATTTTGTTAGGAAATATTCCATTTTGTCACCTTTCAAGCTTGTTTCTATAGAACTGCATGTAGAGTTCTCTTGTATTCTCATCTCTCCTTCATTCAATTCTTTGCTGGTCCATTCACTCAACAGATACTAAGTGCCCAGATGTGTTGGGAGTTGCCTGGGGCATTGGGCTATAGCAATGAGCAAGGTGCAGAAGCCTTCATCTTTGGAGTTTCCATTCCAGTGCTAGGTGTGAAAAGGAAAAAAGTAGAGAAAGAGGGGGCTCGAAGGGTCTGAGGCTGTAGGGATTTTAAACAGAGTGGCTACAACAGGCCCTGGGAAGGTCGCCTTGGAGTAAAAAGCTGAAGAAATGAGCAGGTGAACTTACCAGAGCATAGAGCATCCCCGAGAGAGGTGAGAGGACCCTGAGGCAGGAGAGTTCAGGAGGCAGTGTGGCTGGAGCAGAGTGGAGGGCTGGGGCAACAGGGGACGAAACGAGAGCACCCGGGGGGCTGGAGCCCAGTGCGGACTCTGCCAGCCACGGCGGCTTGCAGAGGAGGGTGGCATCTGGCTGCAGGGGGACGCTGAAGACTGCTCGCCATGCAGAGAGGGCAGGGCAGGCCCAAGTCAGGGGCTGCTGTGAGGACCCCGGCACTGGGGGCGGGGGTACTAAGTCGTTGGATTCTAGATCTATTTTGAGGACAAGCCTATAGGATTTCTGACCAGTCGGACGTGGAGATGAGACAGAGAGAGACATCAAGGACAGCTCCTCAGGGAGTGTCCACAGAGGAGCCCTGCCCAAGAGGATGGGACCGGAAACCCATGCATTTTGGGGGACAATGACTAGGATTTGGTTCAGAGTTTGTGCTGAGTTTGAGATGCATGTTGAAAATGCAGTGGGGGTGTCAGGTGGGCACTTTATGTGTTAGGGGCTGGCATTCAGGCTGCAGAAGGTATTTAGAGCTCTGAGACGGACTAGATTCTGTCGAGTTTGGTTTTGCTTTTTTCTGGTTGTCAGTATATTTATCTTTGATTGTTAATTACTTAATTAGGATCATGTAAGCTTAGTGTGTATTAATGATCATTTAAAACAAACAGATTGTAGATTTCCTTATATTTTTTGTTTTCATTTTTATTATTGTTATATTTAGTCATTATTAGGTTTATCTTTCTACTTTATTTTGATTTATTTTATTATTATTTTTCTAATTTCTTAAAATGTGTAACTTGTTCTTTTTTCTTTCTTCTTCAACAGCAAAAGCAGCTAAGGCTGCATATTTTCCTCTGCACAGAGCTTTGCTATGATGTCCCCTCTGTATTTGTTTCCAGATAACAATTTTTTTACTTTCGTCTTGAGGCAAAGGTTATCTGGGAATGTGCCTCTGAGTTATAAGCAGCAATATTTTGACCATCTTTTTATTATGTCTAATTTTATCAGATAATGGTTGGGAAATGTGGCCAGTAAATCTCTACATTTAGAAGTTTTCAAATTCCAACTTCATGATTGACTTTAGAAAGTTTCATTGACAGAAGCATGCTCTGTGTATGCTCTGCTTTTGAGAGTTATCAGGTTATGTGTATCTCAGAGTCAAGTTTGTTTACTGTGTTTTCCAGTTCTTTAGGACTTTGTGTTTTATCTACTAAATCTGTTCAGTTCTGAAAGAGGTGTTTGGAACATTCCCACTTCATTTTTTATTAATAAGTTTCTTTTGTATTTTTTTCTTAAAGTTGTGTGTGTGTGTGTGTATGATTGGAACACATCACGAGGTCCATGCTCTTACATGTAAAGGGAACGCTGTGTTCCTGTTGGCTGCAGGCACTGCACTGGGCAGCAGGTCTGCAGAGCCTGTCCATCCTGCTTCACTGGAGCCTGTTCCTGTTCTCCACTCTCCAGCCCCACCCAGCAGCCCCTGGTCACCACTGTCCTGTCTCTGGCTTAATGAATTTCACTATTTTAGATCCCTCATCTGCGTGCAATCATTCATGAAGTATTTGTCTTTCTGAATGTAGCTCATTTCACTTGGCATGACATCCACAAGGCCCATCCGTGTGGGTACACATTGCCGAACTTCCTTCTTTGTTAAGGCTGAGTAGTACTCTGTGCCGTGTGCAGACCGCATTCTCTCCATCCATCAGCTCTCAGTGGATAGTTGGGTTGTTTCTATGTCTTACCTTTTGTGAAGTGTGCTGCCGTTAACATGGGAGAGCTCAGATACCTTCAAGATTCTGATTTCAGTTATTTTGGAGACCTCTCTCTATATAGATGCAGATATATATACAGATACATGCTGTGCTCACTCAGACATGTCCGACTCTTTGTGACCCTGTGGACTATAGTCCGCAAGGCTCCTCTGTCCGTGGGATTTTCCAGGCCAGAGAACTGGAGTGGGTTGTCTCCCCTCCTCCAGGGGATCTTCCTGACCCAGGGATTGAATCCGCATCTCTTATGTCCCCTGCGTTGGCAGGTGGATTCTTTACCACTACTGCCACCTGGGAAGCCCAAGATAGAGAGATAGATATAGTCTCCCCAGCAGCTGGATTGCTGGGTCATCAGGTAGTTTTATTTTTCACTTTTGAGGAGCCACAGTACTGTTCTCCGTTTACGTTTCCATCAACAGAGCACAAAGGTCCAATTTTTCCATGTTGTCACCAACATTGTCTTTTGTCTTTTTGGAAGTAGTCATCCTGACAAGTGTGAGGTGATAAATCTTGTGGTTTTGATTTGCATTTTCTTGATGCTTCCTTGTGTATTTCTCATGGCTTTTGTTTATATATTTGGCCACTATATATTTTTATGGCTGTTACATCTTCTTTGTGAATCATGTGTTTCATCATCACACAATACCTTCTTTATCTGTTTACTTCCTCCACTGGACAATTCCTTGTCTGACAGCAAATGTCTTACTTTTCATTACTACCATTATTTTTGGGTTTTAGTTCGCATTGCTTGGTATCTTTGCTTTTCCTTTCATTTTCAACTCTTTATCATGTTAAGTATTTTAAATGTTCTTCTTACAAACAACATTTAGCTGGGTTTTGCTTTTTTTTTAACCTAGTCTTATGGTCTCTGTTCCTAATGGGGGAGTCCAGCCTGTCTCTGCTTAGTGTGAGGGTTGGCATCTGTGACTTCTTCCTCCTCCTCCTTTGATATTTGGTGTCGATGTTTGATACTGTGGTCTCTATCTTTCCTGCTTTGTTCTTTGACCAGGTTGCTGTTCATCATGCTCTCCCCTCTGCTAATTTCCGATTCTTCCTGCTTCTGTTCCACAAATGATGACCTTCCATCCCTGCTCCCAGAATTAGAAACATCTTCTTTACTATTTTTGTGTTTTTCTATCCTCTTTACCACCAAGATGTAGTATTTGCATAACTGAATTGCTGTATTTCCCATTTCTCTGCCCCACCCTCAACCCAGTAAGTGTTTGCAGTGTTTTCCCCCTTGCCTCCACTCCTGGTGAGACTGTCTTGGGGATCCCGTTCTCTGGGTCATTAGTGCCTGCGGTGGCCCTCCCGCTGAGCGGTCCGCGGGCGTCCTCTCCCCTGCAGTCACTGTGTCCCAGCGGGGTTTGCTCGCTCTGGGCTCTGCTGTCCTTAGCCTTCCGCTTGGACGGCGTGAGGGTGAGTGGCTGGCTTTTGCACGTGCTCAGGCGTCCTTTGCTGTTCTCACGACAAGAGAGCTTTGGCTGCCGTGGTTGCTGTCTCTTGCTCTGCGGGGGTCACTTTCCTGTTCCTAGTGTCCTGGTTGCAGACGCGGCCCCACCTGCAATGCCCTCTTCCTGGGGTCTGAAGCCCAGGGGGCCTCTCAGCCTGCAGCTCAGGTCTTCCTACTCGAGGAATGTTTTGTTCCATTTGTTCAGTTATTTAACCTCCTTTCCTTTTTCTTTTTGCTCCTGGAATTCCTGTCACTCTGTGTTACCTCTTCCTTTGCTCCTTTGTGTCTCTCAGCCCTTTCCTTTGATTTCTTCCTCCTTATATTTCCTGTATATGTTTATCTAAGACATTGCTTTGCTGCATCTTCAGGCTCCTAGTTTGGGTTTTTAAGAGTGAACTTCTTTCTTTTCATCTGCTGAATGATTGGGAGGAGTTTTATTTTCTCTCTTGGTTTTATTTTGGTTGTTTTGGCTCTGTGCCATATCTGGGACCCTGTAGACTTTGCTCCAAGTCCCCAGCAGAGCCCAAGGGTCTCCTTGCACTCAGGGCCTCAGGCTCTGCAGGTGGTCTGCTTCCCTCAGGTCTGGATATAGGGCCTGGCACCTCCTGGGTACCCCCAGCTCCATGCTGGCTGCTGGTTGAGGCCTGATGGGCCAGCCTGCATGATTTTCCTTAACTCCCAGAACCCTATGAGACACCATATCTGTTTCCAGTGAGGACTCTTCAGCTGCGAGGATATGCCAGTCATGTGCCTATTGGGTGGACAGGGTTCATGTCCACATGCCTGGTGTCCAGTCCACATCACTTCTGCCTCTCATACCAAGGAATGCAGCTGCTAAGCAGGAAGGGATCTTGCACTTCCTGCCTGTCACCTGTGATCTGTGATCTGTGCCCTGGTAGACTGGTGGGGGCAGGGGCAGGTCATGGTTACCCTGTGTTTCTGTGCCCCACTCAGGGCAGTCGTCGAAGGGAGGGGCTAAGTAAGGCTGATGTAGAGATTATGTTGACTGATGAGACCCTGCCTGGGCACAGTGCAAAGACCCCACATGTGCACAGGCACCCATGTCATTCTAACTGGGGCTTAATTCTGTTGTCACTCATAGTTCATTCATTCTCGACTGCCCCCTAGCTTGAAGATGTGTATTTTTTGTGAAATAAGCCTTTTTATCATGAAGAATATGTGCTGATTAAGTGGAACCTAGAAAATGTACAAAGCCTAGAAGTCCCGACGTCGCACGTTTCCACCCAAAGCAGGGATTCTGACTGTGACACATTTTCACTTCTACTGCAAACCATTCCTTTCACCAAAGAGCTGCTGTGAGCACACAGGCGCTGCTCGTGGGAAATGCCGCCTGTCCTCAGGGATCCAGCACGGTCCTGGGCGTGTGAGAAGACAGCAGGCCTGAGGCCCTCTTGGGCGGGGCCAGCTGGCCTCACGGGGCATGTACAGCAGGGAGTCTCCCCGGAGAATGTGTTGCTTGTCTCACTGGCCACGTGTGTGCACAAAGTGCCTTTCTTGAATCACATGTTCTCTTGACCTGCCTTCCCAGAGTGGACCTGTGTGTGATCGCAGGTGTGCGCCCGTGTGAGTCTGAGTGTGTCTTTGGGGCTGTGGTCAGCATTGGGGTGTGCTGTGCATGTGTGTGACCCTGTTTCTAAATGGCAGTGTCTGGGGGTTCTGAGTGTGTGGGTTCCCCAGAGGGTCTGTGTGGGCTCCGCCTGTGTGCAGGCCTCTCCTTGTCTGTATTGGGTCCCTGTCTTCCCTCTTTGCCCCATGGCTGTCTTGGAGGAGGGAGTGGGTGTGTCTGGCTGTGGCCTTGGCATTTTGCAGCCCTTGGCAATGCTGGCCGAGAGGTTTTGTTGGATGAGCCAGTCACGAGGATCGGCATTGGCTGGCGTCAGGTCATGGACTGGGAGCTGTGTCCTGGCTCAGCCAGAGGCTGTGATGGGAAGAGTGTCTTCCACAGGTGTGGATGGGGTGTCGGTGTGGCATCTAGAGTGCTGGGAATTGCCCATTAGGGCCCTGCCCAGCCCCCAAGGGCTGACTGACAGGTACTCCTCAGGACCCATCTTGTGTCTGGTGCAGAGTCTCTCTGTGTGATGTAGCTGCTCCAGAGGCCTCGGCCCATCTTCATTTAGTGAATTCAAGAAGACACAGCCTGAAAATGCTCTTGAGTCTGCACATGCACACACCCCTGTGCAAATATGCCCGCATGCAGCACGCTCACATGCTTCTTCCCCAGGGACTGCAGCCAGCCCAGATGTTCAGAGCCGTCTGCATCTGAGCACTCGGAGGCACTCAGGGCCTCCAGGCACCCACGAAGTCTGCTCGTGCAGTTTTCACACGGCACAAGGGGTTGGGGGCGCAGAGGGAAGCCCTGCCCCCCAGAGCTCAGTCTGATGTGGGGCTCGGGCACGGAACAGACTGATAAGCTCACGCAGAGCAGTTGGTACTAGGGTGTGATCGCTGGGGCACTGAAGCCTGTTACTGGAGCCTGGAGAATGCTGACCTTGGAGCTGAGGAGGAGCCGGGGGGAAGGCACTCCCCCAGGCGGGCAGTGCAGGGGCCGTGGGCATGGGAGTGGGAAAGGGCAGTTGGGTCTGGCGGGTGAGTCGGGGCAGAGGAGCAGCTTCCTGGGCAGACTTTCTGAGCTCTGTGGGCCACAATCTGCAGCCGGGCCAGACACAGATGAAGGAGCTTGGCTGTGTTCCAGAACAGCTCCTAGAAAAGCAGGTGATCAGTGGCTCTTGGCCCCAGAGCTACAGAGGGAGGAAGGGCCGGAAGTAGCAGGACTCCCTCCCAGGAATCAGAGTGGCCTGGGACCATGGGGACTACCCTCCTGTAAGGTGGCTGGGGCGCTGGGGACCAGAGGCCTGTTTCAGTGCAGGCCTCCCAGCCAGAGCCCAGCAGCTATGGAGACCACCCAGGCTCTTGGTTCCCTCATTTGTGAAGCAGGGGTGTGGCCAGGACCCACTCCAGGGGGCGCAGGGGCCTTTAGCACAGTGCTGGAAACTGGTGCCTTGAGCCAGGCCAGGGCAAGTGTCCTTGTGGGGTGGGAGACACATATCCTGGAGGGTGCATCTGCAGGCCCCACACTGGCAGAGGGAGAGTGTGTCCTGGGGCCCACTGGTCCCCCACGCCCTCAGCGAGCCCCCTGTTCCTGCAGGGTCCCCCTTCGCTCGAGCCAGCCTCAAGAGTGGGAAGACGGACAGCTCGTCATACTTCCGCAGGAAGGAGAAGATGTTCCGGTTCTTCATCCGGCGCCTGGTGAAGGCCCAGAGCTTCTACTGGGTGGTGCTGTGCGTGGTGGCCCTGAACACACTGTGCGTGGCCATGGTGCACTACCACCAGCCGCAGCGGCTCACCACGGCGCTGTGTACGTAGCTGGGCCCTGCCCTCCTGGGCCCCACCTCTTGTGATCCACTGCCAGTCCACAGCATGTGGCATTGGGGTCCCCTGGGTGGGACCCCTGTGCCGACCAAAGTGCCCCGGGGGCGTCTCTGCTGGAGGCCTGACTGTGCCCAGGCCTGGGCCGAGGTTCCAGGAGGCCGGGCTGGTCTGCTTAGACCCCGTCTGTCAGTGTAGTGGGAAACGAGTGAGGGGTCTGGGGAATTGGGATGATGTCTCCTGCCCCAAGGGCTTTAGACCCAGGGACTGAGGGATCCGTCTGCCCTGGATTCCTGAAGAGAAAGAGTCTTGGCTCCCAGGGGTCTCCCAGGGCTCTTCTAGTTGTTTCTGTTTTTCTTCTTGGTTGGTTGAATCTGGATGTGTCTATGACCAGGGATTACTTGCAAATATGTCCATGAGCCTCAGGACACGGCAGGGGCTCTGGGTCGTGACCTGTCTGGCCCTGGTTACAGTTCCAAGGAGGCGAAGAGCTGAGGCCCCTTCCCAGGGACCAGGTTCCTTCACACCCAAGGGCCCTGCAGGGCATGTGCAACCAAAGGTCTTGCTTGTTTGTTTTGCCTCAGGAGAGCTCCAGAGACACTGCATGAATGATTTCTGTCCTGCGGTCAGGGGCCCCTCCTGCCTCTTCCCTGGGGTCAGCTGCCTTCAGCCTGCTCCTGTTAGTGGCTGATCTGGACAGAGCCTGCTCTGGGCTTCTACACGTGCCTCCCTCTCTCCCTTTCCATCTCCCTTTCCCTGCGTGCGTGCAGTCACCTAGATGCCCAAGAAAGCCTTTCTCCAGAGAAGCCTCCTGGCTCCCAGTTCTGGCCCCCAATGTGCCAGCCACACGGAGCCTAGGCAGCTCTGACCAGGAGCCTGGGCTGCTGCTGCTGGGTTCTTTTGGGCTCCCTGGGTCACTTGAAAATGTGGGTGGTGAGGGCTGTGTTGGGGGCTGGCTCCAGGCTGTTTTCCAGACTTCAATTGCAATCCGTTGCTGGCATGGTGGGAAAGGGCAGAGAGAGGAGAAGCAGGAGGGGCCCCAGCTGGCTCCCGGGTGGGGAGGGCGGGCTAAGGAACCAAAGTGTGTGCACTGAGCCGGGCGCCCTGCCCCTGACTCATGTGTCCTGGGACCGTGGTTTGGTGTGGGGCCTGGCTAGGGACTGAATTCAGTGTCTCCTTGAGTCCTCAGGCTGTGGTTCCCACCCCTGGGGGCTGGGCAGGGGTTGGGCAGGGGCTGGGGAGACAGGGCTTCCTCCTCGCTTGGCCAGTGGTGTGGCTGCTCCCTGGGGCTTCCCAGCTAGGCCTTTTCTTCCTACAAGAAGCCGATGGTACCCGTTCTGTCTTGTGGTTGCTCCTTTTTCCTGGAGATTTGTCCTATGAGTGGGCTGGAAGGGGCCTGCACAGCCTGGTTGTGTGTCTGATGTCAGGAGCACGAGGCTGGAAGTGCCGAGGTGCTGGCCGGGCCGCAGGCGTCCCTGGCTGCGAATCTGCCCCCTCACTGCCTTATCTTCTCTGTGGTCTCCTGGAAACTCCTGCGTGCATCAGCATCCCCCAGGGAAAATGGCTGGAGGGAGGGCTGGCCTCTGCTGGGTCTGGAGGCATCTGCTCAGTGCCCCGGGCTCTGCCCTTGACAGCTGGGCTGGAACTGAGGCAGGCTGACCCAGCTCGGGAGGGCAGGCCTTGCAGGAGGCAGAGGCGGAAGTGGGGGCTCGCTTCAGGACCACCTTCATCAGAGCTCACCATGGGTCTCTGGCCTGAGGCTGGCCATGCACCTCGCCGTCTGCCCGTCAAATGCACCACCCCAAGGCACTAAGGACCCTGAGACTGATGCTCAGTTGGTGAAGGGGGCCTGGGAGTGGATGTTGCCATGCCGTGAACCCCTGGGTCTGGCAGGGCTAACCCTCTCCTCTGTCCCTTTGTTCCCATGGTTGCTGTCTTCCTGTTATAACGCAGACACTGTGTAATGTAGTTGCTCTGCTCCCCTAGCCCGTGATCTGGAAGGAGGGGTCCGCTGTCTCTGGGGACAGCTCAGGGCAGTGCAAGGGCCTGCAAGCTGAATGAATAGGAAGGAACATGTGGATGCCCTTTCTTGGCCTGAGGGGAGGCTGAGCACATGAAATGGAGGGTCTCTTCCTTGGGAGAGGGAAGGAGTGGGTATGTTGTGGAGGCTGTGTTCCAGGTGTCCCCTTTCTTGGAAAGCTTCTCTTTCAGCACTTCCTGGGCTGGTTCTAATAAAGGGCTCCCACTTTGATCTCCTGGGAGCAAGACGGGCCACTGGGTAGCTTCAGCTCCAAGGTCTGGGTGGGGCGGCTGGGGTCCCCATCTCTGTGGTCTCTCCTCCAAGACCTGAGCTCCCCTTGTGGGGCCCTGGAGTGCAGGGGCCGAGGGGCTCATGTCCCAAGTTGGACTCGGGGCACAGCCTTCACATGGCTTCTCCAGGAGGGCTGCCGTGCTGTCGCCTTACTCATCCTGGGCACGGCTCGGGCACCCTGCTGGCGTTTGGACTGGCTTCAGGGGCCAGGAAGGTGCTGATTATACCTGGGTCGCCTACCCAAGACCTTCTTGAGCCGTGTGAACCATCACACGTCTGTGAGGCGCGCTGCCCAGTGGGCAGTGGGACTGGGGTCTCAGCTGCTGCAGAGCTGCCTGGGAGGCCTGTGTGCCTGTGCGGCACATGGAGGAGAACAATTTCAGGGTGCACACAGAGGGCAGGAAGTGTGTGACCCTCTCTTCCACCATCTGTCTGAGCAGAAGCTGCTTGAGGGCCAGTCTCCCAACCAGTCTGGATGCCAGAGGCCCTGGGGCCACCGAGCGAGTGACTGCCTGGCGACTGGACCCCTGTGTCCCTGGCCCTCTGTGGGGGCTCCGCCCTTCATGCTCCACTACTTCCCTGGCCCCATGCTCTGGGGTCAGAGGCCACAGTGCCTTTGGCTCACTGTCTGAAATGATGCATGGATTCCAGCTTTGGGCAGAGGATCAAAAGCAGCGACCTTGTTCTGATGCCTGGAATTCCTGGTCTGGCCAGCCAGTCAGGGGCTAAGCTTGGCTGTGTCTCCTGCAGTCTGCGGTCTCGTACACCTTCTGGACTGTTCTTCTTGTTCTGACCCTGCCTTCTGCTCAGGCTGGGTTGGGTAGTGTCTCTGTGCCTTGAATTCCCAGGAAGACCCTCAGGTCCAGTGTGGCCTCCCCCCCAGTCCTGCAGCAGGGTCAGCACTGCCAGTGGCAGGATCCCTGTGCTGAAGCAGGCCCTGCTCACCACCACCACCTGCCGGGCCCAGCCTGCAGGAAGCTGAAGGCACCACACCCACAGGGGTCTCTATGTGACTCCCCAGGGCCCCTAGCAAGTGTGGGTGCCTCCTGGGAGAGTTGTACTGTGGGAGTCTGGGGGTGTTAGGTGGTAAGGATGCTTGCCTTTAGTGGGGGTGAGCCTGTGAACAGAGTTAAAACCAAATAAGGTGCTGTGAGTCCAAGAGGGTCAGGGAGGTCCTTGCAGGGGAACTGGCGTTCTGTCCCAGGGTCCTCGCAGAGGGACTCCAGTTGCAGTCAGTGTGTGGATCAGGGAATGAGACTGAAGGGAGCAGGAAGGGTTCAAGGCTGTCCAGCATCTCCGGAGGGTTGGTGGCCTCCTGCCTGACCACCTAAGTCCTTTGGGAGACTTGGGCCCTCGACCCAGAACTCACTCCCGAGCCTGGTCCTGGGAGCCTGCCTCCATGTCCCAGGGCACTGAGCACTCGCCTTGCAAGCTGGAAGGAGCACCTCTGCATCACGTCCTCTCTGCTTGCTGCTCTGTCCTGGGCTGAGGCTGGAGCTCAGAGCCACAGAGCAGGCCTGGAAGCTGCCCCCTGGATCGGCCCAGAGGTCTGATGTCCTCCGGTCTGGACTGAGCCAGGCAGGAGGAGGCCGCGAGCTAATCCCCCTCTTCTCCGGCTTCTCCTAGACTTTGCAGAGTTTGTTTTCCTGGGTCTCTTCCTCACAGAGATGTCCCTGAAGATGTATGGCCTGGGGCCCAGGAGCTACTTCCGGTCCTCCTTCAACTGCTTCGATTTTGGGGTGAGTAAGCTGCCTCATCAGGGAATGCCTACTGTGGGTCCAGGTGGGCCCACTGTGTCCTGGCCTGAGAGCACAGGCAGCCCGCTCCCACGATGCCATGTCCAGTGTGAGCTGGGGTCTGGAGCAGAGTCCATGGGTTGGGGGACTGATCCCGCCGGGTCGGAAAGGCAGCCTGCAGACGGGGGAGGCCCATCCCGGTCAGGTGCTTGCCCGTGCGGGTGTTGGCCACGGGGCAGCCGCGTTTCCCTTCCGACCTGTCTGTAGTCTCAAGATCAGCTCAAGCCTCTGTGGCCTCCTCCGCGCTTGGTAGATGATCTTTTAAATGTGCTGCTGCTATCCCATGGAGGCTCAAGGAGGCTATGTTCCTGACCCCATCCTGTAGGTCTGGCCTGGGCAGGCCTGGACACATGTACCAGATTTTCCTGGGAGGCCGGAGGGGAGCAGTGGGCCCAGGTCCCTTCAGCAGCCTCTGCAGTGAGGGAGGCCTGGAAGGCAGGTGCTTCCAAGGCTCACCGTGGATGAGCACAGGCCCTGGGCGGTGCGGAAGCCCCTTCCCCGGGCCCTGCAGCTGTGCAGGGTGCTGCCCTGTGCTGATCCCAGAGCCCGAGGATGGGCACTGTTGACACCTGCGCACGGCCGAGTTCTGACCTGGTGGAGGGCCCGAGTGAGAAGCGGCCATGCCTCAGCCCAAGGTGGCCTCGCACGTCTGCAGGCTTCTCAGTAGCCAGGCAGGGAGGCTGGACCTTGGTCAAAGGGAAGCTTCGACCTGAAATGGAGTTTACCATTTCCTCTCCGCGATGCAGTGCAGCCGACAGACGTGGTCTGTGACTTTGTCAGGGCCTCACGATGACTCACTTCACGTGAATGACTGGGGACATTGTGTGATGGGCCCAGGGCTGCCCAGCTCCTATGCAGGATGGTCCACACTGGAGCCCAGGGAGGGGGTCATACACTGCCACGCTGCCTGCGCTTCGGCGGGGCAGGCAGTGCCTGCCTCAGTGCTCTCTGGGACACGCGGCACCTGTGACTTTGGCGGGCGGTTGGGAGCAAGCCAACGCTTCTGCTCCTTTGCCTTCTTGGTTACAAAGGAAAAGAGAAAGCTTGGCGTGTGTAGGCAGAGGGGACCCAGTCAGGGAGGAGCCTGCAGAGATGGTCATCTGGGAACCAGCTAGGTCCCAGGACAGGGAGTAATTTGCATATAAGCTAACAGTTACTCCAGAACTTATTAGCTTAAAACAAGTATCTATTATCTCACAGTTCCTAAGGGTCAGGTGTCCAGGTGTGGCTTGACAGGGTACCTGTGGCCTGGGGTCCCTCATGAGGTCACAGTCCAGCTGAAGCCAGGGGTGCAGCCAGCCTGAGGCTTGACTAAGACTGGAGGGTTATGTTCAGGCCCATTAGAGACTGCTGAAAACACTGGCTTGTGGTGGGTGGCTGGCCATGCCCCCCAGTGCTGCGGCTTCTCCGTGGGTTGCTTGAGGGTCCTCACCACGCCGGAACTCACGACATGAGTACCGGACAGAGGCCGCAGACAGCAGTCGCAGGGGAAAGAGCTGCCAGCTGTGCTATTGTACCTGTCACGAGGGAGTCAGTGGGCCAGCCCACCTTTCCTGGGGGAGAATGTTACCAGGATTCAGGGGTCTGTGGGGGCTGTCCTCAGGGCTGCCTGCCACGGTCTTCTGATCCAGCTTCTTCCCGTGAAAGATACACTCACCTGCACTCCCCGACTCACCCTACTGCAGCATAAGCTCAAAGGCAGAATCTCGTCATCCAAATTGGACCCAGGTCTGGTTGAGGCTCCACAGTTTCTCTAGATCTTAGAGCCATGAGACGAGAGAGACAAGCTATCCAGCCCCACATGCAGCATTACAGTGGAGGGTGGGCAGGGGTAGCTGTTCTACACATTCCTGTTCAAAATAGGGACACTGGACATATGGAAGGGCTGATTGGAGCCCAGCAAACACTGGGGAAATCCCTGATTAGTGCTCAAGTCTAGGAACCCCCTGGGTCCCCTTTCTTAGTTCTAGTCCTAGGAGCTTCCTGAGTCCCCTTCCCTAGTTCTAGGTCCAGGTGGCCCCTGGGGCCCCTTTCCTAGTTCTAGGTCCAGGTGGCCCCTGGGGCCCCTTTCCTGCCTACTGGTCTGGGAGCCCTCTGAGTCTCTTTGTTGTTGTTGTTGTTTTTTTTCCATTTATTTTTATTAGTTGGAGGCTAATTACTTTACATCATTGCAGTGGTTTTTCTCATACATTGAAATGAATTAGCCTGAGTCTCCTTTCTTAGTTCTAGATCTGGGCCCCCCCTGAGTCCCCTTTCCTAGTTTTTGGTCTGGGATCCTCCAGTCCCCTTTTCTGGTTCTAGGTCTGGGATCCCCTGGTCTGCTTTCCTAGTTCTAGGTCTTGGATTCCTCTGGTCCCCTTTTCTAGTCTAGGATGAGATCCCCCTGCTCTCCTTTCTGAGTTCTAGGTCTGGGATTGAAACCATTTACCTCAGACTGGGACTTGAACCCAAGTGCCTGGGACTCAAACCCAACCAAAATCCACAGTATCTGGTTTCAGGACCTAATGAAGCCCAGGTTCTTGATGTGTCATCACAGAAAGAATTCACTGAGAGAACAGTGATAGGTAAGAAGTGGGTGTGCTCAGAGTCGGAGAGAAGCGCCCTCTGCAGATGCTGTGGGCCGTCGCAGAGGGCGAGTGTGCCCGGGAGACGTGGTGCGGTCAGTTCTTACAGGCTGGGTAATTTCATGTGCTGATGGGTGGGAGGATTATTTCAGTTGTTTTGGGGAAGGCGTGGAGATTTCCAGGATTTGGGCCACTGCCCACTGCTTGGCCTTTTGCGAGTGCCTTGGAACTGTCATGGCACCTCTGGGTGTGTCATTTCACTTGCTGATTGAAGATCAAGGCTTAGTCTTGTTTGCCTTCTTGGTCCCATTTGATTCTAATTGGTTTATGTGTGTCTATGAGCTATGTCATTCTTTCAGAGGTCGTGCCTTGCCCCTTTTCCTCCTGTTACTGGGATCCCCAGTAACTGGGATCCCCCTGGTCCCCTATCCTAGTTCTAGAACTGGGAGCCCCCTGGTCCCCTTCCCTAGTTCTAGATCTGGGAGTCCCCTGATCTTCTTTCCTTAAAAGTGGTAAACATTCTAGCTGAGGTTATCTTGACCTACTTCATATTTAGTGGAATTTGGGGAATCCAAAAGCCTCATTCTGTTTTCTGCATTTTGACCCAAGCTGGTGACGTTTTTGCACGTATAATCCTTTAGAGCGTAATGTGGTGTGTCTTCCTGTGTTTCCCTCTGTTGGACGGAAGCCGTGCCCACAGCGCTCTTAGAGATCAGCCTCCTTGGCCTGAGCTGCTGCTGAGATGGCCAAGGTCAACACCCTTTCACGTCCTGGAAAGGAAAGGACTTTGAGGGGCACATTTGGAGGCTCACTTTACATCCCTTTGAAAGGCTAGAGAGCTGTGGAATGTGCCCTGAGACCCACCTTTCTTCTTTTGGGATCTTGCATACCTGACACTGTTGTGCCCTTGGCTTCATTTTTAGACCGCGTCATCTCTCTCTTTTTAAAAAGTTTACTTATTTTTAATTGGAGGATAATTGCTTTACAATATTGTGCTTGTTTCTTCCACACATCAACACGAGTCAGCCGTGATCATACACATGTCCCCTCCTCTGGCCCCTCCCTCCCGCCCCCTACCCTGTGCTGCCCCTCTGGTCGGCACAGAGCCCCAGCGTGAGCTCCCTGAGCCACACGGCGAATTCCCACTGGCTGTCTGTTTCACACGCGGTAGTGTGTGTGTTTCCATGCTGCTCTCTCTGCTCATAACACCCTCTCCTCCCCGCCACCCTGCCCCACATCCATGTTGTTGTTCAGTCACTCAGTCGTGTCCAGCTCTTTCTGACCCCATGGACTACAGCACACCAGGCCTCCCTGTCCTTCACTATCTCCTAGAGTTTCCTCAAACTCATGTCCATTGAGTTGATGATACCATCCAACCATCTCATCCTCTGTTTCCCGCTTCTGCCCTTCATCTTTCCCAGAATCAGGATCTTTTCCAGTGATTCAGCTCTTCACAGCAGGTGGCCAAAGTACTGAAACTTTAGCTTCAGCATCAGTCCTTCCAATGAATATTCAGGGTTGATTTCCTTTAGGATGGACTGGTTTGATCTCCTTGCTGTCCAAGGGGCTCTCAAGGGTATTCTCCAGCACCACAGTTGAAGAGCATCAATTATTCAGAGCTCAGCCTTCTTTATGCTTCAGCTCTCACATCCATACATGACTACTGGAAAAACCATAGCTCTGGGTTTGTTGGCAAGTGATGCCTCTGCTTTTTAATATGCTGTCTAGGTTTGTCATACTTTTCTTCCAGGGAGCAAGTATCTTTTAATTTAATGGCTGCAGTCACCATCTGCAGGACTTCCCTGATAGCTCAGTTAGTAAAGAATCCATCTGCAATTCAGGAGACCCTGGTTCAATTCCTGGGTTGGGAAGATCTGCTGGAGAAGGGATAGGCTACTCGCTCCAGCTTTCTTGGACTTCCCTTGTGACCCAGTTGGTAAAGAATCTGCCTGTAGTGTGGGAAACCTGGATTCAAGCCCTGGGTTTGGAAGATCCCCTGAAGAAGGGAAAGGTTGCCCACTCCATATTCTGGCCTGGAGTATTCCATTGAATGTATAGTCCGTGACGTTGCAAAGAGTCGGGCATGACTGAGTGACTTTGACTTACACCATCTGCAGTGATTTTGGAGCCCAAGAAAAAAACTCTGTCACTGTTTACATTTTTTTCCGCATCTATTTGCCATGAAGTGATGAGACTGGATGCCATGATCTTTGCTTTTTGAATGTTGAGTTTTAAGCCAGTTTTTTCACTCTCCTCTTTCACTTTCATCAAGAGGCTCTTTAGTTCCTCTTCACTTTCTGTCTTTTGTGCTCATTTTACATGCTAGCAAGATAATGCTCAAAATCCTTCAAGCTAGGCTTCAACAGTATGTGAACCAAGAACTTCTAAATGTACAAGCTGAATTTGGAACAGGCAGAGGAACCAGAGACCAAATTGGCAACATCCACTGGATCAGAAAAATATCTGCTTCATTGACTATCAGTTCAGTTCAGTTCAGTTGCTCAGTCATGTCTGGCTCTTTGCAGCCTATGAACTGTAGTACACCAGGCTTCCCTGTCCTTCACCAGTTCCTGGCGCTTACTCAAACTCAGGTCCACAGAGTCAGTGATGCCATCCAACCATCTTATCCTTGGTCATCCCCTTCTCTTCCTGCCTTCAGTCTTTCCCAGCATCAGGGTCTTTTCCAATGAGTCAATTCTTCACATCAAGTGACCAAAGTATTGGGGTTTCAGCTTCAGCATCAGTCCTTCCAATGAATATTCAGGACTGATTTCCTTTAGGATGGACTGGTTGGATCTCCTTGCAGTCCAAGGGACTCTCAAGAGTCTTCTCCAACACCACAGTTCAAAAGCACAATTCTTCGGTGCTCAGCTTTCTTTATGGTCTAACTCTCACATCCGTACATGACTACTGGAAAAACCATAGCTTTGACTAGATGGACCTTTGTTGGCAAAGTAATGGTTCTGCCATATAATATGCTGTCTAGGTTGGTCATTGACTATGGTAAAGCCTTTGACTGTGTGGATCATAACAAACTGTGGAAAATTCTTAAAGAGATGTGAATATCAGACCACTTTACCTGCCTCCTGAGAAATCTGTATGCAGATCAAGAAGCAACAGTTAGAATCAGACATTGAAAAATAGACTTTCAAAATTGGGAAAGGAATACATCAAGGCTGTGTATTGTTACTCTGCTTATTTAACTTATATGCAGAGGGGTGGTGGGTGGTGGTTTAGTCACTAAGTCTTCTTCGACTCTTGCAACCCCATGGACTGTAGCCCACCAGACTCCTCTGTCCATGGGATTTCCCAGGCAAGAATACTGGAGTGGGTTGCCATTTCCTTCTCCATATATGTAGAGTACGTCGTGCAAAATGCTGGGCTGGATGAATCACAAGCTGGAATGAAGATTACTGGGAGAAAGGTCAATCACTTCAGATATGCAGATCACACAGTGTCCTTAAGTCTGTTCTCTGTGTCTCCATCTCCACTGCTGCCCTGCAGATAGGTTCATCAGTACTGTCTTTCTAGATTCTGCATACGGGTGTGTTAATGTATGATATTTTCTTTCTCTTTCTGACTTACTTCATTCCGTATAATAGGATCTCGATTCATCCACCTCATTAGCACTGACTTAAATGGCATGCCATCTCTAAACATGGCCTCATTTGTTCTGGAGAGTCTGAGCATTTTCCAAACTAGCCACTTGTGGCCTCTCTTTACTGAACAGCACTTCCCTCAGTTCCCCCTCCTCTCGGCTGGACAGACGGGGAGCGGCGGAGACACCAGGCAGGGGCAGCACGCGCCGCGTGGCCGTGTCGCTGCCAGAGCTCCCGCTCGGAGGCACGCTTCCTGCTGTCCGTGTGGCCGTGGCCCCGCGGGGCTCTCTGTCTGCTCCCCTCTGTAGTCTCCCATGACTCCCCTCGCCCTGCTGCAGACCTGACCTGCGGAGTCTTCAGAGCCCAGAGCCCTCGCGGGGATGTGTTCAGGGCGGGTGAGGCGTTCGCTCCGAGCTGCCCCCTAGTCCTGAGCTACTCCCACGTCGGGTTTCTAGCTCAGCGGCGCTATGCGCCTGCTGCCAGAGTTGGTGTTGACTTCCCTTTCTGGCTGTCAGTTTACCCCAGGGTTTAGTGGCTTAGAGCAGTCAGCGTCTGTCCTCTTTCTGGCGGGTTGGCAGTCCGGCTGTGGCTCATGGGTCCCTCACGAGGTTCAGTGAGAGCGCCTTCCAAGCTTGCGCTCGTGGCTGCTGACAGACCTCAGGAAGGCATTCTCCAAGCCCACTCTGGTGGCTGCTGGTCACATGGGCCTCTGCTCAGGCTGCCCTCGGTCCTCAGCGGGCCGAGGGCACCAAGGCAAAGCCCCAGTCTTCCTGTAAGTCCTCTCGGAGGTGCCATCCCATCATGTTTGTTGGGTTCTGTTTGCTAAAAGTGGCTCACTAGGTCCAACCTACCTTCCAGGGGACAGGGGTAACAAGGGGGTGAACCCCAGGCAGTGGGATCACTGGGGGCTATCTGAAAGGCCACCTTATATTATAAACCAATGTGAGCAAATTTTGAGGATTAATGGAAAATAGGAGATATGTTGGGAGACTGACAATGGGAAGAAAGTAGATTTAGAAAATGACAGCGTTCAACCCTGGGGACATGTGATGCTGAGAAAAATTGGTGGTGATGGTTGGGGTGCCAAGGGCAGACATGACAAGCTCATTCCCTTTGCTGCTCTGTAGGGTCAAAGTGGACGCAGCAGCTGTGGGCAGGTCTGAAGTCCTCTGAGTGGGGTGTTGTATCCAGGCTGGGGAGGCAGGCAGCGGAAGGCTGTGCGTCTGGGTGGCTTGGAGCTGGTGCAGCCAGCACAGCGGGCATGCAGGGCGTGGGCCAGCATTAGCCTGCAGAGGCCGCTGCCCCTGATCAGTCACCGTTTGCCAGGCTTGGTGAGGGTGCCGATGTCAGGCCGATGAAATGGGTGCGCGTGACTGAAACCTTGGGTGACGAGTGAGCCACATAGCAAAGTGGAATCCAGGAGACTGAGGTTCACAGGGCAGTTCTCCACACCAGCTGCAGACGCCAGGTTAGCAGGAGTAAGGGTTAACCACACACGAAGAGCACACAGCACTCACGCTGACTGTGGTGTGCCCCGCAAGGCGCAGCGCCAGGGAGGGAGCTCCATTTGGGCACCGTTGGCGAGGGATCTGCTGTGCTTCAGCCCCACTGCTCTGGCCTTTCTGAGTCCCTCGCACCAGACACACTGATGCTGGCAGTGACTGGAGCGGGGGCAGGCCTCTTGCCCACAAGTCGCAGCCCACCAGTGTGGTCAGTGATCGGGATGAGCCTTGGTGAAACGACAGAGCAAGCTAGTCCCCGTCTGTCTTTGGTGGCACTTGCTGGCTCCTAGTATTTGGGGGAAGACAATATACAGTTATGAACTGGAACATCTCGGAGGGGACAAGACCAAACTGGGGATGTTACAAGGAAGCCGAGTCTGCTGGTCTGTGTGGACACAGCCTAACAGTCAAGGCTGTCTGAGGTGGTTTGCTGGCCTAGAGGGGTCACCTGGTTGTGATAAACCACAGGGGCGGCACTGCACAAGGAGTCTTTTTAAGATTTGCCCAGAAACCCACAGGCCAGACCTGCTCTGTGTCCTGTGTCCTCCTGGTATGTCTGGAGAAGGACAGGCACCGTCTGTGGCTCCCAGAGGCTGCAGGAGCTCCGTGTGAGGCCCCTGCCTCATGTTGACTTATCTGGCTTGAGCTTCGGACAGGGGAGCCAGGGCTGATGCTTCAGGAGAGACATGGCCACAGCCTTGCCCCGGGCCGACCCCATCTCTGTTGCAGGTCATTGTGGGGAGCATTTTCGAGGTGGTCTGGGCAGCCATCAAGCCAGGAACCTCCTTCGGCATCAGTGTGCTGCGGGCGCTGCGGCTGCTGAGAATCTTCAAAGTCACAAAGTATGTCGTCCGCGTGCTGGTGGGGGCGGTGGTTCCTGTCGTGTGCTCTGGGGTGGGGGGATTACTGTCCTCCTTGTGCTCCGGGAGTGGGGGGAGAGGATTCCCTGTGCTCTGGGGGTGGGGGGAGGGGATCCCCTGTGCTCCGGGGGTGGGGAGGAGTTCCTCCAGGGCTCGGGGGCGGAGTTCCTTATCCACATGCTCAAGGGCTGGAGGGGGAGTTCCTCCCAGGGTCGGTGGGAGGAGTTCCTCCTCCTGGGGCCCTGGGGGTGGTGGAGCACGCCCCCAGGAGCAGCACCTTTGTTGGCCCAGTTCCCATGCTGCCTGTGACTCCAGCCCTGGAGCTCAGGGACGGGGACTCCCCCCACTCCTGGAGCACACGGATGTGCAGCAGGGGTCTTGTGCTCAGCAGTCCGGAGTCTCTTCCTGTGGCTTTTAACTGGGTAAACAGACAACAGCCACAAAGCAGCGAGTGTGAGGCTGGCAGCCCAGCGTGATTTCATCTGGGCCCTGGTGGCCTGTCTATCCGCGGGGCTGTTTTCAGCCTCAGCACTGCCCCAGCATTTCTGGTTTTCTCATTAGCTTGTTCCTCACAGTTTCACATTGGCTCCTGTCTTGAAACCCACAAGCCCATCTTTCAGCCTCTAAGGGTGACGGTTCCCTGGTTAATGGAGAAAACAGAGGTTATCAGATAGAGGTTTCCTATCTTGCTGCCCCTAAGTTTGCTTACCTGCCTTGCAGCCCCTGTCCTGGCCCCAGCAGGGCTCTGACCTTCTGACCTGAACTCCCAGGCCTGCCTTTTCCACTCAGGGCTGAGCCTGCCGGCCGTCCTCAGTGATAGGACGCGGCCCTGACTGTGTGTTCAGGTTCATCCCGCTTGGCTCCACAGCCCTGGAGGAAGGCTGCTCCCTTCTGCCCGTGAGGGCGCTGGACCTCCCCG